>NC_073388.1:7539250-7839250 GCF_028641065.1 Leucoraja erinaceus
ACGTTTCGGGCCGAAACCCTTCTTCAGACGGTAAATCTGTAACTTGTTAGACTGTAACTTGCAACTTACAACCCAGCGGTATGAATATTGATATCTCTAACTTCAAGTAACTCTGCATCCCCTCTCTCTCTGTCCCTCCCCCATCCAAGTGGTTATACTAGTTTCACTGTTGTCCTGGTGAGTTTCACTGTCTTTAACTCATTTTCACCTCGCCCACAGCTAACGATGGCCTGCTTCCTTTATCATCGTTACTTCTTTGCTTTCTTTCATTCATTTGTTCTATATCTCTTAACATCACCGTCTATATCTCTCGTTTCCCTTTCCCCTGACTCTCAGTCTGAAGAAGGGCCACCATAAGGGCCATAAGGTGATAGTGATAGAACGTGGTGCAGGCCCTTTGGCCTAACTTGCCCACACCGACCAACATGTCCTAGCTACCTGCGTTTGGCCCATATCCCTCCAAACCTGTCCTATCCATGTACCCATCTAAGTGTTTCTTAAATGTTGGGATAGTCCAAGCCTCAATGACTACCCCTGGCAGCTTGTTCCATACACCTACAACTCTGTTCTCCAGAGGTGCTGCCTGTCCCCCTGAGTTACTCCAGCTTTTTGTGCCTATCTTCAACTTGAGCACATCCGCTGGGTAATATTTATTTCTCTCTCTTGCTGCGTTATGGCAGTATGTGTGTGTGTGTGAAGCAGGGACCAGTGCAGCGTAAAGTGACACTGGAGCAATGTTAATGTCCCTGAGGATGGCACTCAAATGAATGAAAAACTACAGTGCCTCCTCCACCCTGACACATTGATGAATCAGCAAGCTTTTCCACACAGTTCCCTCAGGAAACCTTGTGTATTGCTCTGCGTTCCTGCCCCATCTCTCTTTCGCTGCAAATACCTAACTCGTATTTCTCCAAGTAAAACCACTAAGTCGACATGTCCCCTTCCCGTTCAAGGTCATGTCATGTGATAGGAGAAGAATGAGGCCACTCGGCCCATCGAGTCTACTCCGCCATTCAATCGTGGCTGATCTACCTCTCCCTCCCAACCCCATTCTCTTGCCTTCTCCCGAAAAGCCTCTGACATCCACACTAATCAAGCATCTATCAATCTCTGCCTTAAAACAAAATATCCACTGACTTGGCCTCCACAGCCTTCCGTGGCAAAGAATTCCACAGATTCACTGCCCTCTGACTGAAGATGCTGGTTTTCACAAAAGTGCTGGAGTAACTCGATGGGTCAGGCAGGGGGTATTTACAGACCTGTTGTGCCCCTGTCCCACTTAGGTGATTTTTAGGTGACTAGGCTGTCACCACATGGTTGCCGGGGTGTTGCCTGTATGATCTCCTCAGTCGCCCAAAGTGTCGCACCTTTTACTGGTCGCCGCTGGATTTTTAAATATTCAAACCTTTTCGGCGACAGTCGGTGCCCTTGGGCTTGACGCCAACGATCGTAGCCTGACGTAGGTTGTCGCCAGGGTGACGGAGCTTGTCGCTGGTGCTGACTTCGGTGAATTCCATTGGCGACTACCTACGTGAACCTAGGTCAGCCGGCAACTGAATATTCTTACCTTGTAGCTTGTCACGGGTGGACACCGGTTGTTGGTAGCTTGCCTTAGCTTGACGTCGACTAGGGGAGAGGTTGTTTTAGACATTGTCGTGTGCATTGGTTTTTCGGCGACCTGCTACAACTGTGACTGTTCATACAGGGGCCAGCAGTCGCCGAAAAAATCGCCTAAGTGGGACAGGCCCATGATGCTGTTGCTGTTGCTGCTGCAAGTAAGAATTCCATTGTTCCCTTTGCAGCACATATGACAATTAAACACTCTTGACTCTTGTAGGTTAAGTTTGTGGGTTTGTAGGTAAAGTGCCTTGGTGTAAATATAGGGTAGTGTTAGTGTAAGGGATGATCGCTGGTTGACGTGGACTCGGTGGGCCGATGGGCCTGTTGCCGCCCTGCGTCTCCAAAACTTAAACAATAAACAAAGAATCTTGATGCTTGACTCTTGAGTTCAGTTTAGTTTATTGTCACGTGTACCGAGGTATGGCGAAAAGCTTTTTGTTGCGTGCTAACCAGTCAGCAGAAAGATAATACATGATTACAATCGAGCCAATAACAGCGTATAGATACATGATAAGGGAATAACATTTAGTGCAAGGTAAAGGCAGCAGGTCCGATCAAGGACACTCCGAGGATCATCAAAAAGTTAGACACTATCTAGTAGTTCAGCACTGCTCTCTGGTTGTGGTAGGGTGGATCAATTGCCTGATAACAGCCAGGAAGAAACTGTCCCGGAATCTGGAGGTGTTTAAGAAAGAACTGCAGATGCTGGAAAAATTGAAGGTAGACAAAAATGCTGGAGAAACTCAGCAGGTGAGGCAGCATGTATGGAGGGTCTTGACTGAAGGGTCTTGACCCGAAACGCCACCTATTCCTTCGCTCCGTAGATGCTGCCTCACCCGCTGAGTTTCTCCAGCATTTTTGTCTACCTTCAAAACCTCCTAGTAATTGTGGCAGAAGCAAAGAATGGCGGATGCTTTGTGTCTACCAAAGATAGACACAAAGCGCTGGAGTAACTTTGTTCAGCTTAGTGCATTGTCACGTGTGCCGAGGTACAGTGAAAAGCCTTTTGTTGCGTGCTGATCATGTCTGCAGAAAGACAATACATGATCACAATCGATCCGTTTACATGGTAAGGGAATAACGCTTAGTGCAAGGTGAAGCCAGCAAAGTCCGATCAAGGATAGTCCCAGGGACATCGGAGGTAGATAGTGGTTCAGCACTGCTCTCTGGTTGAGGTAGGATGATTCAGTTGCCTGATAACATCTGGGAAGAAACAGCGGATCAGGCAGCATCTCTGGAGAAAAAGGACGGGTGACCTTTTGGGTCGGGACCCTTCTTCAGAATATTGAACTCTACTGAACATAATGCCAAGATAAAGTAACCTTCTGGATCTGGAGGTGTGCGTTTTCACCCTTCTTTACCTCTTGCTGGATGAGAGAGGGGGGAAGAGGGATCCAGGGCACGACTGGTCCTTGATTATTCTGCTGGCCTTGCTGAGGCAGCGTGAGGTGTGAATGGAGTCAATGCAAGGGAGGTTGGTTTTCAGCGATGGTCTCAGCGCTGATCTCTGGTTGTGGCAGGATGGTTCAGTTGCCCGACTCTTGACACTTGACCTTTGGACTTTTAACTCAGGCTCCAGGAAACAATCTTCAGCCCCAGAACTGGAGGTAATTCAAGGTACCTTTATTGCGACAAAGCTGTTGTACATCAAAGACCAGACTAATCAAGATTGATCTAATCGCAAAGAACAACTGTTTACACAATCAATTTTGGGGGGGAATAGTTCTTAGAGTAGAAACTAATAAATGAAACAATTCATGCGCGATATTGTGTTCTTTTCCTGCTTGATTCACTGTACAATATTATTTTTAGAAGCTGTCATTGTTCTGCAT
This sequence comes from Leucoraja erinaceus, assembly GCF_028641065.1. NCBI lineage: Eukaryota > Metazoa > Chordata > Chondrichthyes > Rajiformes > Rajidae > Leucoraja > Leucoraja erinaceus. The sequence goes on from NC_073388.1 coordinate 7,542,703, forward strand.
TAGAGATTGTAACCAGAAATGTGTGTAATTTATGTTCTGCTGGAGCAGGCAGATCTATCATCTTTCTGGTGCCAATAAGGCAATTTGAAGTGTTTTTCATGTTATGCCGCAGTCCTTCAAAGTCATAAGGAAGAAATCAGCGTGACTTTTAATGAATTATTACAAGGAGCGAAGACCATGGAGTACATGATAACATTCATGTTGCATTGTAAACAGGTCCCTGTTTCAACATTTCAGTTCAGTTTAGTTTAGTTTAGGTTTAGTTTAGTTTGGAGATAGCAGCGCAGAAACAGGCCCTTCGGCCCACCGAGTCTGTGCCGACCTATCCTACACACTATCCTACACACACTAAGGGACAATTTACAATGATACCAAGCCAATTAACCTGCAAACCTGTATGTCTTTGGAGTGTGGAGTTCCTGCAGCAAACCCACGCAGCCCATGGGGACAACGTACAAACTCCGTACAGACAGCGCCCGTAGTCAGGATCGAACCCGGATCTCTGACGCTGTAAGGCAGCAACTCTACCGCTGCGCCACCGTGGCGCCCTAAACCTAAACCTAAACCTGAACCACATTTGTAGACACAGGGAACTGCAGATGCTGGTTTAAAAAAAAAGACATCAAGTGCTGGAGTAACTCAGTGGAGCTGGCAGCATCCCTGGAGAACACGGACAGGCGATGTTTCAGTTCAGGACCCTTCTTCAGACTGAACTACATTAGGTGGCCTGACGCACTACAGATTGAGTCAGCGTTTCCAGAAGTCCTTTAGCTTTCCTAAGCCACTGTATTTCTAAGTTTCAGAGGGCTATTTCACAATTATAAACTCCAATGCATCATATTAAATTCTGCTCACCGTAAACACAAGTATATTCCATTTTCTCACCTTTGTTACCATTTTCAGTATCGCGCGTTGAGTGATAAGCCTGCAGTTTCCTGATAAAGAACGGTGACAGGGGCTGTGAACTGCAACATCACTCATGTGTAACCCTATAGTTAGAAAAATAGAAACATTATAATCCCAGCATTGCTGACAAGCCTTTCACTTCATCAGCATTGAATTAATTTTGCACAACTTACAGGGACTATCGGTAAGTATGCAAAGGGAAAGGTGCCCTCAATCAATTACTGAAAGCACGAGACCGGCTGATATCTTGTGTTTCTCTGGCCATTACTGACTGCATCTGACTTACCATGTCCACAAAATTAAAATAACATGGCTGATAAGTTTGTCGATGCCACCGTGCTCATCAATAAGTTCATAAGTTCATAAGTGACAGGAGCAGATTGAGGCCATTCGACCCATCAAGTCCACTTCACCATTCAATCATGGCTGATCTATCTCTCCCTCCTAACCCCATCCTCCTGCCTTCTCCCCATAACCCCTGACACCCGTACTGATCAAGAATCTATCTACCTCTGCCTTTAAAATATCCACTGACCTGGCCCCCACATGCTTCTGCGGCAAATAATTCCACAGATTCAACACCCTCTGACTAAAGACAATCCTTCCTAATGGCATGCCCTTTAATTCTGAGGCGATGACCTCTAGTCTTAGACTCTCCCACTAGTGGAGCCATCCTCTCCACATCCACTCTATCCAGGCACTCTATAAGAAATAGCATAAGGATGCATTGTTATAAAGAATACATATAGGATGGACTGGTGTGAAGACACCAACCTTACTGGAAGTCACTAAAGGCTGACAGCACTTGTGTTAAATGGAGGATCGCATAGAATTTAAAGTCATAGACTCTTACTGCATGGAAACAGACCCTTTGGCCCAATTTGCCCACGCCGGCCAACATGTCCCAGCTACACTGGTTCCACCTGTCTGCGTTGGGCCTATATCCTCTAAATGTACGCTACCCATCTCTCCTTGCCTAAGTTTAGTTTAGTTTAGAGGTACAGAGAAGAAACAGGCCCTTCGGCCCACCGAGTCCACGGTGACAAGTGATCCCCTTACACTAGCACTATCCTACATACACTAGAGACAATTTACAAATCTTACCAAAGCCAATTAATCTGGCTGGAACCCGAGTCTCTGGCGCTGTGAGGCAGCAACTATAGCGCTGTGCCACCGGGCCGACCAGTTGCATTCAACTCCGAGTAAAAATCACATTCATAGAACGAACATAGCACAGCACAAGAAAAGGCCCTTCGGCCCACAATCTCTGTGCCGAACATGATGCCAAGACCACCACTTATCCACCTGCACATAACCTATATCAGAAGGCATTGCAGAGGGTGGTGAAAATTGCCCAACGCATCACCGGTTCCTCGCTCCCCTCCATTGAGTCTGTCCAAAGCAAGCGTTGTCTGCGGAGGGCGCTCAGCATCGCCAAGGACTGCTCTCACCCCAACCATGGACTGTTTACCCTCCTACCATCCGGGAGGCGCTACAGGTCTCTCTGTTGCCGAACCAGCAGGTCGAGGAACAGCTTCTTCCCGGCGGCTGTCACTCTACTCAACAACGTACCTCGGTGACTGCCAATCCCCAGACACTTATTATTATTTATTCAAATCATTTGCTATGTCGCTCTTCCAGGGAGATGCTAAATGCACTTTGTTGTCTCTGTACTGTACACTGACAATGACAATTAAAATTGAATCTGAATCTGAATCTGATATCCCTCCATTCCCTGCGTGTCCATATGCCTGTTGAGAAGTATTTTAAATGCTACTGATGTTCCTGCTTCAACCACCACCCCCGGCAGCATGTTCCAGGCACTGACCATCCCCCCGCGTAAGAAAAACCTGCCCCGCACATCTCTTTTGACCTTTGTTCCTCTCACCTTTCAGCGGGAATTTCCTGGGAATTGAGAGGGATTGTGGCAGGATGTTAGAAGGTGGCAAACAGTGATCAGTGATCGACCCACTCAGAACATTACAAAACCATGGAAACTTGTTTGGATAATTTGTTAACATGAATTATTTATCTCTATGTACCACTCAGGCAGTGAAGTGTAAAGCAGATTAATTGGACTGGAATTATATTGGGCCATGCGGGTAAGGTCACAAGTTTACTGGTCTGACTAATATTAGTTTGCTAATGGTCATTTTTTAGGGTAATCCAATAGTTTCATCGCTTCTATTACTGATGTCCACTTTATCATTCTGGGTTGCACAGTGGCGCAGCGGCAGAGTTGCTGCCTCACAGCGCCAGAGACCCGGCTTTGATCCAGAATACGGGTGCTGTCTGTGTGGAGTATGCACGTTCTCCCCGTGAACAGTGTGGGTTTTCTCCGCGATCGTCGGTTTCCTCTCACACTCCAAAGACGTGCAGGTTTGTAGGTTAATTGGTTTGGTATAAATGTAAATTGTCCCTAGTGTGTGTAGGATAGTGTTAATGTCCTTCGATCCACACCAGTTTGCTTACAGAGCAAATAGGTCCACTGAGGATGCCATCGCCACTGCTCTTCACACTGCACTGACCCACCTCGAACACCAGAGGAGCTATGTGAGGATGCTTTCCATTGACTTTAGCTCCGTCTTCAATACCATCATCCCCAGCAGACTATCTCTAAACTCAAGGATTTCCACCCATCTGCCTCTGGATGAGTTTCTGTCTAAATGTGTCAGACTGGGCCATCACCTCTCCACCCCCCATCACACTCAGACAATGTCAGGGCTTGTTGAGCCCCCTCCTCTACGTCCTCTACACCCACGATTAGCCCCCGCCCAGACCATTTACCATCGTCAAGTTTGCGGAACGAACAAAGACTGGCAGCGTGGTGTTCAGACAACACCTCATCCTAAACACCACTATATCATAGACTTCCGTAAGAACAATGCAGCCCCCAAACCCCTATATCATCAATGGGGACTGTGTGGACAGGGCCTCAGACACAAATTACGGAATCTCTCCTGGACTACAAACACCACCACAGTGCAAGAAGGCCCAGCAGCAGACTTTCTGAGGATCCTCAGGAAAACAACCTGGAGGAGAAGCTGCTGGTGTCCTTCTACCGCTGCTCCATCGAAAGTGTGCTGGCGTACTGTATAACCACATGGTATGCCAGCGGCTCTGCAGCGGACAGGAGAGCCCTTCAAAGGGTCATCAACACCGCACAAAAAAATCACTGGCTGCCCACTGCCCTCCCTGAAGGACATCTTCAGCTCTCGCTGCCTTAGCAGGGCAGCCAACATCCTGAAGGACCCTTCCCACCCTGGACACAACCTGTTCCACCTGCTGCCCTCTGGCAGATGGTACAGGTCTTTCAAAACTCGCACAAACAGACTAAGAGATAGCTTCTACCCCATAGCCATACGTGAACTTAACAATGCAAAATAAGAAATAACACTCACATTCAACTGAATGGTTCTACTTCAGCTGCTATTGTTATTTATCTGTAATTTTTTTTAATATGTATATATTTTTACATTTTCTTATATATTTAAAATTGCTCTTGTGAATCGCACCGTGGGATTGACTTTTAAATTTTGTTGTGCCATGTGCAATGACAATAAAGAGATTAATTCATTCATGTGCGGGGATTGCTGGTCGGTGCCAACTCGGAGGGGCCGAAGGGCCTGTTTCTGCGCTGTATCTCCAAACAAGTTCAAGTTCGTGAGTTTATTGTCATGTGTCCCTGTATAGGACAATGACATTCTTGCTTTGCTTCAGCACACAGAACATAGTAGACATTTACTACAAAACAGATCAGTGTGTCCATATACTATAATATAAATATATATACACACATGAATAAATAAAATGATAAAGTGCAAATAGGATAATTGGTTTAGAAAGTTTTGTCCGGCCAAATGCAGGCTGTGGGGAAGTAGCTATTCCTGATCCTGAACCTGAAACTAAACTAAACTAAAGACCTTACGATGGATGTCTTGATATGGTTAACTATGTCAGAATAAAATGATTTCCATGTCCTACTTGACTTGCCTTGCCATGATAATATAAAGAATAAATAATTTGGACAAATACATGGATTTTAGAAGGATATGGGCCAGTGCAGGCAACAATTCAGTATGGGCCGAATAACCTGTTTTTACATGCTATGACTCTATTATAATATATTTTATTCACGTCAACAATTCTGGTGTTCCTTTTAAACTGCTCTTGTTTTTTAAATGATTCTTGTCTTGTGAAGGACAACAGGCCATGGTGAGAACTTGGTGGGACGTGTAGCTGGGACATGTTAAGCAGGTGGGACCTGTAGCTGGGACATGTTGGTGGGTGTGGGCAAGTTGGGCCGAAGGGCCTCTTTCCACATGGTTTCACAATGACCCTGTGACTCTAAAAACTAAAGTACGCAGAGCACCTTCTGTTAAAATAATTACAGCAGATAATGTAATACACTTTAACAATGTTATTGGCTTAATAAATTAGTCTCCCAGTTCCTAAGGGCAAGGGTATTGAAAGCTTGCCGTGCCTTTCCTGACCATCAAACTGACCATTAATGCATGGATTAATTTAGTTGAAGCTGGAGGCTTCCCCATTAAATCTGAGAGGAGATTATTTTATTGAAGGGAATTCAATATAGAGCAGCAATTGATTTTTTTTGACACGTTAAACTTGTACCACTCTGTATGCATGGCTACAGAAATCCCGTGGTATTAGTCGTGACAAATTGGCGGACATGCATTTTTATTGCAGAAGACCCAGCACACTGTGAATTACATAAAGGAACAGAACTGCTGTAGATATCCACTTCAGAGGCACCTTGTGCCGACAATCGTACTCCCTGCTCATTCCCCACTCCAGGGCGGCACGGTGGCGCAGCGGTAGTGTTGCTGCCTTACAGCTCTCGCGGCACCAGAGACCCGGGTTCAATCCCGACTGCGGGTGCTGTCTGTACGGAGTTTTATACGTTCTCCCCGTGGGTTTTCTCCGAGATCTTCGATTTCCTCCCACACTCCAAATGACGTACAGGTTTGCAGGTTAATTGAGTTGGCATTGATGTAAAAATTGTCCCTAGTGTGTGTAGTGTTAATGTGTGGGGATCGCTGGCTGGTGCAGACTCGATGGGCCGAAGGGCCTGTTTCTGTGCTGTATCTCCAAAAAACTAAAACACAGACTGCACAGAAATAACGGTTTGTTACTGCACATAAACAGGGCCTTTGCCCCACAATATTTGTGCCAAACGTGATGCCAAGTTAAATTGATCTCATAAATTCATAAGGTCGAGGAGCAGGATTAGGCCATTCGGCCCATCAATCTACTCCGCCATTAAATCCACCTATCCCTCTCAACCCCCTTCTCCAGCCTTCTCCCCATAACCCCTGACACCCGCACTAATCAAGAATCCATCAATCTCCACCTTACAAAATATCCATTGACTTGGCCTCCACAGCCGTCTGTGGCAGTGAATTCCACAGATTCACAACCCACTGGCTAAAGAAATTCCTCCTCATCTCCTTTCTAAAGGTGCATCCTTTTCTTCTGAGGCGATGGCCTCTGGTCCTAGACTCACCCACTAGTGTGGACATCCTCTCCACATCCACTCTATCAAAGTCTTTCAGAGATAGACCTGTGGCAATTTCCCTCAGTCACAGTTTTCTTTTTTAATGCTTTTGTGCCAGAGAAATTCCTTGTTGTTTTATCTATTGCCTGCAATAAAACTAATTTCCAGTTTGGTGTACATGACTGATCGCCACCAAACATGCGTCTGACGTTTCCTGGAATATTCCCCTTGGTTCACTGGTCTCTTTTCACAGCGCACAATGCTTTATGAAGCTTATTTTTCATTCTTGGTTCATTTCTGATCTTACAGCTGAGTGACTTAGGGCCCCGCTTGATCCAGTCTAAGTCAATCTCCAGCAAGTATTTGCCCTGCCTGTACTCCAGTATGCTTTGGATGTGATTCCATTTGTCGTCTATTATGATGCTCAGAGTCATAAACAACGTTTACACGTATTTTTAATGTTGTTAAAAGTTTGTTTTAATGTTCTTCGGTTTGTTTTATGTGGGGGGAGTTGGGAGGGGGGAGGGGAATGGGGGAAACCTTGTTTCAATTTCTTACCTTCCCGGAGATGAGATTGATTTTCGGATCACATTCTCCGGGCTCTGCGGCCTTCCGTCGATGGAGCTGGAAGCCTCCACGGACTGACCTTGAGCCCTATCGTGGGGCGCGGACTTAACATCGGAGCTGATCCCTTGCCTGGGATCGCTCCCACTGCGACCACTGCGGACTTTACCATTAACAGCTCGCTGTCTCGGGAGACTAGGTGGCGTTTCGGGTCGAGACCCTAGTCTGAGTTAGTCTGAAAAAATCAGCCTGAAGAAAGGTCTCGACCCGAAACGTCATCCATTCCTTCATTCCAGAGATGCTGCCTGTCCCGCTGAGTTACTCCAGCATTTTGTGTCTATCTTGATTTAAACCAGCCTCTGCAGTTCCTTCCCACACATTGACTCTATGACTAATTGATTGTGGGAGATGCTGTCAAAATGTAGGTTTTTCTTTTGTTCTCTTTGGAGCTTATCAAACGAGTAGAGGCTTGGGTTCATTTGTCTGAGGAAGAGTCTCAACCCAAAGCATGACCTATCCATTAATTTAGTTTAGTTTAGTTTAGTTTAGTTCAGAGATGCAGTGTGGAAACAGGCCCTTTGACCCACCGAGTCCGCGCCGACCAGCGATCCCCTCACACAAACACTATCCTACACACACTAGGAACAATTTACAATTACACCAAGCCAAGTAACCTGAAAACCTGTACGTCTTTGGAGTGTGGGAGGAAATCGAAGATCTCTGAGAAAGCCCACACAGGTCACGAGGAGAACGTACAAACTCCGTACATCCACGCACTCGTAATCAGGATTGAACCCGGGTCTCTGGTGCTGTAAGGCAGCAGCTCTACCGCTGCACCTCTGTGCAGCCCATGTTCTCCACGGATGCTGCCTGGCCTCCTGAGTTATTCCTTTGTGTCCTTTTGTGAAATAACCAGCACCTGCAGTTCTTTGTTTCTCGATTTCCACAACATAGTGAACTACTAAGGGAATGAAAGGATTAGATACGTCGTCAATAACATGAGGGGGTGTGGTATGATCTGCTCGTAGCTGGGTTGTTTCTGAAATTTGGTTCCATTGGGGTTAGTGGAATTGCAATGTGCAGATGCTGCTATGTTTTGTGATAAACACACGTAACTTTGAACAAATTCCAACTCCATTTATTACCCTGTTGCAAGAATAATGGGATTCTTGAGGTTGGATATTGGTTATGAAGTCGTATTCTATTTCACCTTAAGCCCACTAGAGGCAAAAATAAAAAGGATAATATATTGAGAAAATAAACCCCTGTTAAAAGGAGTAATTGGAATATAAATTCTGGTGGAACATATATTATTTATTGTTGTTGACAGTGGCTCCACTAAAGGCAATGACATACTAGGGAGGCTTGAAGAAAAACTGAACAAATCATGACTTATATTTTAGAAAGAACATTATCCATTCCCCCAGACAAGATTCAACTGTAGACCAAACATTCAGAGATCAGTAATCCATTAATTTTATATAAAAAAGAAATTAACTTCTAACTGATATATCTAACTGTAAAAAACACTGCTTTGAAATGTAATGATCTTATTCAATAAAATAGAAATACACTTTATTGTTGGTGTCTATCTCTTGAGAGAACTTTATCGCCTAAAAAAAGAATTTGATTATTATTCTTACACCAGCTTTAAAAACGAACCAGTGAAAATAATGGCTAGTGCTCAAGATTTCTGCAAGTTTACTCACGGAAAATATGTGCTGCTCTATGCAACAATTTAGTTTAGTTTAGAGATGCATCGCGGTAACAGGCTCTTCGACCCTCTGAGTCCACGCCGACCAGCGTTCCCCGTACACTAGCAATATCCTACACACTTGGGACAATTTACAATTTTACCGAAGCCAATTAATCTACCAACCTCTACATCTTTGGAGAGTGGGAGGTAACCCGGGCACCTGGAGAAAACCCACGCAGGTCACGGGGAGAGCGTACAAACTCCGTACATGCGGCACCTGTAGTCAGGATCGAACCCGGGTCTCTGGCGCTGTGAGGCAGCAACTCTACCGCTGCGCCACCGTGCCGCCCCATTACGCAGGGTTAATACAAGGTTTTCACTTAAACATTGGTGATAATATTTTTCAGAATCAGGCCATGATCAGCAATGCCTTCCGACCAGAATAATGAAAAGAAAACACAAAAGTTATTAATTTTTAACAGTAGATTTAGTTTGTGAGTTTGGTGTTTATTCTAGTGTTGATGGCTCATCACTGCTCCAAAACTTTACAGGCCATTGCCCTCTCTGTCCTTAGGGTGGTACAGTGGAGCAATGATGGAGTTACTGCCATACAGCGCCAGAGACCCTAGTTTGATCATGACTATGGGTGCTGTCTGTACAGAGTTTGCAAAACCGCATGGGTTTTCTCCAGTTGCTCCGGTTTCCTCCCACACTCCAAAGCCGTGTGTGGGTTTGCAGGTAATTTGGCTTCAGTAAAAAAAATTGTAAATTGTCGCTTGTGTGGCGGATCATGCTAATATGTGGGGATGCGGTGGGCCAAAGGGCCTGTTTCTACATTGTATTTCTAAAGTCTAAAATCTAAAGAAGGCAGGCTTGTGCAAAGAATTCTACTGAATGGGAAGTTGGCCTGTAAGTGTAACTTTACCTTAGTGAAATAATTGAATATTAGTAGCTACATTAGTCAGCTATATTCTCACTATCGTCAGTAAATTAGCCGGGCATAATGGTATAGAAAGAAGCTGTTTAGCTTAACTTGTTACAGACAGATTTTTTATAAATTCTTTCCGATCTATTATCTTTTTTCACTTTGTTTCCCATGTGTCTGCATCCTTTCCTGTCCTGAGTACGTCCATACCATTTCACCCACGGTATTGACTTCTGGGTTTGAGTCTTGAACCAAATCACAGCTCCATCAAATAAATTGTAGCAAATTGTGGACACAGCCCATGACTCCATCTACACCTCATGCTGCCTCGGCAAGGCCAGCAGCATCATCAAGGACCAGTCACACCTTGCCAACTCCCTCTTCTCCCCTCTCCCATCGGGCAACAGGTTTCCACACTTCTATACGAGATTGATCCCTGGGATGGCGGGACTGTCATATGAGGAAAGATTGAAAAGACTAGGCTTGTATTCACTGGAGTTCAGAAGGATGAGGGGATATCTTATAGAAACATAGTTAGATGCAGGAAAAATGTTCCCAATGTTGGGCGAGTCCAGAACCAGGGGCCACTGTCTTAGAATAAAGGGGAGGTCATTTAAGACTGAGGTGAGAAAAAACTTTTTCACCCAGAGAGTTATGAATTTATGGAATTCCCTGCCACAGAGGACAGTGAAGGCCAAGTCATTGGATGGATTTAAGAGAGAGTTAGATAGAGCTCTAGGGGCTAGTGGAATCAAGGGATATGGGGAGAAGGCAGGCACGGGTTATTGACCCCCCCCACCCCCCCCCCCCCCACACCACCCCCCACACAAGACACACAAAGAAACACAAAAAACATACTTTAAAACATACTAAAAAACAAAAAAAGTTGAAAAAAACGGAGACGCTGTTAGCACCCAACAAAAGCGTTTCACTGTACCTCGGTACACTTGACAATAAACTAAACTGAGGACGTTACTCATGAGTTATTTAATTTCTTTACATTCTGGTTTGGTACCTACCCATAATTTTAATATGTGCCTTTTATTAAATCAATTCACATCCCCTTATCTCATTGCTTCTTAATCTTTCCGTTGCCTGAGCAAGGAATAGTTGGCTACTCTGTGTGAAAACAATATTTTATAATACTCTTGTAAATCTCTCCTGTATTTATTAGCCCTTCAGAGTCCTGTTTGTAGCATGCAGCTTGATTGATCTTTCCAGGGATCTAAATACACTTTTACATTATCTCTAGGCTTTTTACTGTACATTGTATGTATTCACTTTGGCTTTATCAACCAGTGTTGCTATTATTAGTGATTTACCTATCAATATTTGCACTATGCTTTCCGTTGGATGTGCGGTGCATGTTAATTTTAACAAAATAAATAATATTCCTTTTTGACCGCTTTTGTTATTTATCTACGCACTCTGCGTGCACGTATTAAAACACTATTTCACATCATCAACTACGCTCGCAATCTTGCTATCCCTTTTTTCTCTGAATTTTTAGCACCGAGCTCCCAATTGCAGAGCTTAAATCATTTACACATACGTAAATAAAAGAAGGAACTGCAGCGACTCTTACAAGACCACGCTCCCGCAGGCTAGAAAGACTGTAGTGTAGTTTCATGTAGTAACAAGATGCAGGACTGAACGCCATAGGAGATCCTTCTGCCCTGTGGCTGTCAAACTGTACAACTCCTCCCCCATTCTGGCGTGGGCGTGGGGTAGACTGATTCTCCCCCCCCCCCCCCCCCCCCCCCCCCCCCTTCTTCTTCTTGCGTATGGCGTGCACAGCCTAAAGTTGTAGGACAACTTGTTCCATTTGATCTTATTTGATTGTGCACACCAGGTTGATTGCATTTGTCGAAACAGGGTGGACCATGTGAAGGTTGTAATCTCCCACTCCTCCTCCCCAATCTTCGCACATCCCCCCATCCTTTCCACTCATCACTTTCATTTCATGTTTCATGTATTTTGTGTTTTTATGACTGTAGGCAGATCAATTTCCCACCTGGGATCAATATTCTATTGTATCATATCGTATCGTATGTCTTATAGCCAACTTCTCGAGATCTAAGCAGCCTATTGCTTTCTTTTTCCACTCGCCCTGTCTTTTCTTGCTCCTATCGGATCAATGGATCGCGGCAGAGACGATCTGGGTTCGATCAATTATCAGTGGATATTTTTAAGGCAGAGATATATAGATTCTTGATTAGTGCGGGTGTCTGGGGTTATGGGGAGAAGGCAGAAGAATGGGGTTAGGAGGCTTGAGAGATTGATCAGCCATGATTGAATGGCGGAGTAGGCTTGATGGGCCGAATGGCCTAATTCTGCTCCTATCACTAATGAACTTATGATCGTTAGGGGTTAGGAGGGAGAGATTGATCAGCCGTGATTGAATGGCAGAGTAGGCTTGATGGGCCGAATGGCCTAATTCAGCTCCTATCACTTATGAACTGATGATCGCTTCCCATGCAATTCCCACACGTAAGGTTCATAATCAGAAAGCAGATCACCCAATTTTATGAGATTAAAGTTTAACTCTGATGATCAGCAACAGGAAACAAATGCCAAATGGAGATCCCTGTCCTGAACCAGTCCAAGCTTCAACTGTGGAAGCACTGTTTTGCACCTGTTTCTCTAGGTTCTGAAATTCATATTTTTGACATTGACTGCCCAAAAGTAAAATTAAAAAAATTGATAAAACTAATCCTCCTTTCATCTTGGATTTGCATAAGTGTTTTTTGCTTATTCTATGATTCTTATAATCCCAACTAAAACTTGTCACAATAGAATCAACTTTTTTAAATAATTTTCTTGGGAGATTCAATTCAATTCAATTCAATTCAACTTTAATGTCATCGCACAAATACAAGTATGAGTACAACGAAATGCAGTTTTGCGTCAGTCCGCAGTAGTTGTACATAAAGAAAAAAAAAATAGAAAGAGAGAAGATACAGAATAATCAAGAAATACAGAATAATTAAACAATGGGGACAGAGGGACCAGAGAAATCTATCGGCGGGACTCCGAGTTCAGCAATGTGATTGTATTGTTGTAGAAGCTGTTCCTCATCCTACTAGTACGTGACCTGAGATATATCGGAATTGATTGAAAAAGGTATAGTATTTGCGGAAGGAGTTTTTCTCTAGGATCTACTTGAAGCATCAGGTTTAGGTTAATTCAGTTTAGTTATGTTCAGTTTAGAGCTACACCGGGGGAACAGGCCCTTCAGCCCATCGTATCCGTTCCGACCACCCCATACACTAGCACCATCCTGCACTAGTGAACATTTTTTTTTTTACCGAAGCCAATTAACCTGCAAACCTGTACGTCTTTGGAGTGTGGGAGGAAATCAGAGCACCCGGATAAAACCCGTGCAGGTCACGGGGAGAACGTACAAACTCCATACAGACAGCACCCGAGGTCAGGATCGAACCCGGCCTCTGGCGCTATAAGGCAGCAACTCTAACGCTGTGCCACTGTGCCCCCTGAACTTTGTTGCCTCTAAGTGAGACTGGCAATTTAGTCTTGGACAGTGGACGAGCTTAACAAACAAGGAGGAAACTGAGGTTTCAGTTGTAAATTAAATGCAGAGATGAAGAAAAATGTGTTTGGTTTGTGATAATACCAAAAAAAATAATCCTTTGCAATAGTTTGGTTGCAGTAACGGTAACAGGTTGCAGCCTCAGTTTTAACTTACAGTGCAAGTTCTTTGTTTAACAGCTACAATGCTACACAGTGGTGTATCTAAGCCGTAGAGAGTCATAGAACCATCCTCCCAGGGGCGGCACAGTGACACAGCAGCTAGTTGTTGCCTTACAGCGCCAGAGACCCAGGTTCGATCATGACTACAGCTGCTGTCTGTAAGGTGCTTGCACGTTCTCCCTGTGACCAGCGTGGGTGATCTGGGTGTCTGTGCTTCTCCGGGCGATCCGGTTTCCTCCCACATTCTAAAGATGTGCTGACTTGTAGGTCAATTGGCTTCTGTATGTTGTCCACATTGTGTAGGATAGAACGAGTGTATGAGTGGTTGTGGTCGGTGCAGACTTGGTGGGCCGAAGGGCCTGTTTCCATGTTGTATCTCCAAACTAAACGAAACACAACAAAAAGAAAGAAAAGTAAACTAAACTAAACTGAACTAAACAAAATATCTGAGCAAACATCTGAGATCTGTGAACTATTATGACCTTAACAGCAACCTCACATGTTGCTTTGCTTTCAGAATTCAGGATTGTTGTCCTTTCCACTCATTTCCTCCTTTTCTCAGGGTGCCCCAGGGATTTCCCCAACATCGCTATGACATGGGGGTCGGTGGAACACTAAATCGACGGCACGGTGGCGCAGCGGTAGAGTTGCAGCCTTACAGCGCTTGCAGTGCCAGAGGCCCGGGTTCGATCCCGACGATGGATACTGTCTGTACGGAGTTTGCACGTTCTCCCTATGACCGCGTGGGTTTTCTCCGAGATCTTAGGTTTCCTCCCACACTCCAAAGACGTACAGGCTTGAGTTGGAATAATTGTAAATGGTCCCCAGTGTGTGTAGGATAGTGTTAATGAGCGGGGATCGTAGTCTCGGCGTAGTCTCGGAGGGCTGAAGGGCCTGTTTCCGCACTGTATCTCTAAACTAAACTAAAGTGCCCCTCATGTGTCGGTGAGTGGTGGAAACTGGAGGAGAATTGATGACAATGGGGAAAGAATAATGTTGGATTAGATTAGTGTAGGAAAGAACTGCAGATGCTGGTTTAAAATTGAAGATAGACACAAAAAACTGGAGCAACTCAGCGGGACAGGCAGCATCTCTGGAGAGAAGGAATTGGTGACGTACGGGGTCGAGACCATTCACGTGTGAAGAAGGGAATCGACCCAAACCGTCACCATTCCTTCACTCGCTGTCCCGCTGAGTGCTCCAGCTTTTTGCACCTATCATAGAAACATAGAAAATAGGTGCAAAAAGAGGCCATTCGGCCCTTCGAGCCTGCACCGCCATTCAATATGATCATGGCTGATCATCCAACTCAGTATCCTGTACCTGCTTTCTCTCCATACCCCATGATCCCTTTAACCACAAGGGCCACATCTAACTCCCTCTTAAATATAGCCAATGAACTGGCCTCAACTACCTTCTGTGGCAGAGAATTCCACAGATTCACCACTCTCTGTGTGAAAAATGTTTTTCTCATCTTGGTCCTAAAAGATTTCCCCCTTATCCTTAAACTGTGACCCCTTGTTCTGGACTTCCCCAACATCGGGAACAATCTTCCAGCATCTAGCCTGTCCAACCCCTTAAGAATTTTGTAAGTTTCTATAAGATCCCCCCCTCAATCTTCTAAATTCTAGCGAGTACAAGCCAAGTCTATCCAGTCTTTCTTCATATGAAAGTCCTGCCATCCCAGGAATCAGTCTGGTGAACCTTCTCTGTACTCCCTCTATGGCAAGAATGTCTTTCCTCAGATTAGGCAGCACGTTGGATTAGATTAGTGCAGGATTAGTGCAAATGGTTATTTGATGGTCAGCAAGGACTTGGTGCGTCCAAGAATCTGTACTAAATATGAGGCATAAACTACGATCAATAAAAGCCGAGCAATTTGTTCAACAACAGTCAACATGGTTGTGCTGCATAAGATATCTTGCCTGCAACGGCGATGATCAAAACTGCTGCTCAGAGAACTGTTCTTGCAATTGCCTCAGGATACAATAAGACAAATGCTTTTGTTACTGGGAGCAAATCGAGCTGGCGTCTGCAACAACTCTGCACATTTAATGGAACGGAAACCCAGCCAATTCTCCTGCTGGCAGCCGGCCAGATGCAGGCATCTGCAGGTATCTGCTGCTGAATAATGAGGTTTGGTTAATTCATCTCCGGGGAAGGATCGCGCTAGCTGTCGGCTGCTCTCCCTGACATGAAGGCATCTCGAGCCGACTGGAAGCTGCCGCAACCCGGGCACCAGCATCACAGTTTGGAGTTAAAACAGAGCAAAGGGAGAGGGATTACAATTAAGTCCAACAAAAAAAAACAGATGGCTGGTCTTCTAAAATAATTAAAGGAAGACAGTATTAGTTTTAGCAAAGCATCATCATATATACTCGGTCCACTGAGGCCTGCTGCATCTTTCATTTGCCAACCATTTTAAGTCCCCTTGACATTCCCACACCGACCCTTCTGTCCTGGGTCTCCTCCATTGCCAAAGTGAGGCCTTAACGTAAGCAAACTGGAGAAGCAGCTCCTCCAGGGTGAATGTACCTGGGGTGGCACAGTGCAGCAGCGGTAGAGTTGCTGCCTCACAGCCCCAGAGACCTGGGTTGCAACCTGACTACGGGTGCTGTTTGTGTGGAGTTTGTACGTTCTCCCCGTGACCTGCGTGGGTTTTCCCCGGGTGCTCCAGTTACCTCCCACATTCCTAGGACCAGCAGGTTTGCAGGTGAATTGGCTTCTGTAAATTATCCTTAGTGTGTAGATAGAGATAGTGTATGGATGTTTGCTGGTCGGCGTGGACTCAGTGGGCTGTAGGGCCTGCGTCTACACTGTGGCTCTAAACTCAACTGAACTCGTCTAAACTAAACTAATTGTGACTGCGCAGGTTTCCTCCGGGTGCTCCGGTTTCCTCCCACATCCCAAAGACGTGGGGTTTTGTAGGTTAATTGGCCCCCTGTAAATTGCCCCTTAGTGTGTAGGGAGTGGAAGCAAAAGTGGGATACTGGGCGATCGATGGTCAGCAATGGCGGACTCGGACTGAAGAGGGGTCCCAACCCGAAACATCGCCCGTCCATGTTCTCCAGAGATGCTGCCTGATCCGCTGAGTTACTCCAGCAACTTTGTGCCTTTATTTGCAAACCGGCATCTGCAGTTCCTTGTTTCCCCAGTATATTTATTTTTATATATGCATTTCCTGAACCGTGATGCCACAGGTAGCAGAAAAATATAGTGGCATTTAAAATATAATCTTAAATTTAACTGCAAAAGAAAACATACCCTCGTTAAATATTCATGTTCTTTGCTCGGTGGTAAGTGTCCATTATCAAAGGTCACATCCAATACCACGGAAACGTTCCACTGCGTTTCGGTTGTGTGAGGATATTTTGATTTTAGTTTAGTTTAGTGTGGAGAGACAAACATTAATTTTGCACACATTATTTTAGAATATGCTGATACGTGAGACATGAAGCTGGGAGCCATGCTACAGATGTCTGTACTATGATGCGAAGGAATAGGTGATGTTCCGGGTCGAGACATCTGAAGAAGGGTCTCGACACGAAATGTCACCTATTCCTTCGCTCCATAGATGCTGCCTCACCCGCTGAGTCTTTCCAGCATTTTTGTCTGCCTTTGTGTTGAATTCTTTTGTGTATGGTGTGTTATTTTTTTAATTGCATCGCTGCATGGCAAACTCATTTCACTGGGCCTCCGTTGGCACCTACAGCGATGGAGGACACCAGTGCTATGCTTGGCCAGGCTGGGATTGTGGATGAAATGGCAGCAAACATGTCAGCAGTGGTATTACATGCACAATGAATTTCACTGTGTAATGTGTAATTGCTTACATGACTATAAATATCCATTGAACAGACCCACCCCATTGCTGTTGTCACACCGAGCAACCTCTTTCATTCCACGCTGCCTGTAACGTGACCGCTGTATTGAGAACTCACACACTGCCTCGCCCCCAGCAACTTCACAACTGATGAACGCGCAGTTACTGACGTAGAATGAAATGATAAATCAGCTCCACATCAGCAATAGACAATAGACAATAGGTGCAGGAGTAGGCCATTCGACCCTTCGAACCAGCACCGCCATTCAATGTGATCATGGCTGATCATCCACAATCAGTACCCTGTTCCTGCCTTCTCCCCCATAACCCCTGACTCCACTATCTTTAAGAACCGTATCTAGCTCTCTCTTGAAAGTATCCAGAGAACCTGCCTCCACTGCCCTCTGAGGCGGAAAATTCCACAGATTCACAACTCTTTGTCTGAGAAAGTTTTTCCTCATTTCCGCTCTAAATGGCCTACGCCTTATTCTTAAACCGTAGCCCCTGGTTCTAGACTTCCCCCAACATCGGGAACAAGTTTCCTGCTTCTAGCCTGTCCAATCCCGTAATAATCTTGTTTGTTTCAATAAAATCCCCCTTATCCTTCTAAATTCCAGTATATACAAGCCAAGTCGCTCCATTCTTTCAACATATGACAGTCCCGCCATCCCGGGAATTAATCCCAGTTAATTCTGGGATCCCTTGTGGAGTTTGTAATTTAATTTAATTTATTGTCAGATGTACCAAGGTAGAGGGAAAAGCATTTTTGTTGCGTGCTATTCAGTGAGTGGCAAAACTATACCTGATTACAATTAACTGTACACAGTGTACAGACACTTGATAAAGGGAACATGTTGGAAGGAACTGCAGATGCTGGTTTAAACCGAAGATAGACACAAAATGCTGGAGTAACTCAGCGGGACAGGTAGCATGTCTGGAGAGAAGGTACGGGTGATGTTTCAAGTCGAGACTAAAGCAGAATAACGTTTAGTGCAAGATAAAATCCAGTGAAGTCCGATTAAAGATAGTCCGTGGGTCTCCAATGAAGTAGATGGTATCAAATATTAACATGTAATTAGATTCAGAAGAAGGTACACTCCAAGTTTGCTTGCATCTTTAAAATAAACATTTAGAGGTGACGTTAGAAAATGGATGGTATTGGAAAATATGCATTGAAATGTTAAACTCTAGGTCAAGAGAGAGTCAAGAATGTTTTGTTGTCTGATGCACCTTAAATGGAGCAATGAGATTCCTACTTCCTTCTTTCTAATACTCTAGGGACATATGGATGCGTGGGTGTATGGAACAAGCTGCCAGAGGAGGCAGTTGAGGCAGGGACTATCCCAACATTTAAGAAGCAGTTAGACAGGTACATGGATAGGACAGGCTTGGAGGGATATGGACCATATGTTGGCAGGTGAGACTAGTGTAGCTGGGACCTGTTGGCCGATGTGGGCAAGTTGGGCCAAAGGGCCTGTTTCCACACTGTATCACTCTATGACTCGATGAAATGAAATATATGCTGGATTCAAGGATTCAGATCAATGATTGGAGAAAGCACATCATGAAGAGCACAAATAACTATGTATTAAAGCAAAATACAAGTAAAATACAGAATAACTATCAATGTAGGAAAAATCTAATATAATAACAATAGTAACAGGGTGGCTCGGTGGCTCAACAGTAGAGCTACTGCCTTACAGCGCCAGAGACCCGGGTTCGATCCCGACTACGGGTGTTGTCTCTACGGACTTTGTATGTTCTTCCAGTGACCTGCGCGGGTTTTCTCCGGGATCTTCAGTTTCCCCCCGCACTCTAAAGACGTGCAGGTTTGTAGGTTAACTGGCTTGGTGTAAAATGTAAAATTGCCCCTTGTGGGTGTGGGATTGTGTTAGTGCAAGAGTGGTGTTAAATATTTATATTGTTAACCAAAACAGTTCTAAAATATATTAGTGAATCTCAGCAAGTTTCACATCCACGATCAGCATTTAACATCGAGACTTCACCAAATAATAGCTTCTATCAATCACCATTTCGGCTTGACATTCATGAGCGCCCTCCATGTAATTATTCACGCTGCACTCCTCCTTTACTCAAATCAAACCTGTCAGCTTCCACATTCAGCTATTCATTCATGTCAATTATAGCGTGCAGGTGTATATCGCAGCACAAACACTCACGGACAACTGCCTGTTGCTCCTGCAGAGACCAGTTTCCAGTTTAGTTCATTGCCACGTGTACCGAAGCTTTTGTTGTGGCTAACCAGTCAGCAGAAAGACAATACATGATTACAATCGAGCCATTTACAGCGTATAGATACATGATAAGGGAATAATGTTTAGTGCAAGGTAAAGTCAGCAAAGTCCGATCAAGGATAGTCCGAGGGTCATCAAAGAGGGAGACACTATCTAGTAGTTCAACACTGCTCTCTGGTTGTGGTAGGATGGTTCAGTTGCCTGATAACAGCTGGGAAGAAACTGTCACTGAATCTGGAGGTGTGCGTTTTCACCCTTCTGTACCTCTTGCCTGATGGGAGAGGGGGGGAAGAGGGAGTGGCCGGGGTGGGACTGGTCCTTGATGATGCTGCTGGCCTTGCCGAGGCAGCGTGAGGTGTAAATGGAGTTAATGGAAGGGAGGTTGGTTTGTGCGATGGTCTGGGCACTTAGGTTACCGGCACTGTGAGGCAGCAGCTCTAGCCACTGTGCCACTGTGCCACTGTGCTGCCCCATCTGTAGCAAAAGACAACGCCCTAGAGGGATTCAGCAGGTCAGGCCAGTCTGAGGAAGGATCCCGACCTGAAACGGCACCTGTCCATTCCCTTCATACACGCTGCCTGTCCCATCCAGTTACTCCAGCACTTTGTGAATTTCCACAGAAGAAAGGCTTTGTGGCTGACTCAAGCAGCCAGCTGCTGAACTGGCAAATCCTTTGATGTGAAGCAAACTTGATCGACTGACATCAGCAGCAGTGTCCAAAAGGCAGCTATGTCCGCAGGGTGTTGAATGTATCCTCAATAAGGATTGTATCATAATTGTATAAAAGTTTAATATGGATATATGTTTGCATTGTATTTATGGTGGTGGGTTCTGGCTGTTTTATTGTAGTGTAAATATTATTTTTTAATAATTGAATACATTTTTTGAATTAAAAAAAAAAAGAAAAAAAAAGAGGCAGCTATGAAGCAGTTCACAGATAAGCAGCCCTAGCCCCAAGGATACATTAATTTCCTGACTGCCTTGCTGTGATACAGCACTTAGAGACATAGAAACATAGAAGAATAGGTGCAGGAGTAGGCCATTCGGCCCTTTGAGCCAGCACCGCCATTCAATATGATAATGGCTGATCATCCATAATCAGTGCCCAGCTCCTGCTTTCTCCCCATATCCCTTGATTCCGTTAGCCCTAAGAGCTATATCTAAAGGGCCTGCCCCACGAGCATGCGACTCCATGCGCCAAGCGCGACCTAAAGGGCCTGTCCCACCAGCATGCGCCTGCATGCGGCAAGCGCGACCTAACGTGGTCGCTTGAGCCGTACGGCCTCGCGGGGCCGGTCCCACTTCGATCGCCGGAGCCGTATGGAGTCGTGCGGAGCTGGTCCCGACATCGCGCGGGGCTCCGAAAAACTGACCTGGTTCAAAAATTCCGCGCGGCAACGGCCTGCTGGCCCGCAGCCGCCTCGACACCGTACGCAGCGCCTCAACGCCATAC
The DNA here is from genome assembly GCF_028641065.1 of Leucoraja erinaceus. Taxonomy (NCBI): domain Eukaryota; kingdom Metazoa; phylum Chordata; class Chondrichthyes; order Rajiformes; family Rajidae; genus Leucoraja; species Leucoraja erinaceus. The sequence goes on from NC_073388.1 coordinate 7,563,551, forward strand.
GCCCGGCAGAATTTGCTTGAACTTCACCTCACTCACTCGACCTCCGTGCGTATGGCCTCGAGGCGGCTGCGGGCTTTAGGTCGTGCTTGCCGCATGGAGTCGCATGCTCTTGGGACAGGCCCTTAACTCTCTCTTAAATACATCTCTTGAATTGGTTGATATTATGCTTTAGTTTAGTTTAGAGATACAGCGTGGAAACAGGCCCATCAGCGATCAACGATCCCCAAACGCTAACACTATCCTACACACTGGGGAAAATGTATAATATTTACAAACCTGTACGTCTTTGGAGTGTGGGAGGAAACCGGAGCACCCAGAGAAAACCCACGCGGCCTCAGGGAGAACATACAAACTCCGTACAGACAGCATCCGTAGTCAGGATCGAACCCGGGTCTCTGGCGCTGTAAGGCAGCAACTCTACCGCTGCAACACCGTGCCATCTGTTTATGTCCATTCGTTTTAATTAGCTTCAGTAAAAATTGTAAATTGTCCCTAGATTATAGGATGGTGCTGGTGTGCAGGGTTTCCTGGTTGGCCCAGAGTCTATGGGCCGAAGAACCTGTTTCCACACTATATGTCTAATCTCTAAACAAACCAATTTCAAGGCCATCTGCAGTTCCTTCTTAAATATTTCAAGGCCATGGTATTTTTTGCTTCATATTAGATATGACTTTAAAATTTAGTTACTCTTCATGCATATGCTTACAGAGATAAAATCCGATTATATCAGCAAGTTTTGATGGCCGGAAAATTGAAAATGTCTGATTAGATCAAATAGCTTAGACTTACACAAATTCAACTTTGTAACTTGTCCCTTTGTTGATGAGAGGAAATTACTTGGCAAAAACCATGGAGCATCATCAGTCAGTGGAATGAGAAAAGGAACATGAAGTTAATCAAAAATGTTTGTATATTCACTATGCTAGTAGACACATACTGAAGCTGAACACACTCTTAATTAAAGAAAGGCACAAAGTGCTGGAGTAACTCAGCGGCTCAGGCAGCATCTCTGGATAACATGGCTAGGCGATGTTTCAGGTCGACACCCTTCTTCAGACAGGCACGACACCCATCCATATTCTCTAGACATTTGCAGTCTTACTTTGGTGAACCAGCATCTGCAGTTCCAACTGCAGGCCTGAAGAAGGGCCTCGAGCTCGAGTTACTCCTGCACTTTGTGTCTATCTTTGGTTTAAACCAGCACCTGCAGTTCCTTCCTACACATCTGCAGTTCCATGTTAGTCTTGTTTAGTTTTGAGATACAGCGCGGAAACAGGCCCTTCGGCCCACTGAGTCCGCACCGATGTACTTTTTCACACAAAGGATGGTGGATGTATGGAACAAGCTGCCAGATGAGGTAGTTGAGGCTGGGACTTTCGTTTAAGATACAGTTAGACAGGTACATGGATAGGACAGGTACACAAAAAAGCTGGAGAAACTCAGCGGGTGCAGCAGAATCTATGGAGCGAAGGAAATAGGCAACGTTTTGGGCCGAAACCCTTCTTCAGACAGGATTGGAGGGATATGGACCGAGCGCAGCCATGTGGGACTATTGTTGCTGTGGCATCATTGGTCAATGTGGGCAAGTTGGGCCGAAGGGCCTGTTTCCACACTGTATCACTCTATGACTATGACCAGCCATGGCAGTACATTAACACTATCCCACACACACTACAATTTACAATTATACCAGGCCAATTAACCTACAAACCTGTACGTCCTAGACGTGTGGGAGGAAACCAGAGCACCCGGGGAAAACCCACGTAGGTCACGGGAAAAAGGTTCAAATCCATACAGACAGCACCCGCAGTCAGGATCGAACCAGGGTCTCTGGCATTTTGAGGCAGCAACTCTACCGCTGCACTTAATTTGATGTAACAATGGTTTTGTTTAAGTGTTTATTCAGATATATTTTAATGTTGAAGCATAAAATAATAATTGATTTCAAATGAAAAGAAAAAATAATTAGATTTAAACTATTGAAGTCAGGGTTGTTTTATTATTGTGTGCATGGGCATAAGGAACAAAGATATTTTGACTTGCAGCAGCATTTTTATTAATGCAACAGCACCAATACTATGCAATAAACAACAGTGCAATACATTATATAGAAAGACAGGTTAAAATTTGAGGCATAAATATTATTAAAGTGCCTTAATTAATATTTAAAGAGCAATGATGGATGTACACATGGATTTCTTAGTGTGCACAGATTTGTGTCATAGAGCCGTTCAGTCATACTGTACTGAAATAGATCCTTCGGCCCAACTTGCCAATTCTGTCCAAGATGCCCCAACTACGCTAGTCCCACCTGTCCATATTCCTCCAACCCCTTCCTATCCATGTGCCTTGCACATCCATGCACCTCCAAACATCATTTAAATGTTCAAGAAGGAACTGCAGATGTTGGAAAATCGAAGGTACACAAAAATGCTGGAGAAACTCAGCGGGTGCAGCAGCATCTATGGAGCAAAGGAAATAGGCAACTTTTCGGGCCAAAACCCTTCTTCAGACTCAGGAAGAAGGGTTTCGGCCCGAAACGTTGCCTATTTCCTTCGCTCCATAGATGCTGCTGCACCCGCTGAGTTTCTCCAGCAATTTTGTGTACCTATCATTTAAATGTTAATATAGTTCTAGCCTCAACTACTAATATTGGCCACTGGCCACTCACTCTGGGAACTTCGGTAGAAAGGAAATGGTAAGGACCATTTAACCTTGCATTTAAACCCATATAGTTTAAACTTCAGTTTTAGTTTATTATCACGTGTACAGAGAAAAGCTTTTGTTGCACGCTAACGAGTCAGCGGAAAGACAAGACATGATTACAATCGAGCCATTCACATTGAACAGATACATGATAAGGGAATTACATTCAGTGCAGGGCAAAGCCAGTAAAGATCGAATGTGATGAGGCTGATGGTAGTTCAGGACTGCTCTCTGTTAGAATGGTTCAGTTGTCCAATAACAGCTGGGAAGAAAGAAAGGCCAAGATGTAACCCCTACACCCAACATGCAGCGGAGTCTCTCGGTCAGAATGAGCATTGATAAGTGGGCCAATTAATTTGCGGAAGCAATTGATTGAAGAAACATCACTCATTCCTTTTCCCCAGAGATGCTGCCTGAAGTTTGAAGAGGGGTCTCGACCCGAAACGTCACCTATTCCTTCTCTCCATAGGCGCTGCCTCACCCGCTGAGTTTCTCCAGCATTTTTTTGTCTACCTTCGATTGTTCCAGCATCCGCAGTTCTCTCTTAAACATGCTGCCTGACCTGCTGAGTAACTCAAGTATTTGCATCTACCTTTGATTTAAACCAGCCTCTGACCCAAAACGTCATCCATTCCTTCTCTCCGGAGATGCTGCCTGACCCGCTGAGTTACTCTGTCTTTTTTGTGTCTATCTGCAATTCCTTCCTACATAATTAATTGCTTTTGGATTGGTCTGTAGAGAAAATCAAATTGGATACAGTACAAGGTTTTTAGTATAAAGTACTTTGTCTACCAACCATACACGTCCAAGTCCATAAACATACTGCATTTACTTAACTACATTGCATTATATTAACTCAATTATTTGCTTTAATATCTGCGTGATATCTTATGAGAATAACGTAGCACAAAAATATAGTTATTTACGGAGCATCAAACATTCAGTTTAACTTCAGGGAGATTTTCCACATGGCTAACAATGGCCTATCTTATTGTTACTTTCTTGTGTATATTTAATTCATTGTTTTTTATCTCTCTACATCATCATCTATATCTCCATTTTTCCTTTCCCCTGACTGTCAGTCTGAAGAAGGGTCTCGACCCGAAACGTCACCCGTTCTCTCCAGAGTTGCTGCCTGTCCCGCTGAGTTACTCCAGCACTTTGTGTCTATCTTCTTATCCACATTGTCGGTTTAGGGGGTTGTTAATGGAAAATGTAAACTTCATTAAGTTTGCCTTCCCTGAATTGCCAGTGTTGCAGCTGATAGAGCTGCTGCCTCACGGTGCCAGGGACCCAGGTTCGATCCTGACCTCGGGTGCTGGCTGTGTGGAGTTTGCACGTTCTCCCTGTGGCCATGTGGGTTTGCTCCAGATGCACCGTTTCCTCCCACATCCCAAAGTCGTGCGGATTTGTAGTTTAAATTGGCTTCGGCAAATTGCTCCTAGCGTGTGGGGAGTGGATGAGAAAATGGGATAACATAGAACTAGTGTAAACAAGTGATCGATGGTCAGTGTGGACTTGGTGGGCCGAAGGGCCTGCTTCCATGCAGTATCTCTAACGAAATATGACAACTGCAAGCTGTGCAGAATGTTGCTATAGGGAAACATGCAGGTAAAACATTTCTGTGCTTGTTTCAAGATGAACATTGTCCTGATGAGCACTCTGACTTCCACTTTCATCAATTTCTTGACTATGTGCAGATCGGTGAATTGGGTGCAGACACTATATCCAGCAGCCATGTGTTACACTAAATGAGAGTTACCTCCGATTGCTAGACATTTTCTTCCAGCTTGTGAGGGAAATGGGTGCTTGCTGCCTGAGTGCTCCTATGGTATGGCCATCTGTTTAAGCTCCTTGCCAAGGAAGGAGGTTCTCAGGTATGAAATCATCCTCCAAATCTACATTTAGACATTTTTTTTAAAGCAGAAAATATTTGGTGTATGTGTTCAAAATATGAGCATGTCAAGGTATGAAGTACCCTGGTTTATTAAACAGCATGTAACAAAGAAATGGGTGGCACGGTGATGCAGCAGTAGAGTCGCTGCCTTACAGCGCCAGAGACCCGGGTTCCATCCTGAGTGTGGTTGCTGTCTGTACGGAGTTTGCACGTTCTCCCCGTGACCTGCATGGGTTTTCTCCGGGAGCTCTGGTCTCCTCACAAATTCGGAAGACGTGCAGGTTTGTAGGTTACTTGGCTTGGTATAAGTGTAAATTGTCCCTACTGTGTGCAGGGTAGTGTAATGCCCCTGTTCCACTTAGGAAACCTGAACGGAAACCTCTGGAGACTTTGTGCCCCACCCAAGGTTTCCGTGCGGTTCCCGGAGGTTCCCGGAGGTTTTTGTCAGTCTCCCTGCCTGCTTCCACCACCTGCAACCTCCGGCAACCACCTGCAACCTCCGGGAACCACACGGGAACCTTGGGTGGGGCGCAAAGTCTCCAGAGGTTTCCGTTCGGGTTTCCTAAGTGGGACAGGGGCATTAATGTTCCCGGATCGCTGGTCGGCACGGACTCGGTGGGTGAAGGACATTGTTCCATGCCTCCACAGTCTGTGGCATGAGGAACTTAGAAGTTTGTGTCCATCATTTTAGAATGGAATGGAAATTTCTCAAAAAGAATAGAGATATGACACTAATATGATGGAGGAAATAAAATTTATCATCACATCTTCAAAGTTGTGCACGTTGTCAGTTTGTGTCATTAATGACAGAAATCCAAGATGGCGCCTAACCCAGGCAACTCCTTGCATGCTGATCATTACAATCGCTCCACTCTTTTAAACCTCAACTCCAACTCCGGGTGGTCACGGTGGCGCAACAGTAGAGTTGCTGCCTTACAGCGAATGCATCGCCGGAGACCCAGGTTCGATCCCGACTTTGGGTACCGTCTGTACGGCGTTTGTACGTTCTCCCCGTGACCTGCGTGGGTTTTCTCTACGAGATCTTCGGTTTCAATCCACACGCCAAAGACGTACAGGTTTGTAGGTTGACAAAAGTGTTGGAGAAACTCAGCGGGTGCGGCAGCATCTATGGAGCAAAGGAAATAGGCAACGTTTCGGGTCGAGATCCTTCTTCAGACCTTCTTCAAACATCAGCCTGAAGAAGGGTTTCGCCCCAAAACATTGCCTATTTTCTTCGCTCCATAGATGCTGCCGCACCTGCTGAGTTTCTCCAGCACTTTTGTCTACCTTCGATTTTCCAGCATCAGCAGTTCCTTCTTAAACATGTTTGTAGGTTAATTGGCCTGGGGTAAATGTAAAAAAAGTCAGAAGTGGGTGTAGGATAAAGTTACTGTGCGGGGATCATTTGTCGGCACGGACCCGGTGGGCAGAAGGGCCTGTTTCCGCGCTGTATATCTAAACTAAACAAAATGTATTACTTTATCTTGCACTAAACATCATTCCATTTATCATGTATCTGTACACTATGAATGGTTCGATTGTAATCATGTCTTGTCATTCCGCTGACTGGTTAGCACACAACAAAAACTTTTCAATGTACCTTGGTATACGTGACAATAAACTAAACTAAACTAAACTAAACTAATATGGAGATTGAATTGTGCCTGGACAATTTACTCTCTGTATTAATATGGACAACACAGGGACTCTAAGCAAAATGAGTCGTCAAGTCTAGTGGCAATGCTCACGGACTTTGTGCAAAAAGACAAACAAACTACAAACAGAATGATTAAGCTAATTTGAGTTAAAAACTATTTTTAAGATGATCATTCACTGGTGACTTTGCTTTACTTTAGATTTGAGACTTTAGAGATACAGCGTGGAAACAGGCCCTTTGGCCCATCGACCAGGGATCAACCCGTACACTTGCACTATCCTACACACAAGGGACCATTTACAATTTAAGGAGCCAATTAACCACCTATGAACCTGCACGTCTTTGGAGTGTGAGAGGGAACCGGAGCACCCGGAGAAAAGACACGTGGTCACGGGGAGAACGTGCAAACTCCGTACAGACAGCATGTGTAGTCAGTATTGAACCTGGGTTTCTGCCGCTGTAAGGCAGTAATTCTACCGCTGCGCCACCAAGCCACAACTGTACAGACTTGTGTCTATGAGTTTGGATCATCAGGTGTTTCTAGTTTTCTGATTTCAAATTGCTATTCATACCATGAAGCGTTTCGCATTCTAATTCTATACTTGAATGAAATAAATTGTCAACTAATCTGACGTGAAATCAATCATAATAAAAGATCCCACAGTGGGTGAAAATAAATTGCACTTGGCAACATTTTTAAAAGAGTTGTTCGTGTATTTTGGAGTCCAGACACGCTGGAACTTAAATGGAAGGAACATTGCGTAGATTTGTTTCGAAACACGCTCTCCCCCGCGTTCTGTTAAACTCCTTACATTTGTTGTGCTCACACGATCCAACGAGACTTGAATCAAACAATCAAGTCTGCTCTTTGGAGTAGATTCATGGATTTGCACAATCCAGGTGAACTACTGGGAAGATCTCTCAACAAAGCATTTTACTGGGGATGCATCACGGCTTGGTTCGGGAACACCTCCATCCAAGGCCGCAAGAAATTGCAGAGATGTGTAGGAAAGAACTGCAGATGCTGGTTTAAACCGAAGATAGACACAAAAAGCTGGAGTAACTCAGCGGGACGGGCAGCATCCCCGGAGAGAAGGAATGGGTGAAGTTTTGGGTCGAGACCCTTCTTCAGCAGTTGTGGATGCGGCTCAGACCATCACACAAACCAACCTCCCTTCCACTAACGTCCATCTACACTTCACGCTGCCTTGGCAAGGTTGCCAACATAACCAAGGACCAGTCTCATCGCAATCACTCCCTCATCTCGTCTCTCCCATCAGGCAAGAAGTGAAGAAAACACACACCTCCAGATTCTGGGATAGTTTCTTCCCAGCTGTTATCAGGCAACTGAACCATCTTATCACTGATAGACACAAGTAGATGGTACGACAAGTCAAGTCAAGTCACATTGATTTCTATAGCACATTTTAAAAAAAACTCTTGTTGGCTAAAGTGCTTTACATTTGTTATAAGAATAGTATAAACAAACAAACTACATACATATATACATATAGCCCTCGCTCAGTGGACGTCAGGAAAGGCTTGGGAGTACAGATAAGATTTTAGTCTTGACTTAAAGGAGTCGATGGAGGGGGCAGTTCTGATGGGAAGGGGGATGCTGTTCCACAGTCTAGGAGCTGCAACCGCAAAGGCGTGGTCGCCCCTGAGTTTATGCCTAGACTGCGGGATATTCAGCAGCTCCAAGTCGGCCGATCTGAGGGACCTGGTGGTGGAGTGGTGGGTGAGAAGACTTTTAATGTAGGAGGGGGCAAGCCCATTGAGGGCTTTGTAGACATAGAGGAGGATCTTGAAATGTATACGGAACTGCACAGGGAGCCAGTGGAAAGAGGCCAGGATTGGCGTGATATGGTCCCTGTTGTGGTCAGGGCCACTCTACATGTGTCTATCTACAAGATACAAGATACAAGATAGATTTAATTGTCACGTGTGCCTGATGGCACAGTGAAATGAATTTCCATACAGCCATACAATAAAAATCAACAGGACACAACACACTATAGGGTTTGACATAAAACATCCCCACACAGCAGAATCAAAGTTCCCCACTGTGTGGGAAGGCACCAAAGTCAGTCTTCTTCCTCCACTATTCCCCGTGGTCAGGGCCTCCCCAAGCCCTCCGCAGTTGCCGCTACGGGCGGCCCGATGTTCAGGACCGCACGCCGGGGTGTTAAAAGTCCGACGTCGGGGCTGTGGGACGTCCTCAGCGGCGTGGACACAGAGTCGGCCCCCTCCTACCGGAGTCGGCGGCTTCCAAAGTCCGCAGGCCGCGCCGGGTGGAGATTGCTGCTGGAGACCCTCTGCAAGGCGCCCCAGGACTCCACGATGTTGTTCAGCGCCGCCCGCGTTGGAAGCTCTCCGCACCAGAGCTCCACGATGTTGGAGCAACGGCCCAACGCTCCGGAGCTCCAAACGGCGACCCAGGCAGGTATCGCCCGCTCCGCGGTGACTCCAGCGCTGCGCCGCCGCTGTAGCAGCCCTGGTCCGGTTCCCGGTCCCCGGCAGGAAAGGCCGCTCCGATCCAGCTGGTAGGCCGCGAGGTGGGGGGCGAGGACGCGACTCGGAGAAATAGTCGCGTCCCCGCCAGGAAGAGACTGAGAAACGGTTTCCCCCTTACCCTGCCCCCCTCCCCCACATAGAAAAGTTAAAGTTCCCCCCAACACAACACTTTAGACTAACTAAAAATAATAAAAAAGACAGAAGTAACAGACAGGCTGTAGGCAGAGGCTGCTGCCAGTGCAGCGCCCCCTAGAGGTTTTTACCTTATAGGAGACCTTTGACTATCTTTAATCGGGCTTCACTGGAACTTATCCTGTTTGCTTACAGTTTTGGCCTGAGGGAAGACATTCTTGCCATAGTGGGAATACAGAGAAGGTTCACCAGACTGATTCCTGGGATGTCAGGACTTTCATATGAAGAAAGACTGGATAGACTCGGCTTGTACTCGCTAGAATTTAGAGGATTGAGAGGGGATCTTATAGAAACTTACAAAATTCTTAAGGGGTTGGACAGGCTAGATGCAGGAAGATTGTTCCCGATGTTGGGGAAGTCCAGAACAAGGGGTCACAGTTTAAGGATAAGGGGGAAATCTTTTATGACCGAGATGAGGAAAACATTTTTTACACAGAGAGTGGTGAATCTGTGGAATTCTCTGCCACAGGAGGTAGTTGAGGCCAGTTCATTGGCTATATTTACGAGGGAGTTAGATGTGGCCCTTGTGGCTAAAGGGATCAGGGGGTATGGAGAGAAGGCAGGTACAGGATACTGAGTTGGATGATCAGCCATGATCATATTGAATGGCGGTGCAGGCTCGAAGGGCCGAATGGCCTACTCCTGCACCTATTTTTCTATGTTTCTATGTTTCTATGTTACCCGTTATTCTGTATCTGTACACTGTGTAAGGCTCGATTGTAATTTTATATAGTAATTTAGCTCACTTGAGACCACATAACAAAAAAGCTTTTTGATGTACATCAGGACATGTGACAATAATATTAAACTCAACTAAACTAAACTGAAATGCTCAACTCAAGCGAAGAAGGTTTTTGGTCCGAAACGTCGCCTATTTCCTTCTCTCCATAGATGCTGCCTCACCTGCTGAGTTTCTCCAGCATTTTTGTCTACCTTCAACTCAACTGAACTAAATATTTTCTTTGTGTTTAAGAAACAAACACTATCCTCTGTCAGTTTCGCCACCTCCAACGTGACCCCACCACTCGCCACATCTTCCCATCTCCCCCCATATCTGCCTTCCGCAAAGACCGCTCCCTCCATATCTCCCTTGTCAATTCTTCCCTACTCTCCCGTACCACCCCCTCCCCGGGCACTTTCCCTTGCAACCGTAAGAGATACAACGCCTATCCATTTACCTCCCCCCTCGACTCCATTCAAGGACCCAAGCAATCATTCCAGGTGCGACAGAGGTTTACCTGCATCTCCTCCAACCTAATCTATTGCATCCGCTGCTCTAGATGTCAGCAGATCTATATCGGGGAGATCAAGTGGAGGTTGGGCGATCATTTCGCCGAACACCTCCGCTCGGTCCGCAACAACCAACCTGACCTCCCGGTGGCTCAGCACTTCAACTCCCCCTCCCACTCCGACCTCTCTGTCCTGGGGATCCTCCATGGCCAGAGCGAGCAACACCGGAAATTGGAGGAACAGCACCTCATATTCCGCTTGGGGAGTCTGCATCCTGGGGGCATGAACATTGAATTCTCCCAATTTTGTTAGCCCTTGCTGTCTCCTCCCCTTCCTCAGCCCTCCTGCTGTCTCCTCCCATCCCCCAGCCTTCGGGCTCCTCCTCCTTTTTCCTTTCTTCAACCCCGCCCCCCCCCACCCCCGATCAGTCTAAAGAAGGGTTTCGGCCCGAAACATTGCCTATTTCCTTCGCTCCATAGATGCTGCTGCACCCGCTGAGTTTCTCCAGCTTTTTTGTGTACCTTAAATATTTTCTTTTGTGTAGAAAGGAACTGCAGATGCTGGTGTATACCAAAGATGGACACAAAGTGCTGGAGTAACTCAGTGGGTCGGGCAGCATCCCTGAAGAATGGTCCTGACTCTGAATCATCACCCATCCTTTTCCTCCAGAGATGCTGCCTGACCCGCTAAGTTGCTCCGGCATTTTGTGTCCATCTTCCAGATATTTCCTTTTGCTGACTTTTACCGTTTTGATGGAGACCCACAAGGAACTGCAGATGCTGATGAACTGAACAGGTCAGGCAGCATCTGTGGAGGGAATGAACAGGCGACGTTTCAGGTTGGAGCCTTTCTTCAGACTGGAATACCTCCAGTACTTTATGTTACTTGGGATCGACAATATAGTTGAAAGAGTTTCAAATATAATGAACCACATCAGCATTATAGCAAACTTGGCATCTCATCTTTTATAAGCAGGACTTTCCAAGGTTAAGGACTAGATAATTGCAATATAATTGCAATGTGCCTCTACTTATCGTTAAACCTCATCGCAGTCAATGGTCCCTGAATTAGGAAAGAACAGGGAATAGCAAAGGTACGTCATGAATGAATGAATAGATGAATGGATGAATGATACTTAGAAGGCTGAGCCTTGCACATTCGAGGTCAGATTCCAAATTAATAGTGTGACTTTCGTAGAATCAAGGCACATGGCTCTGGCCGAACTAGGATGGCACGGTGACGCAGCGGTAGAGTTGTTTCCTAAAGGGCCTGTCCCACTTGGGTAACCTAATCTGCGAGTTTAGACGAGTTTGCCCTTGACTCAAACTCGCAGCATGGTCGACACGTGGTCCAAGGAGGTCCTATGAGGTCACTGGAACTCTCCTTCATGCTCGAGGGAAGTTCCCGCATGTTCGAGGCCTCAGCTAGGTCGCGGAAGATTTTTCAGCATGCTGAAAGACTTTCCGTGAGTAACAATTGGCCGGCGTGGTTCTTGTTAACTCGTAGTGCAGTGGAGTGGGGTCGCTATGTAGTTACAGGCAGTGTAGGGCAGCCGTAGGCAATCTCCTTTGCTGACTGTGCATTTTAATTGGCTCATTGGAGTTTTCAGGACTAAGGAAAACCTACCGGTAGGTTAAATGCCCGCTAAACTTTATTAAACGTTGTGTGTGTGCGTGTGTGCGTGTGTGTGTGTGCTGGGGGGTGTGTGTGTGTGGGAGGGTGTGTGTGTGAGGGTGGGTGTGTGTGTGTGTGTGTGGGGGGTGTGTGTGTGTGTGTGTGTGTGTGTGTGTGTGTGTGTGTGTGCGCGTGCGTGTGTGTGTGTGTGTGTGTGTGTGTGTGTGTGTGTGTGTGCGTGTGTGCGCGTGTGCGTGTGTGTGTGTGTGTGTGTGTGTGTGTGTGTGTGGTTGCGTGTGTGTGTGTGTGTGCGTGCGTGCGTGTGTGCGGATGGTCGATCCAGCTCGAGGTTTTCCAGGCGAGTGCCCTTGAGCTTGAAGGTCGAAGACACTCTACTGAACTCGCGGATTAGGTCGCCGCAATGGGACAGCCCCTTTACCGCGCCAGACACCTGGATTCGATCCTGACTTCAGGTGCTGTCTGTACGGAGTTTGTACACTCTCCTCGTGACCTGCGTGGTTTTTCTCCGGGAAGCTCCTGTTTTACATTTTTACATCAAGCCGATTAATGTCTTTGGAGTGTGGGAGGAAACTGAAGATATCGGAGCAAACACACACAGCCACGGGGGGTACGTACAAACTCCGTTCAAACAGCACCTGTAGTCGGGATCGAACCCGGGACCCAGGGCTCAGGCGCTGTGAGGCAGCAACTCTACCGCTGCGCCACCGTGTAAGTTTTGTAAGTTTTTAGATGAGTCAAAGTTTAAAACTATTAGGTCAACTTACAGATAAACGATTTCCCCCGAACATGCATGAATTATGTAGAACAGGTAACCGATGTGTCAGTTAAACCATTAAGATAGAATTATGTGACCTCAATGAAGCAAAGGCTATCGGTGTTTAAGTTTAGGGATCAATACACAGTAAATTATTTGCATTTTCTTGGTCCTTTAACAGAATCAATTGTTGGTGCATAACAAGAGTATTCCCTCCTGTGATCTTGTACTTTGATATGGACACGACTGGTTTAACATACTAATTGTAAGGAACAGTGAGATCTTGGGCTAAATAGGCTTTGGTCTTAGAAATCAGTAATATCTGTTGGGTCAATTCATGTGTAGGAAGGAACTGCAGATTGTGGTTTAAACCAAAGATAGACACAAAATGCTAGTGTAACTCGGTGGGACAGGCAGCATCCCTTTTTTTTTTCTTTTTTTTTCTTTACAAATACTTTATTCAAAAAACAAAATCAACATACAAAGTAGTTTATCGTTCATATCAAAAACTGCCTGCATCGGCAGTTTACAAACAAAGACAAAAAAATTCAAATTACAATCCCGCCATCCTTATCTATAATACAATCGACCTCCCGCGGCGACTAGCATTCGCGGTAGGCCTCCAGCGTCCCCGTGGACACCGCGTGTTCGATCTTCAGGGACACGCGGGCACGGACGTAACCCCGGGAAAGGGCCGTCGACTGCCCGCTGCCTGGACCCGCGAATGGCCACCTTGGCCGGGCCCAGGAGCAGACCAACAGGGAGAACCCCTCCTACAGGCAGCATCTCTGGAGAGAAGGAATGGGTGACGTTTCGGGTCAAGGCCCTTCTTCAGTCAATTAATGTTCTATCTGAAGGTCTTAAGGGCCTGTCCCACTTTTTCTTCGGCTGCCGGCGACTGTCACAGTCGTAGCAGATCACCGAAAAAGCGGCAACTTGATCCCCACCCCCCACGGCAAGCTACGCCAACCTCATCGACATCAAGCTACGGCAAGCTACCGACAACTGGCGACCCATTAGGGTGTCCACCAGCGACCAAACGTACGACAACCTACGACCCTGTCGGCGGCAACTGAAGACAATTCAGTCACGGGTACTCATCGCTGGTTGACGTAGGTTGACGCAGGTAGTCACCTATGGAATTCACCAAAGTCAACACCTGGCGACAACCAACGTCACCGGCGACAACCTACCACAGCGCCTACGTCAGGAGAAGCCAAACTACGTCAAGCCCACAGTCGCCAAAACTTTTTGAACATTCCAAAATCCAGTGGAGACCAGAAAACGTTACGACTATTTAGGCGACTTGAAGAGACTAACACGGCCATACAGGCGGCACCGCGCGGCCATGTGGCAACATCCTAGTCGCCTGTAGTCGCCGAAAAAATCGCCTAAGTGGGACAGGGGCTTTACATTTCTTTAGTGACAAAAACCCACGTTGTCTTGTACAACAGAACCAATCTGACGAAAGAACACGAGAGAAACAATAGGGGAAGGTATAACCTCCACTATAAAACAAGATCATACTAGGTCTCGACAGTGGAGTGGGTCGCTGGAGGCCCCGCAGCATCCTGGGGCTCGGCTGGACCAGTTGCCGCGCTCCAAGAGACCGAGCATGTGGATCGCACGACCACAGGTATGCTTGGCCAGGCCAACCCTGCAACGCCGCCAGGACAACAGACCTTCATGGTCAGGTCAAGATCCCTGCACAACTGGGACTTCAAAATGGCACTAAACTGGTGACTATGTACAGTCTCGGTCTACTGCTGCTATACGTACTGTATCTGAGTTGTTTATCGTAGATGTATCTAAGCGCTTACGTATAATGATGCTTGTACTGAACTGTAACCAAATATGAATTTTACAGTACCTCGGTACACATGACAAATTAAGTGCCATTGTACCATTCCTCACACAAGCAGCATTCTAAAGAAGGGTCTCGGCCCGAAACGTTGCCAGCCATTCCCTTCACCAATGCTGCTTGAGCCGCTGAATTCTTCCGGCACTTTGTGTTTTGCTGAAGGTTCAGCATCTGCAGTTCCGCACATTGCCACTTGTTTGAGAGTTGTTTGTCTTGTTTGCCTCAACTTCTGCGTTGACATTTTTCAGCTTAATTGTCTCTCAGTTTGTGCTAATGCCTAAAAATCTCCTGCCAAAAATACAGATGAAATATAAGTGATGAAATTAATTGAAAAGTTAGATATTCTGGGATTTTTGGAATGGGGACGGCACGGTGGCGCAGCGATGGAGTTGTTGCTTTACAGCACCAGAGACCCGAGCTCGATCCTGACTCCGGCTGCTGCCTGTATTGAGTTTGTACATTCTCCCTGTGACCTGTGTTGGTTTTTCTTGGGTACTCCAGTTTCCTCCCACACTCTAAAGATGCGCAGGCTTGTAAGTTAATTGGCTTTGGTAAAATTATAAATTGTCCCTAGTGTGTGTGTGTAGGATAGTGTTAGTGTGCGGGGATCGCTGGTCGGCGTGGACTCGGTGGGCCGAAGGGCCTGTTTCCGCGCTGTACCTCTAAAGTCTCGTCTAACGTTATTGCTTGAATAATAAATACAAGGTGAATAAAATGGCATCAACAATGATCAAAATAGATATTGATGCAGCCTGTCCCGCTGAGGTACTCCAGCATTTTGTGTCTATCTTTTGTGTCTATCTTTGGTGTATAACCAGTATCTGCAGTTCCTTCCTACACATTTCCTCCCACACAGGGCATTCTGTGGCCTGTCTCTACTTCTAGTGCAAAATAGTCTTACAAATATTGTTCTTCCGGTGGCGCTGGTGCCAGCAGCCTCCACCTTCAGCCGGGTATCTTTTTGTTTTTTTGTTTTTTTAGTTATGTTGATGTGTATTTTTTATGATTTTTTAAATGTTTTTACGTGGGGGAAGAGGTCACGGTGCGGGGGATACCGTCCTTCAGCCGCTTCCTGGTGAGGACGCGACTATTATTCGAGTCGCGTCCTCCCCCCCCCCCCCCCCCCCCCACAGCGGCCTACCTGGATTGGCGCGGCCTTTCCTGCCGGGATCGACCGGAGCTCCATCAGCGGCGGGACAGCGCTGATACATCGCGGGGCTGGCGATGCCTTACCGGGGGTCGCCGTCTGGAGCCCGGAGTGCTGGACCTGCTGCACCGACATCCTGGAGCTGCGGTTTGCGGAGCTCCCAACGCGGGCGGCGCTGACTAACAGCGCGGGGTCCTGCGACTCTGCCCGGCTCGACCTGCGGACTCAGGAGCTGCAGACTCCGGCTGCGGGAGGCGGCTGATCGGGAGGTCCGGGCCGCTGAGGAGGAGGATGCTCACCGTCGGGGTTCGGCGTCGGCGTTCCATCAGCCCGGCGTGAGGGCCTGAACATCGGGCCATCCGGGGCGGCGACTGCGGGTGCTCGGAAGGCCCCGACCACAGATGAACATCTGGGAAGATCAGAGGGGAGGCTGGCTGGACAATGGTGCCTTCCTCACCTTGGTGCCACTGTGTTGTGTTGTGTCGTGGACTTTCTGTGTTTGTGCTTTTTTTTAAATTCTATTTTATTTTTTTAATATGTCTTAATATTTATTATTTATTTATTTTTATGATACTGACTGTAAAGGGAAATTCATTTCGTTGTCTCTTATTGAGACAATTACAATAAATTTGAATACAATACAATACAATATGGAATCAAAATAATTTTAAACCATTATTTTTCACTTCCAAGTTGGGATTACGAAGTGCTTCCTGAGGTACTTTGATTATAATGGGTGGAATTGGAAGGAAAAGTTAAATTACCGAAACCGTTCTCCAGCATGCAGCATGAACACTTAATCAAGTAGCCACTCAAAAGGAAATAGAAGTGATTACTGAAAGTATACAGCCTAAATAGAAATAGGCACTTGACACATTATCAGTAGAATCTCTTATCATACAATTTCTATTGTGAATAAGATTTATATTTTGGGATCTTTTCTACTATTTTTTAAATTTAAATATTTCAGCTACTTTGGGATCTTTACTACTATTTTTGAAATTTAAGTATTTAATCTGTCTCATTTTACGGAGCACTGCGATGAATTCTAAATGCTTAAAAGATTAAGGATTCTCTACATTAATTTAAAGGTTTAATAGCGTGCCCAGAATAACAATCAAAAACCCTTGCCCTAGATGGACACAAAATGCTGGAGTAACTCAGCGGGACAGGCAGCATCTCTGGAGAGAAGGAATGGGTGACGTTTTGGGTCAAGAGCCTGTCAAGCTGAGTTACTCCAGCATTTTGTGTCTACAGTCTAAACCAGCATCTGCAGTTCCTTCCTGTACAGAAACTCCAACCTGGTCACTTCTTTGGTTAGTGTACATTTGCAACATTCCAAATTCTCTGTTTTCTTGAGTTTCACCTCAAATTCCTCTCATGGTTTAAAGAGAAAGGCACAATTATCAAACAATTAAAGTGATTGAGCAACGTATTATTTTCGCAGCGTAGGTGGATGAAGGGGAGGGCACAAGTTAGAGGCGAGAGGGTGAAAGGTTTAATAGTTCATAAGTTCATAAGTGATAGGAGCACTTATAGCAAAAGGGTTTGAGTATAAAAGCAGGGAGGTTCTACTGCAGTTGTACAGGGTCTTGGTGAGACCACACCTGGAGTATTGCATACAGTTTTGGTCTCCTAATCTGAGGAAAGACATTCTTGCCATAGAGGGAGTACAGGGAAGGTTCACCAGACTGATTCCTGCGATGTCAGGACTGTCATATGAAGAAAGACTGGATAGACTCGGCTTGTACTCGCTAGAATTTTGAAGATTGAGGGGGGATCTTATAGAAACTTACAAAATTCTTAAGGGGTTGGACAGGCTAGATGCAGGAAGATTATTCCCGATGTTGGGGAAGTCCAGAACAAGGGGTCACAGTTTAAGGATAAGGGGGAAGTCTTTTAGGACCAAGATGAGAAAAACATTTTTTACACAGAGAGTGGTGAATCTCTGGAATTCTCTGCCACAAAACGTAGTTGAGGCCAGTTCATTGGCTATATTTAAGAGGGAGTTAGATGTGGCCCTTGTGGCTAAAGGGATCAGGGGGTATGGAGAGAAGGCAGGTACAGGATACTGAGTTGGATGATCAGCCGTGATCATATTGAATGGCGGTGCAGGTTGGAAGGGCCAAATGGCCTACTCCTGCCCCTATTTTCTATGCTTCTATGTCTATGTTTCTAGGAGCAGAATTAGGCCATTCGGCCCATCATGTCTACTCCACCATTCAATCGTGGCTGATCTATCCCCCCTCTTAACCCCCATTCTCCTGCCTTCTCCCCATAACCCCTGACACCCATACGAAACAAGAATCTATCTATCTATCTCTGTCTTAAAAATATCCATTGGTTTGGCCTCCACAGCCTTCTGTGGCAATGAATTCATCAGATTCACCAGCTTCTGATTAGAGAAATTCCTCCTCATCTCCTTCTTAAAGGAACATTCCCTAATTCTGATGCTATGGACTCTAGTCCTAGACTCTCCCACTAGTGGAAAGATCGGCATGTTGCAGAGGATTCTCCTAAACTTCTACAGGTGCACGGTAGAGAGCATTCTGACCGGTTGCACCGTGGCCTGGTTCGGCAACTTGAGCAAACAGGAGCGAAAAATACTGCAAAAAGTTGTGACCACTGCCCAGTCCACCAGCGGCTTTGACCTCCACACCGTCGAAGAGATCGCTGTCTCAAAACAGCAGTCAACATCATCAAGGACCCACACTATCCTGTCCACACAATCATCTCACCGCTACCATCAGGTAGAAGGTACATGAGCCTGAAAACTGTAACGTCCAGGTTCAGGAATAGCTACTTCCCCACAGCAATCAGGCTATTAAACACAACATTGAATAAGCTATGAGCTCTGAACTGCAAAAGACTATATTATTATTTGTTATTTGCACTATATTTGTTATTTATTGAACTTTTTCTTTTTTTCCCCCCTTATGTACAATATTTACATATTCACATATTCTGTTGTGCTGCAGCAAGTAAGAATTTCATGGTCCCGTCTGGGACATATGACAATAAAACACTCGTGACTTGACCCTTGACTCTCCACATCCACTCTATCCAGGCCTTTCACTCTTCGGTAAGTTTCAATGTGGTCCCCCCTCAACCTTCTAAACTCCAACGAGTACAGGCTCAGTGCCGTTAAACGCTCATGGTATGTTAACCCATTCATTTTGGGGATCATTCTCGTAAAATAGGAATCTGAGTGTTAACCTATTCACACAGAGGGTGGTGGGTGAGTGTAATGGGCTGCCAGAGGAAGTAGTTGAGGTAGGTACACTAACAACGTGTAAAAGGGGGGTGGGGGTGGTGGGCAGGCTGTAGATAAGACTGTTCGGTGAACTGGTGCAACTTTGTCTGTGCCAAATTGAAAACGTTTTTTTGGAACCCGATGTAAAAATCTGTAAAAATCTCTACTCCTAGAGTGTGTTTAAGAAAGAACTGCAGATGGTGGAAAAATCGAAGGTAGACAAAAATGCTGGAGAAACTCAGCGGGTGAGGCAGCATCTATGGAGCAAAGGAATAGGTGACGTTTCGGGTCGAGACCCTTCTATCTGAGGAAGGGTCTTGATCTGAAACATCACCCATTCCTTCGCTCCATAAATGCTGCCTCACCCGCTGAGATTTTCCAGCATTTTTGTATTCGCGGAGTTCATTCAGGACTTCTTTGATGCTGGGATTCAGATAACTGATCACTATAATATGGATCTAATGTTCCGCTGTACGGATTAATATTCTATCGTCAAATGTTGCGGGGAGAGAGCAGGAGAATTGGGTTGAGAGGAAGAAATAGCTCAGCCATGATAGAATGGTGGAGTAGACTTCATGGGCCGAATGGCCAAATTCTGTTCCTATGTCTTATGCTCTCAAGGACACAGTAGATGGTCTAGGAAAGGATTTTAGGGAGTCCTACAAGAAAAATGAAAGTGCTAGAGTAACTCAGCGGGTCAGGCAGCATCTCTGGAAAACGTGGATAGCTGACATTTCAGGTCAAGAATCTTTAGACTTGAGTTCTAAGCGTCAACATCATCGTAGAAAACATTAGCGATGTAGTGGCGCTGGTTTCCGACGGGAACGGTGACGGACACATCACACATCTCTGTCCTCCAGTTCCTGCGGACTTCCGCTGCTGGAAGTATAGGATTTTGGTGTGTGTGTGCTTTGTCATCATTCCTTACAATAGCGTGTACGACAGTAATCGCAACTTCTACTGAAGTGTGAATGGCCGTTGGCTCGCTAGGAGCTCATCCGCCCTTTGACAGGTCTTGTGTTTGGTCCTGCTGGGGGTCCGCAACCCCCTCCTCACCTGGCAAACCTGGTGAGGGAGACGGTTTAGTCGCTGACTATCCGACCACGGAGCAGGTAGCACGGAATTACATGGAACTCGTGGCGGGGGGACCTGACCTGAGTCGTAAGAAGGGCCCAAAACCCAGACATGACCTCTCGATTTTCTCCAGAGACGTTGCCTGATCTGCTGAGTTATTCTAGCACTTTGTGTCGTTTTTTTTTCTACATATATCGTAATTGTTCAAGGCACTTCCATGTTAGCCATTGAGTGGTTGAGATGTACAGCATGGAAACAGGCCCTTCAGCCCAATACGTCCATCCTGATCAAGTTGCCAAGTTGCCAACCTGAGCAGGTCCCAGTTGCCTGAGTTAGGTGCACGCCTCTCTAAACCTACCAATACACGTGCCTGTTGACTAGCTCACCATTCTGGATTTAAATCTTGGAGTGCGATATAATCTCAGACAGACAGCACCCGTAGCCAGGATCGAACCCGGGTCTCTGGCGCTGTAAGGCAGCAACTCTACCGCTGCACCACCATGCCGCCCGACAGAGCAAAAGACCAGACTCGGACTTTGTTCCCTTGCATGGACATTGAGGGCTGATCTTATAGATATGTATAAAACCGTGAGGGTGGTAGACGGGGTAAACTCATTGAGTTTTTTTACCCAAAGTAAGGAAAATGAAGAACCATAGGTTTAACGTGCGAGAGGCAAGATTTAGTAGGAATCGGAGGTGCAAATTTTTCATTCAGGAGTTGATGGGTATGTGGAAAGATCTGCCAGAGGAGGTAGATGAGGCAGAGACTAGAAATACATTTAACATATGCTTGGACAGACACATGGACATAACAGGTTGCATATCCCATCACAGGGATACAGGTCAAACATGTTGCTAACGTGACTAACTTAGATGGGGCATCTTGGTTGGCACGGGCTAGTTGGGCAGAAGGGCCTGTTTCCTTGCTGTACGTGTAGGAAGGAACTGCAGATGCTGGTTTACACCAAAGATAGAATCACAATGCTGGAGTAACTCAGAAGGGTCAGGCAACATCTCTGGGGAAAAGCATCGGGTGACGTTTCGGGTCGAGACCCTTCTTCAGACTGAAAGCGAAGGGAGAAAGAACCGAGAGATATGAAAAGGTACGTAGAACAAATTAATGAAAGATATGCAAAAAGACAGATCAATGAATGAAGATCAAGGAAAGGTGGAGCTCACAATGGTCCATTGTTGGCTGTGGGGAAGGTGATAACGAGTAATGAAGACAGTGAAGCCCAGCAGGACGACAGTGAAACTAGTGCGATGACTAGGCTGTCTACTTGTGCATGACTCTATGACGATACGACTTGCGTTATCTTTTACTTCTTGCCAGATCGTTTTGGAGAACCATTAATCCTTGTCGAAATAAGCCTAAAACAACCACTCTTCCCACGTTGTTGAAGGAGGTTTTCCACGACACCCTTGGGCTACCAGAAAGGAACTAAATACATAAAAAGTAGAATTAAATGGAGAACGAGAACACACATTAAAGAAGCTCAGGGACATGTTCAGAATACAACAGATTGTATTGAAAATGCCAACGGCCTGGAAACATAAGCAGAATTACTCACGGGTCAAAGGAGGAAAAAAATGACATTTGCCTTGCAAGAACAGTTTCTGGTTTATGGGAAAACACGGATGGTTGGAAATGGTAAATGATTGTTTTAGGAAAGAGGTTCTTTTAAGAAGGAGATAAAGAGGAATTTCTTTAGTCAGAGGGTGGTGAATCTGTGGAATTCATTGCCACAGAAGGCTGCGGAGGCCAAGTCAATGGATATTTTTAAGGCAGAGATGAATAGATTCTTGATTAGTACGGGTGTCAGGGGTGATGGCCACCCCACGGTCCTTGACAGATCTGGGTCGGGATCCAGTGGCACGGAGTCCAAGACGACCGGAGACCCTTTTCTGCTGCAGACTTCATCCGCCTTCCCAGCCGTTGTGACGCTCCACTAAGGTCGGCCATCGTTCTCCGCCTGTTCCACCGTTGAGGTCTTGGTTGGATTGCTTTTTGTCAGAGTCCTCTCCCTCGATATGGGTGGCCCTACCAGGAGCATAACTCCAGACGGCATCGATCTCAGGATCTCAGGATCTCAGGACCACACAAGCTTCTCCACCACGACAAGGTGACAATCCACAGAGAAGGGAATGGTAGAAGTTGAATTATGTATTGCAACCCTCATACAAAGACCATAATAGTTTGATGGTGAGGTATGGTTGTGATTCGGTTGTACAGTGTGGCTTAACAGGCATAAGAGACAGGAGCAGCCCATCAAGTCTACTCTACCATTCAATCATGGCTGATCGCTCTCGCCCTGCTAACCCCATTCTCCTGCCATGATAGCTGATGTAAAGTAGCTGTTGCTGAACGTAGAGGTTAACACTTCTCAGGCTCCTGTACCTTCTTCCCCGATGGAATCAGTGAGATGAGGTCATGGCCAGGGTGGTGTGTGTCTTTAGTGATATTAGCATTCTTCTTGAGGCAGCGATTGCTGTCGATCCGTTTGGTGACGGAGGGGTCGATACACATGATGGTAATGACCAGCACTTTCTTTTACACCATGGATGCTGCCTTACCTGATGCGGAGTTTAGTTTTAGTTTAGAGCGCGGAAACAGGCGCTTCGGCCCACCGAGTCCGTGTCGACCAACGATCTCTGCACGGTAACACTATCCTACACACACGAGGCCCAATTTTACATTGTTACCAAGCCAATAGGCCTACAAAAACAAAGATCTCAGGGAAGACCCACGCAGGTCACGGGGAGGACGTGCAAACGCCATACAGCCAGCAACCGTAGTTGGGTTCGAATCCGGGACCCTGGCGCTGTAAGGCAGCAGCTCTCGGTCTGCGCCACCATACCGCCATTTTCTATTTTTACTTTGGATTTCCAGCCCCCACAACATATTTTTTTGGTTTTGGTTTGGAGATATTCTTTTGGCTGAACCGACACGAGCAAAAATTGATATTCTGTTTCGCAACGGGCAATGTTGGGACATTAACAGGATATGCAGCATGGGATCGAGGAAGGCAGATTTTTTATCAAAATCCAATTTAAATTTTAAGATTTCCTCGTGAACTTATTTGTATCATGGAGAAATAAAAAGCATTGAAAAAGCACAATTAACACCGAGAAACACCTCAAGGCAATTTATAGAATGGTAATTAAAAAAGAGAGAGTTTGCTGAGCAGACGAAGATGTTAAGCTGAGGTGACGTCCAGATAAATGCTCGATCGCTGAGTTAGGTTTTAAGGAATTTAGTTTAGAGATACTGCGCGGAAAACAGGCGCTTCGGCCCACCGAGTCCGCACTGACCAGCGATCCCCGCACACTAACATTGTCCTACACACACTAGAGACATTTTTACACTTATAGCAAGCCAATTAACCTACAAACCTCTAATTCTTTGGAGTGTGGGAGGAAACCGAAGATCTTGGAGGAAACCCAGGCAGGTCACGGGGAGAACGTACAAACTCAGTGCAGACAGGACCCGCAATCGGGATCGAACCCGGGTCTCTGGCGCTGTAAGGCAGCAACTCTACTGCTACGCCATTTTACCACCCAATCTATTTGTGTTTTAAGGAAAGAAATCCATATTGGAGGTAGACACAAAACGTTGGGGTAACTCGGTGGGACAGGCAGCATCTCTGGAGCGAAGGAATGGGTGATGTTTCAGGTCAGGACCATTCTTCAATCTCTATCATGGGGATGGAACGGTGGGAGCTGGTCCAGGGTGACGTGCAGCAAGCTTGAAGGAAGCCAAGCCAATAGTTATAGAAACATAGAAACATAGAAATTAGGTGCAGGAGTAGGCCATTCGGCCCTTCGAGCCTGCACCGAGGACAAGTCAATGGATATTTTTGTCTCAGTCTTCAGTTTAAACCAGTGTCTGGCAGTTCCTTCCTATACATTATTATTTACAATATAGTTCTTTTCTAGATTAATAAAAGCCTTAAAGTATGCAATTCCTGAAAAGTAGTGTAGGGTTAGGCTAGACCACCTGTGTCCATGTACAGTATTACACTTGAGCTGTCTGTTGCTAACTGTGAAATTCATTAGCAGGGGGGCCCAATATCATAAGTGTCCAGAAATACTCAAAGACGCTTTGTAATTCTAAGAGGAGAAATATAATTTAGCTGGTCAAAGAAGTAGATGTATTTTAGTGTATAGAATCTGTGCCTTAGTGCATGGTGGAGCATTTGAACCTGTGAAAGAGGGTGTACACTGATTTTTTGAACACAGAGGTTCACCTGCATCTCCTCCAACTTCATCTATTGCATCCGCTGCTCTAGATGTCAGCTGCCCTACATCGGTGAGAGCAAGCACAGGCTTGGCGATCGCTTCGCCCAAAACCTCCTCTCGTTTCACAATAACCAACCTGATCTCCCGGTGGCTCAGCACTTCAACTCCCCCTCCCATTCCAAATCCAACCTTTCTGTCCACAGGCCTCCTCCATGGCCGGAGTGAGGACCACCTTAAATTGGAGGAGCAGCACCTCAAATTTCGCTTGGGCAGTTTGCACCCCAGCGGTATGAACATTGACTTCTCCAATTTCAGGTAGTCCTTACTTTCTCCTCCCCTTCTAAGCTCTCCCTCAGCCCACTGGCTCCACTTCTTCCTTTCTTCCTCCAGCTCCCCGCACCCCCACATCCGTCTGAAGAAGGGTCTCGACCCGAAACGTCACCTATTTCCTTCGCTCCACAGATGCTGCCTCGCCCGCTGAGTTTCTCCAGCATTTTTGTCTACCTTTAGTTTATTTTAGTTTAGTTTAGAGATACAGCGTGGAAACAGGCCCTTCGGCCCACCGAGTCCACACCGACCAGCGATCCCCGCACATTAACGCTACCTTACACACACTAGGGACAGTTTTTATATGTATACTTTTATACCATGCCGATTACCCTACAGACCTGTACGTCTTTGCAATGTGGGAGGAAGCCGAACATCTCAGAGAAAATCTACACAGGTCACGGGAGAACGTACATACTCCGTGCAGAAGTACCCGTGGTCAGGATCGAACCCGGGTCTCTGGTGCTGTAGGCAGATGCTCTATTGCTGCGCCACCGTGCTGCCCTGAGGTCTGAGTAGAAGATGATGATAATGAAGGAAAAAGGGACATACTGAAGGTGGAAGACATTACCAGCACACCCGAACTACACTTTATCTACAAGCTGTCGTGTTCACTTGTGATCAAGATGTTGTTGGCAGCCTGTTAAATCCTATCAAGGTTAATATAGACACAAAGTGTTGGAGTAATTCAGCGGGTCAGGTAGCATCTCCAGAGAAAAGGATGGGTAATGAAAAGGCGGCACGCACACCCCCATCCACATTAACGGGACGGAGGTGGAACGTGTTTCTAGCTTCAGGTTCCTGGGAGTCAACATCTCCGATGACCTCTCTTGGACCCACAATACCTCTACTCTGATCAAGAAGGCTCATCAGCGTCTCTTCTTCCTGAGGAGACTGAAGAAGGTCCATCTGTCTCCTCAGATCCTGGTGAACTTCTACCGCTGCACCATCGAGAGCATCCTTACCAACTGCATCACAGTATGGTATGGCAACTGCTCTGTCTCCGACCGGAAGGCATTGCAGAGGGTGGTGAAAATTGCCCAACGCATCACCGGTTCCACGCTCCCCTCCATTGAGTCTGTCCAAAGCAAGCGCTGTCTGCGGAGGGCGCTCAGCATCGCCAAGGACTGCTCTCACCCCAACCATGGACTGTTTACCCTCCTACCATCCGGGAGGCGCTACAGGTCTCTCCGTTGCCGAACCAGCAGGTCGAGGAACAGCTTCTTTCCGGCGGCTGTCACTCTACTCAACAACGTACCTCGGTGACTGCCAATCACCCCCCCCCCCCCCCCCCGGACACTTATTATTATTTATTCAAATCATTTGCTATGTCGCTCTTCCAGGGAGATGCTAAATGCATTTCGTTGTCTCTGTACTGTACACTGACAATGACAATTAAATTGAATCTGAACCTGAATCTGATCTGAATCTGAATCTGATCTGAATCTGAATCTGAATCTGATCTGAATCTAATGTTTCGGGTTGGAACCCTTCTTCAGACCCGGCAGTCCCAACCCCACTTTCACAGCCACTCCCTGTGCACTAGGGGCAATTTACAGAGGCCAATTAACCGACAAACACGCATGTCCTTTGGGATTCTGTCCTTTGACTTCAGAGATATAGTGTGGAAATAGGCCTTTCGGCCCACTGAGTCTGTGCCAGCCGGTGATCCTACACAGATAGATAGATAGATAGATAGATAGATAGATAGATAGATAGATAGATAGATAGATAGATAGATAGATAGATAGATAGATAGATAGATAGATAGATAGATAGATAGATGGATAGATGGATAGACAGACAGAGATAGATAGATAGATAGATAGATAGATAGATAGATAGATAGATAGATAGATAGATAGATAGATAGATAGATAGATAGATAGATAGATAGATAGATAGATAGATAGATAGATAGATAGATATTTAATATATAGAAAGGAAAGCACAGTAGTCATAAGGTCACTGTTTCAGCATTTCATTGGACTCTCCTGTTTTCCATTTGTTGATCTATAATTCAAACATCTAGAATAAGCAATTTGTGGCTAAATATTTACTAAACAGCATTAAATATTAAAAGTCATTCTTGCTTAGGTATGGTTTCTTGATCGGAGTCAGTGGATTTCATCACTGGAGGGATGCCTTCATTAACTTGTGCAGGTGGAGGAGATTAGTTTAACTTGACATCATGTTCAGCATGGATATTGTGGGCTGAAGGGCCCGTTCCTGTGCTGTACTGTTCTATGTACTATGTTCAAGAATAGGAACAGTTGTGACATTTAATGTATTACTAGACCAAGTGCAGACCCGTTGGGTCTGCTCCCCCAATGGTGTGATCCGCCAACCCAATATTCCACCATGCACCCGTCTCCTCCAATGGAACTGAAGCCGTTCTCAAAAGTAAGATTCCAGCACTGCCCTGCCTCTTTAGAAAAAATCCCTGCCTGCTGCAGCAGTGAAAAGTTCAGTGTTCCTGTCTTGCAACATTGTTTCGAAGTGTGTTGGAAGCTGAGGAAGGAGCAGCCGTCAACGAATCAAAAGGCAGGAAGGGATCCGTACTGCAGGCGGACTGATTTGAGTTTTATATATATATAGATGGGGAGCACTCTTACATAAAGTAGTCAACATGTTTATGTATTTTGCCTTGCAATATAATATGTCTGAAGAAGGATCTCGCCTCGAAGTTTCACCCATTCCTTCTCTCCAGAAGAAGCTGCCTGTCCCGTTGAGTTACTCTAACATTTTGTGCCTATCTTTGGTTTAAACCAGCATCTGCAGTTCCTTTCTGCACATATAATATCTTGTAACTATTGTGGATCTTACAAAACATGCCTAATTGCCATCAGTGACAATTTGGGAGATCTAGTTGTTACAAGTTAAATAGATTCATTTTATTACTGGATGGGCATCCAAGTCCAAGTCTCCCAAGGATTATGTGTTGGATGGTGGATGGATTTGATCTGCTTCAATTCTTTTAATAATTTGGGATGGAACAAAGCCAAAGCACACGAAGAATGTTGCATTCAAATTATAAAATATGTCGTTCCATTTGTAAATATTTCCCTATTTAAATCATGAAGTCATAGCACTGAAACAGGCCCTTCGGCCTAACCACTGGCTGGTTAGCAACAGAAGTTTTTCACGATACCTCCGTACACATGGCAATAAACTAAAATATCTAACTAACTTGCCCATGCCAACTAAGATGCCCCATCTAAGCCAGTCCCATTTGCTCTTGTGAGGCCCGTATACCTCTAAACCTTTCTTAAGCCTGATTAGAGTAGATGTGGATGTTTCCACTAGTGGGAGGGTCTAGGGCCAGAGGTCAGAGCTGCATAATAAAAGGTCGTACCTTTAGGAAGGAGATGAGGAGTTTCTTTAGTCAGAGTGCGGTGAATCTGCGGAATTCGTTGCCGTAGAAGTCTGTGGAGGCCAAATCAATGGATATTTTTAAGGCAGCGATAGATAGATTCTTAATTAGTACGGGTGTCAGATGTAATGGGGAGAAGGCAGGAGAATGGGGTTGGGAGGGAGAAATAGATCAGCCATGATTGAATGGCGGAATAAACTTGATGGGCCGAATGGCCTAAATCTGCTCTTATTACATAAACCTATGGACTGAAAGATGGAAACAGGACCTTCGGCCCAACTTGTCCATGCCAACCAAATGTCCCAGCTAAGCCAGCCCCATTTGTCCATGTTTGTTCCATATACTCCGAAACCTTTTTTTAAAATCTGTATACCTGTCCAAGCGTCTTTGAAATGGTGTAAAAACAAAAGAGATGTGATGTAGTAATGTGGAAGAAGGAACTGCAAACGCTGGTAAAATCGAGGGTCGATACAAAATGCTGGAGTAACTCAGCGGGTGAGGCAGCATCTCTGAAGAGTCGGAATGGGAGATGTTTCGGGTCGACACCCTTCTTCAGATGTCAGAATTTATTTTTTGGAAACCCTTGCAATATTAACCTATGAGGTACATAAACAATAATGAAAGCAAAGTGCAGGGAGTGACAGAGAAAGGTAGAAGAGGAATATGAATCATGAGATACAAACAGACCATGCTGAGGGTTTTCATGAAAAAATAATGACTACATAACCCTACAGATGAGCATAATGGAAAGCTGCACCATTATATTGTAGTTAAATCAGGTGGCTTAATAGTTGAAGAGGGACTGGTGTAACCTTAATAGGGACAGTAATAATGAGGTCAGAAGGGAATCCAAGCTTTATGTACCGACTCCTTGGTTGAAGCACGATTCAACCTTTTTAACCAAATATCTTCAATGCTGATAATTGCAGCATGAACTGTTGCTATTCAAATATTGCTTCAGCTATTGGGAAGTGTGAGTCAGTCAGCCTTGAATAATTATGTTGCTTTGAGAAAATTAGTTATGTGATTCTTTAAACGACTGATCTGTGCGAATTGTAATTGTAATGTGTTGAGAGTGGGCCTGGAGGGGGAGTCGCTGGAATAGTAAGGTAGTTTGGCGTGGGGGGGGTGGGAGTGGGCCTGTTGCCACCTACAGCGGCAAGTATAGATAGGACTGTTCGGTGAACGTTAGTTACCTTTTCGGCACCAGACATGTGCCGGGGTGAGGTCAGCCGTATGGTTTAACTGGATCGTATGCAAAACAAAACATTCAGTTTAGAGATACAGCGCAGAAACAGGCCCTTCGGCCCACCGAGTCCGTGCCGACCAGCGATCCCCGCACGCTGACACTATCCTACACACACCAGGGACAATTTACGATTACTTTCCACGCACTCGGGGAAATTTACAGAAACTAATTCAACTACATACCTGCACATCTTTGGAGTGTGTACAAACTCCGTACAGACAGCACCCATAGTCGGGATGGAACCCAGGTTTCTGTCGCTGTGAGGCAGCAACTCTACCGCTGCGCCACCATTTCATTATGTGCCGATATCGTATCATTGAATGGAGTCATTTTTTGTATCTGAGGTTCCTGTATACTGGGCTGGAATGGAGTGACAATGTGGACTTTTCTCTCAAACCCCTGCTCCAGCTAAAGTGATATTGGAGCAATTGCCAAAATGGACCGAATAGCAGGGTAAAGGCACATTGCCGCAATGTGGCTATTGGAATGGGAATACACCAAGTCACGCTTATGCCAAGTTGAGTTTATTGTCATATGCACCACCTCCAGTGAAGTACAGGAACAATGAGTATCTTGCTTGCTGCAGAATCACAGGCACAGAGTCTCAGATCAGACAACACCCAAAAATGTAAATTATGTTTAAATTACACGAAACGTTCTGGGAAAGGACTGCTCACCCGCTCAGCTGACCATTGAGCAAAACTGCAAAATTGCAGAGTGAAAGTCACTTAATGTAATGTAAACATTATTCCTTTCATCCTGTATCTGTACACTGTGGACTGCCTGGTTGTAATCATGTATCGTCTTTCCGCTGACTGAATAGCACGCACCAAAAACACTTTTCACTGTACCTCAGTACATGTGAACTTGTTTTTTCTCGTTCATTATATTGTTTACAGTGTACTATGTTTCCATATTCTGTTGTGCTGCAGCAGGTAAGAATTTCATTGTTCTATCTGGGACACATGACAATAAAACACTCTTGACTCTCGACTCTTGACATGTCAATAATAATTGTGTTGAGTTGCGTTTAGCTTATTGTCAATTTTTTGAACTAAACTAAACTAAACTAAAAACTATCATTCGGCGATTTGGTCTAATATCTCCCCATGTGGCTAAAGGGGCTGTCCCACTTGGGCGACCTAATCTGCGAGTTTAGAAGAGGGTCTTCTACCTTCAAACTCGCAGCGTGGTCGACAAGAGGTCTTAGGAGGTCCTATGAGGTCGCTGGAACTCTCCTTCACGCTCGAGGGAAGTTTCTGAATAGTCACGGCCTCAGCTAGATCGCGGAAAATTTTTCAGCATGTTGAAAAATTTTCTGCTAGTAAAATTTGGTCGACAAATAAATTGTATCTTGTATCTTGTATCTTGTATCTTGTATCTTGCATGGTTCTTTTTGACTCGTAGTGCAGTGGAACGTTTCGGGTTGAGACCCTTCTTCAGACTGATGAGAAGATGGGGGGGGGGGGGGGAGTGGGAGGAAGAAAGGGAGAGACGGAGCCAGTGGGCTGAGGGAGAGCTGAGAAGGGGAGGAGAAAGCAGGGACTACCTGAAATATGAGAAGTCAATGTTCATACCGCTGGGGTGCAGACTGCCCAAGCAAAATATGAGGTGCTGCTCCTCCAATTTACGGTGGGCCTCACTCTGGCCATGGAGGAGGCCCAGGACAGAAAGGTCGGATTCGGAATGGGAGGGGGCGTTTCGAACGATAGCGTCTCAAAGGAGATGTTACACCAATCCTAGCAATGTGTTGTATCTTTGGGATGATGTTAATACAGGCTGTTAATTTTTATCAAAAGGAATGAGTGGGTTAACACCAGGAATGGGTGGGTTGACATATGATGAGCGTTTGACAGCACTGGGCCTGCACTCACTGGAGTTTAGAAGGATGAGGGGGAGATCCTCATCGAAACTTGCCGAACAGTAAAAGTCCTGGATAGAGTGGATTTAGAGAAGATGTTTCCACTAGTGGGAGAGTCTAGGACCAGAAGTCATAGCCTCAGAATTAAAGGGCGCTCCTTTAGGACGGAAATTATGAGGAATTTCTTTAATCAGCGGGTGATGAATCTGTGGAATCCATTGCCGTCAGTGGATATTTTAAAGGCAGAGATAGATAGATTCTTGATTAGTACGGGTGTCAGGGGTTATGAGGAAAAAGCAGGTGAATGGGGTTAAGAGGGAAAGATAGATCCGCCATGATTGAAGGCTGGAGTAGACTTGATGGGCCGAATGGCCTAATTCTGCTCTTATTATTTATGAACTGATGAAAAGAGAGTTATGAGACTGCTAGCAGGACCACTTGAAATACCTCTGAATAATTTGCAACTGATTTCTGAGAAATCCAAGAAGAAATGTAACGTTTTTCTGATTCATATCTGATTTGAAGGTGCATTTAATTGTCATTGCTAATCTGCATATATATGAAAAACAGAGCTTTAAATGTGAAAAACACCAGATGCCGTACAGTTACATGGTTTCAGACAAATAGATATCACCAAGACAGATTTACTTAGTAATCCTTTTGAGCAATTTCCATATCTTTCCATTAGGATAAGTTAATTTATGTCAGAACAAGTCTCATGCCTGAAGCATATGATGATAGATAACATGTCATATCATGATGTGAGATCAAATGTACTGGCCACCTCAGGGCAATAATGCACGACCATTATACTGAATGTTTTTGCTTGTTTCGCTCATTTCTATTTATGCCGGCTTCAGTTAAATTGAATTGCATTGGTTCATATCCAATGGGGCAGCACGGTGGCGCAGTGGTGGAATTGCTGCCTTGCAGCGCCGGAGTGCCGTGTTTGTTCCCGACTACGGGCACTGTCTGTACGGAGTTTGTACGATCTTCCCGTGACCGCGTGGGTTTTCTTTGAGATCTTCGGTTTCCACCCACACTCCAAAGACGTACAGGTTTGTAGGTCGTGTTTATGAAGGAACTGCAGATGCTGGAAAATCGAAGGTACACAAAAAAGCTGGAGAAACTCAGCGGTTGCAGCAGCATCTTAGATGCTGCTGCACCCGCTGAGTTTCTCCAGCTTTTTTGTGCACCTTCAGGTTTGCAGGTTAATTGGCTTGGTATAAGTGTAAATCATAGAAACATAGAAACATAGAAATTAGGTGCAGGAGTAGGCCATTCGGCCCTTCGAGCCTGCACCGCCATTCAATACGATCATGGCTGATCATCCAACTCAGTCCCTAGTTGTCCCTAGTGTGTGTAGGATAGTGTTAATATGCGGGGATCGCTGGTCGGTGCGGACTCGGTGGGCCGAAGGGCCTCTTTCCATGCTGTATCTCTAAACTAAAGCACAATTAAGTACAAGAACAGTTCATGAAGCTGGAGCTGCCAGAAAACCTTGAGACACATTTGTACAAAGATCTTTAATTTTATCATAATCACAGTCGCAATAATACTTTATTAGCCAAGTATGTTTTGCAACATACGAGGAATTTCATTTGCCAAGTCAGTCATGCAAATAAAAAGCACCAGGACACACAAAACACATTTTAACATGAACATCCACCACAGTGACTCCTCCACATTCCTCACTGTGATGGAAGGGAAAAATCTCTTCATTCAGCTCTCTCACGGTCAGGGGCTTTGAGCCCTCCGTTGACGGGACGATCTTCATTCCCGTAGCCAGCGATGTTTTGGGTCCTCCGCATCGGGGCGATCAGCTCCTGCATCGGGGGAGATGTCAGCTCCCCCCGTGCCGGCGATCAGACCCCGGGGTCGGGGCTGGTCGAGCCCCTGCATTGTTGGACCTTCCCGACTTGCCTCTCCCGAGACTGCGAGCTCTTGATGGTAAGTCCGCAGTGCCGTGGTTGGAGCAATCCCAGGCAAGGGGTCGGCTCCGACACAAGTCCACGCCCCGCGGTGAGGCACAAAGTCATAGAAACATAGAAACATAGAAATTAGGTGCAGGAGTAGGCCATTCGGCCCTTCGAGCCTGCACCGCCATTCAATATGATCATGGCTGATCATCCAACTCCCGTACCCGTACCTGCCCGTCTCTCCATACCCTGCCTTCTCTCCATACCCCCTGATCCCTTTAGCCACAAGGGCCACATCTAACTCCCTCTTAAATATAGCCAATGAACTGGCCTCAACTACCCTCTGTGGCAGAGAGTTCCAGAGATTCACCACTCTCTGTGTGAAAAAAGTTCTTCTCATCTCGGTTTTAAAGGATTTCCCCCTTATCCTTAAGCTGTGACCCCTTGTCCTGGACTTCCCTAACATCGGGAACAATCTTCCTGCATCTAGCCTGTCCAACCCCTTAAGAATTTTGTAAGTTTCTATAAGATCCCCCCTCAATCTCCTAAGTCAGTCCGAGGAGGCCTCCATTCCATCGATGGTAGGTAAGAAACAGAAAAAAAGTTTCCCCCGACTCCCGACTCCCGACCCCTCCCCTCCCCCCACATACAACAAACCGGAGAACAAAAGATGAAACAATACGCAGACTGTTGCCAATCGTGCGGCACTCCTGGTGGTATGGGAGTCCTTTTTGAGCATTTTATTGAGCCATTTTACCTTACAATGGCCCAACATGAATCTATGTGGTGAAGGATGTATAGTATTTAAGAAGGGATCTACTGCGTCCGCTGCTCTAGATGTCAGCAGATCTATATCGGTGAGACCAAGCGGAGGTTGGGCGATCGTTTCGCCGAACACCTCCGCTCGGTCCGCAATAACCAAGCTGACCTCCCGGTGGCTCAGCACTTCAACTGCCCCTCCCACTCCGTCTCCGACCTCTCTGTCCTGGGTCTCCTCCATGGCCAGAGTGAGCAACACCGGAAATTGGAGGAACAGCACCTCATATTCCGCTTGGGGAGTCTGCATCCTGGGGGCATGAACATTGAATTCTCCCAATTTTGTTAGTCCTTGCTGTCTCCCCGTCCTCAGCCCTCCTGATGTCTCCTCCCATCCCCCAGCCTTCGGGCTCCTCCTCCTTTTTCCTTTCTTCTCCCCACACCCCCACCCCCCATCTGTCTGAAGAAGGGTTTTGGCCCGAAACGTCGCCTATTTCCTTTGCTCCATAGATGCTGCTGCACCCGCTGAGTTTCTCCAGCTTTTTTGTGTACCAAGGATGTGTAGTACATGGGTTGCCAATCCACAAAATCCAAAAGATTGAAGCATCCATGTTCAGGGAACACACACGCATTTCGCAATGCAGACCAGCAGCATATAAAGTCCAACAGTGACAGCCTTTCACTGTAGACTGCCAATGAAAATAGTACTTGAACACAGACCCACGCAGCAAGCTGCGTCCTGACATGCAGTTTATCACCGTAACCTTGACGTTTAACCTTCCACCGAGTGCCTCGGACATTTTAAAATGGAGTCCAATCACCATTAAACCAGCTATGTGTACTGTGTGGACTGTGAACACACCACTGCATCAATAATTTAATATTTAGAAGGGAATACAGTAATTAGTGCACAATTATAGATTCAAGCACAGTCAGTAGATTTTCAATGGCATTGCATTTGTTGGTGTGTGTTAGCTGAAAGTCACAGTCATAGAGTCTTGATCCGTGTAAAACGGGCCCTTCATCCCAACTTGTCCACACCCACCAGCATGATTCATGTACACTGTGTTTTTGTCCTATCTACTATCTGAACTTATCTTTTCCATGTACCTGTCTAAATGCTTACTTGTAGTTTAGCTTGGAGATACAGCGCAGAAAAAGGCCCTTCAGCCCATCGAGTCCGCGCCGACCAGCTATCCCATCGCACTAATGCTATCCTCCAAACACTAGGGCCAATTTACAACTACACCAAGCCAATTAACCTACAAACATGTACGTCTTTGGAGTGTGGGAGGAGACCGGAGTTTCCGGAGAAAACCCACGCGGGTCATGGGGAGAGCGTGCAAACTCCGTACAGACAGCATCCGTAGTCAGGATCGAACACAGGTCTCTGGCGCGGTAAGACAACAACGCAACCGCTAGTGCCTCCGTGCCACCCTCTTAAACATTGCAACAGTCCCTGCCTCAACTACACCCTCCGGCAGCTCGTTCCGTACACCCACCACCCTCTGTGTGAAATTGTTACCCTTAGATTTCTCTTAAATCTTTGCCCCCTCACCTTAAACCTGTGTCCCCTGGTTTTCGAATCCCCGACTCTGGGCAAGAGACTCTGTGCTTCTACCAAAGCTATTCCTCTCATGAAACCTTCTTTCAAATGACACATTTATAGATCCTTCCGCAGTGAAAGGTGACACTTTCAACATTTTTGTCATCTGAAAAATTCCTATCTTAATCCAAGCTGATCTCAAATTTTAGTTGACCAGTGGCCTCTTAAACCTCCACAAGAGTTAGCAGAAAATGGTTGTTCATTGGAAAACGTAACTGCACCATAAGCTGGAGTATAAAAGGCCAGGAGATTGGTGGGCATTGCCACATCTGAAGCAATGGTTTGGTACTGCTCCCACACACACACCTGGCTCAGTGGACACAAGTCCATTTTAGTTTCTTGTCATGTATACTGAGGTACAGTGAAAAGCTATTATGTTGCTTGCTAGACACGAGAAGCTGGAGTAATTCAGCAGGGACAGGCAACATCTCTGGAGAGAAAGAATGGGTGAGAGCATTCGAGTCGAGAGCATTCTTCAGACAGACCCGAAACGTCACCCATTCCTTCTCTCCAGAGATGCTGCCTGTCCAGCTGAGTTACTCCAGCTATTTGTGCCTACTGGCATTTGCAGTTCCTTCCCACACATTATGTCGTTTGGTCCATATCACTCCAAACCTGTCCTATCCATGTACCTGTCTAACTGTTTCTTAAACGATGGGATAGTCCCAGCCTCAACTACCTCCTCTGGCAGCTCGTTCCATACATACATCCGGTGTGAAAAAGATACCCCTTGGATTCCCATTAAATCTTTTCCCCTTCACCTTGAACCTACAGTATGTTCTCTGGTCCTCGATTCCCCTGCTCAGGGCAAGAGAATCGTGGCATCTACCCGATCTATTCCTCTCATTATTTTGTACACCTCTATAAACATAGAAACATAGAAACATAGAAATTAGGTGCAGGAGTAGGCCATTCGGCCCTTCGAGCCTGCACCGCCATTCAATATGATCATGGCTGATCATCCAACTCAGTATCCCGTACCTGCCTTCTCTCCATACCCCCTGATCCCCTTAGCCACAAGGGCCACATCTAACTCCCTCTTAAATATAGCCAATGAACTGGCCTCAACTACCCTCTGTGGCAGAGAGTTCCAGAGATTCACCACTCTCTGTGTGAAAAAAGTTCTTCTCATCTCGGTTTTAAAGGATTTCCCCCTTATCCTTAAGCTGTGACCCCTTGTCCTGGACTTCCCCAACATCGGGAACAATCTTCCTGCATCTAGCCTGTCCAACCCCTTAAGAATTTTGTAAGTTTCTATAAGATCCCCTCTCAATCTCCTAAATTCTAGAGAGTATAAACCAAGTCTATCCAGTCTTTCTTCATAAGACAGTCCTGACATCCCAGGAATCAGTCTGGTGAACCTTCTCTGCACTCCCTCTATGGCAATAATGTCCTTCCTCAGATTTGGAGACCAAAACTGTACGCAATACTCCAGGTGTGGTCTCACCAAGACCCTGTACAACTGCAGTAGAACCTCCCTGCTCCTATATTCAAATCCTTTTGCAATGAAAGCTAACATACCATTCGCTTTCTTTACTGCCTGTTGCACCTGCATGCCTACCTTCAATGACTGGTGTACCATGACACCCAGGTCTCGCTGCATCTCCCCCTTTCCCAATCTGCCACCATTTAGATAATAGTCTGCTTTCCCGTTTTTGCCACCAAAATGGATAACCTCACATTTATCCACATTATACTGCATCTGCCAAACATTTGCCCACGTTCATAACGAATATAAACTTCCTCACCCTTCATCCTCCTCCTAAAACAGGAGAATATTGACTTAGCAAAAGTCATTCCCTGGGATGCAAGTCAGGACCTGATCAACCCCGGCTGGGTCGCCTGGGTGAGGGTGTCTGATGTGAGACCCGAAACACCCGATGACCCCAGATCACATCACTGAGTATGTGTCCCAGCGTATCTAGAAGATGCATATTTTTCACACTGAAGTCTTGCTCAGTCAGTGGCCCCTAGGAATAGACTGGGTGACAACCAAGAATAGTTTGGTGACTACTGGAGAGATAGTTGACCGCATGGTACGACGGCACCCGGGGCAGGCTGGGTTAGCACCCCAGTCTGTGTCTTTCATGACAAGACACCCAATAAAGCTACGGGAAGGCCTAACGAACCACCGTGGCCTAAAAATCCATCAGGCGAGAATGAAATGCTCGGAGAAGGAGCAAGAGGTGCAGCGCACGGGCCTTGAACTAGGAGGAGCCCGGCCCGGACTCACCCCACAGAGCCCAGTCCCTCCAAGCATTAGAATCTCCCAACCCCTGCAGAGTGGTTACTAAGATGGCTGATCCATGGGCGGTTGCTGCTGGGATGCAAGTCGGGGCCTGATCAACCCCGGCTGGGTCACCTGTCTGATGTTGTGAGACCCGAAACACCCGATGACCCCCGATCACATCACTGAGGATGTGTCCCAGCGCATGTACAAGATGCATAATTTTCACATTGTCCCTAGTGTGTAGGATAGTGCCAGTGTAAGTGGAGATCGCGGGTCAGTTGGGACTCGGTGGGCCGAAGGGCCTGTTTCTCCACTGAATCTCTAAACATTGTTATAATTGTTTTGGTGGCAAAAACGGGAAAGCAGACTATTATCTAAATGGTGGCCGATTGGGAAAGGGGGAGATGCAGCGAGACCTGGGTGTCATGGTACACCAGTCATTGAAGGTAGGCATGCAGGTGCAGCAGGCAGTAAAGAAAGTGAATGGTATGTTGGCTTTCATAGCAAGAGGATTTCAGTATAGGAGCAGGGAGGTTCTTCTACTGCAGTTGTACAGGGTCTGAGACCACACCTGGAGTATTGCGTGCAGTTTTGGTCTCCAAATCTGAGGAAGGACATTATTGCCATAGAGGGAGTGCAGAGAAGGTTCACCAGACTGATTCCTGGGATGTCAGGACTGTCTTATGAAGACAGACTGGATAGACTTGGTTTATACTCTCTAGAATTTAGGAGATTGAGAGGGGATCTTATAGAAACTTACAAAATTCTTAAGGGGTTGGACAGGCTAGATGCAGGAAGATTGTTCCCGATGTTGGGGAAGTCCAGGACAAGGGGTCACAGCTTAAGGATAAGGGGGAAATCCTTTAAAACCGAGATGAGGAGAACTTTTTTCACACAGAGAGTGTTGAATCTCTGGAACTCTCTGCCCACAGAGGGTAGTTGAGGCCAGTTCATTGGCTATATTTAAGAGGGAGTTAGATGTGGCCCTTGTGGCTAAGGGGATCAGGGGGTATGGAGAGAAGGCAGGTACGGGATACTGAGTTGGATGATCAGCCATGATCATATTGAATGGCGGTGCAGGCTTGAAAGGCCGAATGGCCTCTACTCCTGCACCTAATTTCTATGTTTCTATGTTTCTATAGTCCCTGCCTCTACGACCTCACCTGGCAGCTTGTTCCATACAGACACTAACCTGTGGGAGACAGTGAATAACTTATAATTAGCACCTCTGTGAGATTTCCGCTGTATTTGATTGCTATGCTCTGTTCGGGGGCCCAGAATGTTAAATAACTGATGAAAACGAATATGAACTTCCTCACTTTGTTTTGACGCATCTGCAATTTATGCATGACATTTAAATTGCCTGCTGCTGCTGAGAGATTTTGCACGGTCTTACCTCCTGTCAAACATCTCAAAGAAGTGTTTGCACAAACATGAGCTCCTCAAATGATCGGAGGGTAGCTGAGATTTTGATTTTAAGAAAGAGACATCGGGCAGTCACAGATCAGGCACCGACCCGTGCATACCAGCGTTGTTCAGAACCATCCACGCTGCCTTCTGAGAGCTTTCACAGGCTCCTGGACCAATGCAAGAAGAAGAGAGAGAGACAGAGCGTGAGAGAGAGGGAGAGAGACCTGCCGCAAAGACCATCGTCACAGGAGGATAGGGGCGGCACGGTGGCGCAGCGGTAGAGTTGCTGCCTCACTGCGCCAGAGACCCGGGCTCGATCCTGACTACGGGTGCTCTCTGTTGCGGGGTTTGCAGGTTCTACCCGTGACCCTGAGTGGGTTTTCTCCGGGTGCTCCAGTTTCCTCCCACACTCTGAGGTCGTGAGGCTACTTGTCTGTGGTAAAATTGTAAAATTGCCAAAGCAGTTGTTGATATGCTGTCATATGTTGATAGAATGGAGCAGCTGGGCTTGTACACTCTGGAATTTAGTAGGATGAGAGGGATCTTATTAAAACATATAAGATTATTAAGGGTTTGGACATGCTAGGGGCAGGAAACATGTTCCAGATGGTGGGGGAATCCAGAACCAGGGGCCACAGTTTAAGAATAAGGGGTAAGCCATTTAGAACAGAGATGAGGAAATAATTTTTCATGTAGAGTTTGTGGAATTCTCTGCCTCAGAGGGAGGTGGAGGCCGGTTCTCTGGATGCTTTCAAGAGAGAGCTAGACAGGGCTCTTAAAGATAGTGGGGTCAAGGGATATGGGGAGAAGGCAGGAACGGGGTACTGATTGTGGATGATCAGCCATGATCACATTGAATGGCTGTGCTGGCTCAAGCAGGCCGAATGGCCTCCTCCTGTACCTATTGTCTATTGCCTCTAGTGTGTTTAGGTTAGTGTAAGATCATGTGATAGAAGAAGAATTAAGCCATTCGGCCCATCAAGTCTACTCCGCCATTCAACCATGGCTGATCTATCTCTCCCTCCCAACCCCATTTCCTGCCTTCTCCCCATAACCTCTGACACCCATACGAATCAAGAATCTATCTCTGCCTTAAAAATATCCACTCTTTGCCTCCACAGCCTTCTGTGGCAAAGAATTCTACAGATTCACCACCCTCTGACTAAAGAAATTCCCCTTCATCTCCTTCCTAAAAGAATGTCCTTTAATTTTGAGGCTATGACCTCTAGTCCTAGACCCTCCCAATAGTGGAAATATCCTTCGCTCTTTCCAAGCCTTTCACTATTCTGTATGTATCAATGAGGTAATTGTATTGGCCGGCGCGGGCTCGATGGGCCGAAGGGCCTCCTTCCACGGCAGAATTTCTGCCAGATGTCTTGACTATTGTGCCCGGCTGCAAGAATGTAAGGGATGTGCGGTATTAAAATAGGAGAATATTGATTTCCCTTATCAAACGTCATTCTCTTATCCCCGTCCTTTCCCACAGGAGATGTCATGGGCCAAATAATAGCCAAATAATAGCTGACGATCTGTAAACTGAGAGCAGGCAAAATGATGGAATAAAGAAAAATCTAGTTCCTATTAGTCATTCATTCACAGCTCGTTATAATGGCAATGTTAATGCAATGATGTAAGATATCGTGGTGTGGATCTGAAATGCTTTTCCCAAGATGCCCTCTGACAACGTTCCGTCATTTTAAAAACTGGGACGATTTTCCTTACATTAGAAGCCCATAACTCCTTGCATTCATCAACGTTACAGTTAATGCTGCATGCAGAAAGGCGTTCAAGCATGTACAACATTCTGACACTGGGCATATAATGGAAATAAGAAAACTTGTTCAACCCTCGTCAGTTTCATTCATCTTCATAAAGTTGCTTCTAAATGGGTCGAATACTCAGAAGTAGCACTCTCTGACTTTGGTGGAGAGTAATTGGTGGATATTGGCTCATTTCACTCTGCATCCCAGTTTAATATTTCATATTTCAGGATCGAAAAAAGTAAAATAGTGTAAGGCATAAGTCATTTGGAAGTGCAGTGAATTTCTTGGCAATTCTTTGATGCAAAAAGTTGGTGGTATTGTAGCAAGTGAAGATGGTTGTCAAAAACTGCAGCAGGATCTTGATCGGTTGGCCAAGTGCACTTGTGGAGTGGCTGGTGGAATGGAATACAGAGAAGTTGCAATTTGGAAAGTCTAACATGGGCAGGACCTCCACGGTGAATGGTAGGCCTCTGTGGAGTGTGGGAGAACAGAGGGATCTAGGAGTGAAGGCGCATGGTTCCTTGAAGGTGGGGAGATATGGTGGTCCTTTGGCCTTCCTCAAATAGAGCACTGAGGATAGAAGTTGGAAGGTCATGCTGCAGTCACGTTTGTGTTCAGTATTGTGTTCAGTTTTGGGCACCATGTTATGGGAAAGATGTTGTCAAGCTGGAAAGGGTGCAGAGAAGAATTACGAGGATATTGCCAGGACTACAGTGTAGCTCATGACCCAGTGGTACGAATTTTGATTACTCGAACTACAAGTAACCCTTGGACCCCCTCTTCCTCCGTCTCTCCCCACCCTAGCTGTCGTATTAAGTTCACTGTCGTCTTGTTGAGTTTCTGTATAACTTGTTATCACCAACCCCACAGCCAACAACGGACCATTGTGGGCTCCACCTTTCCTGGATCATCGTTGATTTTTGCCTATCTTTCATTCATCTGTTCTATGTCCCGTCTATATCTCTCGTTTCCTTCTCCCCTGACTCTCAGAATGACGAAGTGTCTCGAACTGAAACATCACCCATTCCTTTTCTCCAGTGATGCTGCCTGACCCGCTGAGTTACTCCAACGTTTTGTGTCATCCTTTTTTTAACCCCGTCAAAAATATCCTTCAGCCTGAGCTTCAAAAGAGGCATTTTTAAGAAACGGGACAAAAATGCTGGAGAAACTCAGCGGGTGAGGCAGCATCTATGGAGCGAAAGAACTAGGCAACATTTCGGGCCAAAACCCTTCTTCAGACTGATGTTTCTCCAGCATTTTTGTGTCCCTTTGATTTTCCAGCATCTGCAGCTCCTTCTTAAATCTTCCTTTCTTCACCCCCCCCTCCCCCACCCTCACATCAGTCTGAAGAAGGTCTCGACCCGAAACGTCACCTATTTCCTTCGCTCCATAGATGCTGCATCACCTGCTGAGTTTCTCCAGCATTTTTGTCTACCTTTGATTTTCCAGCATCTGCAGTTCCTTCTTAAACAACTATCCATGTACTTGTCTAGTGTGCGGGACTGGCTGTGTGATGGCATGGACTCAGTGGGCCGAATGGCCTGTTTTCGCGCCGTATCTCTAAACCAAACTAAACTCATTCTGTTATCGCTGTGAAATTGCAGTTTACTGTGGCCCAAGACCATCGAGAGACTTTGCATGCTGCTCCTTCTCCTGCTCAGTCAGATTGATTAAGGCATTACTCACTCCTTTCAACTTCACTAAACAATGCTTTAAGCGCGTTGGAAGTGCGTTCTTCCTTCCTGTGG
Source organism: Leucoraja erinaceus (assembly GCF_028641065.1). Lineage (NCBI taxonomy): Eukaryota > Metazoa > Chordata > Chondrichthyes > Rajiformes > Rajidae > Leucoraja > Leucoraja erinaceus. The sequence goes on from NC_073388.1 coordinate 7,605,955, forward strand.
AATCTGTTGGCAGTCGTGTGATCACCATTTGCTTTCCTCCCACAATCACGGCTGACTTCTCCCGTAAACTGGCCGAAGGCCACCTGGCAGAGCAGGCTAGAAATTAGGTTTGTACAAAACCCATCGATATAAAGACCTATTGGCAATCTAAAATACAACCAAGATACACACAGAGTGCTGGAGCAACTCTGCGGTCAGGCAGCATCTGTGGAAAACATGTACGGGTAATGTTTCAGGTCAGGGGTTCCTAGTGTGTAGGGAGTGGATGGGAAAGTGGGATAACATAGAACAGCAGCATGGGTTGGCGTGGACTTGGTGGGCCAAATGGCCTGTTTCCATGCTGTAACTCTAGGTTTACCGTGATAGGTGCAGAAAGGAACTGCAGATGCTGGTATATGCCGAAGAAAGACATCAAGTGCAGGAGTAACTCAGCGGATCAGGCAGTGTCTCTGGAGAAAAAGGATGGCTGATAGTTCCGGGTTGGGACAGCAGATTCTGAAGAAGGATTCGGTCCCGAAATGTCACCCATCCTTTTTCTCCAGAGATGCTGCCTGTCCCGCTGAGTTACTCCAGCAGTTTGTGCCAATCTTCGGTATAAACTGGCACTTGCAGTTCTATCCTACACAAAATATATCCAGGTCTGTAAAACAAGTCTTTCTTTACTAAGACACATCGTACGGCAGGATTATACTTGTCCGCGATGTTCTCTGCTGTCAACGTAGTAAAGTTCACAAAGGAATTATGCCCAAACAGGCAAGAGATAGCGTGGTGACCACCTGTTATGGAGACACCATTAGTATTGAAGGGGAGAAAGGAGGCAAAGTCAAATCCTGGATGAAAGAATGAGAGATGCAAGGTGCCAGATCAAACTTGGCCCATGGATCAGTGCAAGTAGGCACATACGTTGGAAGACAGCAATGGAAATGGAAGAGCCATGTGGAGAGGATTCAGAAATTGGACATACCAAGAGACTTGGGAGTGTTAGTGCAGGATTCTCAAAAGGTTCAGTTACAGGTTGAGTCAGTAATAAAGTGAGCAAATGCAATGTTAGGATTCATTGAAGCTGTTGTGGCACTGTAATTTCCTGTAAAGGATTATTAAAGGTTATTCTATTCTATTCTATTCATTATGAATGGACCGTAAGAACATAAGACATACTTGCAGAATCCCCCCCCTCCCCACCCTCACATCAGTCTGAAGAAGGGTCTCGACCCGAAACGTTGTCTATTTCCTTCGCTCCATAGATGCTGCCTCACCCGCTGAGCTTCTCCAGCATTTTTGTCAACCTTCGATTTTCAAGCATCTGCATTTCCTTCTTAAACCCTTTGTATAGTCTGAGGGTCACCAGCGAGGTAGATAGTAGTTCAGGACTGTTCTCTGGTTGTGGTAGGATGATTCAGTTGCCTGATAACAGCTGGGAAGAAACTGTCCTTGAATGTGGAAGTGTGCGTTTTCACACTTCTTTAAAGTGAAACAGTAGCTTCTTCTGAAGATGGGTCTTAACCCGAAACGTCACCCATGCCTTCACTCCAGAGATGCTGCCTGTCCCGCTGAGCTACTCCAGCATTTAGTGTCCAACTTGGGTGTAAACCAGCATCTTCAGTTCCTTCCCACACAGCTTCCTTTAGCATTTAGGCTGCACTGTAGAGCCTTTTGTCGTCCCAAAGTACATCTCCTATGATGATGAAAAACCAACACACAATGTTTGCTGCAAGAGACAAAGATAAAGAGTCGCATCTATTGACAGGACGACCTGTGCTGTGAGATTTCGATGCTGGATTGATTCCAAGTCATTGGGGATGCGTATATTTTGACTGACACGTAAACCTCTAGTTTGCAATAATGAAATCAAAGTTCTGGTTGTATAGTCCTCTGGCGCGGTCCCAGAAGGAGACATGAAAGACACATAAATGCAAGGGTTTTTTTTTCTGGTCGATGTACAAAACATTCAAGTGTATGATTCTAAAAGTGAAACACAAGCAGCATCTCTGGAGAGAAGGAATGGGTCACGTTTTGGGTCGAGACCCTTCTTGAGACCAAAACGACTCGACCTGAAACGTCACCCATTCCTTCTCTCCAGAGATGCAGCTTGTCCCGCTGAGTTACTCCAGCATTTTGCGTCGATCTTCGAGTTAAAATATGGGAAATGTTCTCACCCAGGACGGGGTAACTGCTTTAGATGCAGCAGTTCAGTTCAGTTCAGTTCAGTTTCAGTTTAGTTTATTGTCACATGTACCGAGGTACAGTGAATCGATCCATTTCAATGAAAAGCACTTGTCGCATACCATCCAGTCAGCGGAAAGACAATACATGATTACAATCGAGCCATCGATATGTATAGATAGATACATGAGTCTGTCCAGAGCAAGTGATGTCTGCGAAGGGCGCTCAGCATCGTCAAGGACTGCTCTCACCCCAGCCACAGACTGTTTACCCTCCTCCCATCCGGGAGGCGCTACAGGTCTCTCCGTTGCCGGACCAGCAGGTCCAGGAACAGCTTCTTCCCTGCGACTGTTACACTACTCAGCTCTGCACCTTGGTGATTGCCAGTCACCCCCCCCCCAGAAAAATTGGACTACTACGACAGTATGTACTTATATATATTTACTGCTCATTATTCTATGTTCGCTCTTCTGGGTGAGATGCTAACTGCATTTCGCTGCCTCTGTACTGTACACTGCACAATGACAATAAAGATTTTCTTTTTTTTTTTTCTTAATATTTTATTTTTTTTATAGAAATAAAAGAAGTAAGGAAAATAAGCAAGAGTCGAGAAAGTGCAGGAAAGTGTTGGGAGAAGAGAACCCCTTAGGGAAGGAATTAGAGAAGGAAGTAAAGAAAAGAAATAAGACTCTAGAAAGAAAAGAAAAAAAAAGAAGAAAGGAAAATCAATCGCTCTAATGTAACACAAAACTCCGCAAAAAAGGATATACCAACCGTGTTTTTATTAAAAGTTTATTTTATACCCCCCGTTACCAGATCCTGGTAGCCTTTATGTTTTAACTTATTATTGCACCTTATGCTTGTAATAGTTCCATAAATGCAGACCACGTCTTTTGGAAGTGATCTGCTTTGCCTGCTAGGAGGAGTATGACAATAAAGATTAAATCTGAATCTGAATCTGAATATACATTTAGTGCAAGGTAAAGGCTGTAAAGTCTGATCAAAGGTGGTCTGTGGGTCTTCAATGAGGGAGATAGTAGTTCAGGACCGCTCTCGGGTTGTGGTTGGATGATTCAGTTGCCTGATAACAGCTGGGAAGGAACTGCCCCTGAATCTGGAGGTGTGCGTTTTCACACTCCTGTACCTTTTGCCCGAAGGGAGAGGGGAGAAGAGTGATCGGCTTGTCCTTGACTATGCTGCTGGCCTTGTCGAGGCAGCGTGAGGTGGAGATGGAGTCAATGGAAGGGATGTTGGCAGTGTAGTATCTAAAAAAAATCATAAATAAAATGTGTGATTTCCCACTTGCCAAACATTGCCTATTTCAGTCTGAAGTGATAGCTCTACCCTTGTGAATGATGAGAAGCTTTATTTAATCTGCGTACGTTCAGATCCACTGTGCACCATTATGCTGAGTCGAGACTGTATTTGTACACACCTCCCCCCTCGACTCCATTCAAGTCGTTCCAGGTGCGACAAAGGTTCACCTGTATCTCCTCCAACCTCATCTACTGCATCCGCTGCTCTAGATGTCAGCTGATTTACATCGGGGAGACTAAGCGGAGGTTGGGCGATCGTTTCGCCGAACACCTCCGCTCAGTCCGCAATAACCTAACTGAACTACCGGTGGCTCAGCACTTCAACTCCCCCTCCCATTCCCAATCCGACCTCTCTCCTGGGTCTCCTCCATTGCCAGAGTGAGCAACACCGGAAATTGGAGGAACAGCACCTCATATTCCGCCTGGATTGCTTGCGTCAGGGTGGCATGAACATTGAATTCTCCCAATTTTGCTAGCCCTTGCTGTCTCCTCCCCTTCCTTAACCCTCGAGCTGTCTCCTCCCACCCCCCTGCCCTCGGGCTCCTCCTCCTCCCTTTTTCCTTCCTTCTCCCCCCCCCACCCCCCATCAGTGTGAAGAAAGGTTTTGGCCCGAAACGTCGCCTATTTCCTTCGCTCCATAGATGCTGCTGCACCCGCTGAGTTTCTCCAGCATTTTTGTGTACCCTGTATTTGTACACTACAGTTTAGTTTCCTCACCCACTGCAAAGAGGTTTATAGGTTAACTGGCTTCTATAAACGTGTAAATTGTCCCTAGTGTGTGTAAGATAGAGCTAGTGTACGGGGTGATTGGTGGTCAGCGTGGACCCGGTGGGCCGAAGGGCCTGTTTCCATGCTGTACCTTTAAAGTCTAAAGTCTAACGTCTTGATGACTGACCAGATAATGTGCCTTGTGGCATAATGTGAGACATATTTACTAGTAAAGACACCAAGACAGTCTCTCGCTCGTCTTCAAAATAGTAATGGGATACTCTATTCTAACGGCCACGGTGGTGCAATGGTAGAGTTGCTGCCTAATGCCCCTGTCCCACTTAGGAAACCTGAACGAAAACCTCTGGAGACTTTGCGCCCCACCCAAGGTTTCCGTGTGGTTTCCGGAGGTTGCAGGTGGTTGCCAGAGGTTGCAGGTGGTGGAAGCAGGTAGGGAGACTGACAAAAACCTCCGGGAACCTCCGGGAACCGCATGGAAACCTTGGGTGGGGCGCAAAGTCTCCAGAGGTTTCTGTTCAGGTTTCCTAAGTGAGACAAGGGCATTGCAGAGCTGGAAACCCGGGTTCGATCCCGACCACGGGCGCTGTCTGTACGGAGTTTGTACGTTCTCCCCGTGACTGCGTGGGTTTTCTCTGTGATCTTCGGTTTCCTCCTACTCTCTAAATAGGTAGAGGTGTGTAGGTTAATTGACTTGGTGTAAAATGGAAATCCGCGCTGTATCTCCAAACTAAACTAAACATGGGAGAGGCGAAAGTGCTTCTTCTGCAGCTTGGCTGAAACGGTGTAAATTGTAAATTTTTTACAAGCAAAGGATTAAAAGCCAAGATATGACAAGAAATAGCACTATCAATAAATATTAAGGGTGGTTGCTATAAAGGGCTTACTTCAAGTTTGCCCGGACAATGGGATGGAAACTTTGGAGATCAGGGCGCTTTAAAACAGCATCAGAGTTCGAAGGAGGTATATGAGAAACTTTGTGAAAGGTATCAAAGACTAAGGGGAATTTGGTGACGAGGATATTTGGAGACGTCTCATTTGGAATGTTTAAGAATGAACTGCAGATGCTGGAAAAATCAAAGGTAGACAAAAATGCTGGAGAAACTCAGCGGGTGAGGCAGCATCTATGGAACGAAGGAAATAGGCAACGTTTTGGGTCGAGACCCTTCTTCAGACTGATGTGAGGGTGGGGGGGCGGGGCGGGAAGAAGAAAGGATGAGGTGGAGCTGGGAAGGGGAGGAGAAAGCAGGGACTACCTGAAATTGGAGAAGTCAATGTTCATACCGCTGGGGTGTAAACTGCCCAAGCGAAATATGAGGTGCTGCTCCTCCAATTTACGGTGGGCCTCACTCTGGCCACGGAGGAGGTCCAGGACAGAAAGGTCGGATTCGGAATGGGAGGGGGAGTTGAAGTACTGAGCCACTGGGAGATCAGGTTGGTTATTGCGAACATGGGCTGAATATGCTAATTCTGCTCCTATGACATGACTTTATGACATTACAGGCACATAAAGATCAAAGTTTATATCAGTTGGTACACCGTGTAGTAAATATATGGTTTTAACGGGTGCTCTAGTTTCCCCCCACACTCCAAAGACGTATAGGTTTGTAGATTAATTGGCTTCTGTTAATTGGCCTTATAGAACTAGTAAACAGATAGAACTAGTGTACAGGTGATTGTTGGTCGGTACGGGCTCAATGGGCCGAAGGGCCTGTTTCCATGCTGCATCTCTAAACTAAACCAACACTAAATAGAACATCATGACAATGTTTATTTCAGCATTGTGCCTCCATAATTCTAACTCAAGCAGATATGAGCAATGGAATAGCTTTGCATTAACTAAATTAATCATTATTTCGCAAGCCAAAATCTAATTTAAATGTCCATAACACCTCAGCGGCCTGTCAGTTAAATGGTTCGACATGGAAAGTGCAGGGTGCAGATAAGAAACAAATCTTTGCATCCAAGTTATCCGTGTAATCCCTTGTCACCTTGTGAGGTTCAATGGTGCATCCACCACCTTAAATAAATTACAGACCATTGGGATGAAAAAAAGATTCTGTGGTGGAGTGAATACATAACCTGTCTTTCTTTACAGAACATTTCACATCTGACCAAGAAAGCCTTTTGCCCGTGACCTCTGGAATAAATACCTTTCAACCGCTGAAGGTGACATTTGAGTGTTCTTACATTTGCAAGATCATGACTTCAGGAATCATGAGATTTTTAGTTTAGATCGCTGGCCAGCGATCCCCGCACACTTACACACTACTCCACACACACCGGGGACAATTTACAATTTTACCAAGCAAATTAACCCTCTGCGTCTTTGAAGTGTGGGAGGAAACCGGAGCTTCCCGGAGCAAACCCACGCAGGACACGGGGAGAACGTACAAACTCCATACAGGCGGTGCCCGTAGCCAGGATCGAACCCTGGATCCCTGGCGCTGTGAAACTGCATCTCTATCACTGCACCACTGTGCTGCCCTTCCTAATTTAAGCATTCACTTTAAAATGAAAAAAAAGTAAGAGACAAGATGAATCACATGAAAGCAATGTAGCTATGCGACAGAGATGGACACAAAGCGCTGGAGTAACTCAACGGGTCAGGCAGCATCTCTGGAGGGAAGGGATGGGTGACGTTTTGTGTCGAGACCCTTCTTCGGTCTGAAGATGGCCCCCAACCCAAAAAGTCAGCCGTCGTTTTTCTCTGGAGATGCTGCCTGACCCGCTGAGTTACTCCAGCACTTTGTGTCCATATTTGGTTCCAACCAGCATCTGCAGTTCCTACATTTTGCCGAGCTTTGTGAGAGCAGAATTACATAGAAGGGTAAATCAATTCATTTTACAACATGGCTGACAATTTGGAGTGGACTTAGCGGTTAAATTGGAAAACCTTTCTTACCAATCCAATAATCAATAATCAATAATCAATTCCCCACATTCCAGTGAGGCACTTTCATTTACATTTTCAATTAGAACTTCCAGTGAGGTACATCGAGGAACTGTATCAATCAATCAATACCATAGCTTTGAAATGATAGGCATCAATAGGCACAAGGTCAATTCCCGGGATGGCGGGACTGTCATATGTTGATGGACTGGAGGCGCTGGGCTTGTATACTCTTGAATGATTACATTCAACTCATCCCTGCACTCTTCTCCATTCCCACCTCTTCTGCTAGCTCTTGGAATTAAGTTTATAGTAGGTGCTCACTGAAATAATCTGGAAATCTACTAATATTTTAATATGTTAATCCCCGGGATGGCAGGACAGTCATGCTGAGAGAATGGAGCAGCTGGACTTGTACACTCTGGTGTTTAGAAGGATATGAAGGGATCTTATTGAAAGATATAAGATTATTAAGGGTTTGGACACGCTAGAGGCAGGAAACATGTTCCCAATAATGGGGGAGTGCAGAACCAGGGGCCACAGTTTAAGAATAAGTGGTAAGCCATTTAGAACGGAGATGAGGAAAAGCTTTTTTGCACAGAGAATTGTGTGTGTGTGTAATTCTCTGCCTCAGAGGGCAGTGGAAGCTGGTTCTCTGGATGCTTTCAAGAGAGAGTTAGATAGAGATAGCGGAGTTATGGGATATGGAGAGAAGGCAGGAGCAGGGTACTGATTGTGGAAGATCAGCCATGATCACATTGAATGGCTGTGCTGACTCGAAGGGCCAAATGGTCTACTCCTGCACCTATTGTCTATTGTCTATAATCAAAAACGCTACCCAGATCTCTTGCTCCAGATTATATTTGGAGGTACCTCTGGTTCCTCTCATTATGGTGCATTAAGCATCTGACGTGAAATGTGTTTTAAATGTGTTGCAATATTAATACGATAACTCGAGAAGGTTGAAGGTTTTATCAATAATTTTACTTTCTGAGAGTTGTCCCTTGTTCTTTGTGAATTAATACTTTATTGTCACATGCGATAAGTCACAATGATATTCCTTGCCTGCACACCCAAGGTATACAAACAGTCACCACATAAAGGGGGCTGGCAAAGTTCCAGAGCATCCCATGCCAGGTCCTCCTTTGTTCCGCTGAATTACTCCAGCTTTTTGTGTCTATCTCAAGCAATTATTACATTCAACTCATCCCTGCACTCTTCTCCATTCCCACCTCTTCTGCTAGCTCTTGGAATTAAGTTTATAGTAGGTGCTCACTGGAATAATCTGGAAACCTACTAATATTTTAATATTGGTTAATCCCCGGGATGGCAGGACTGTCATATGCTGAGAGAATGGAGCAGCTGGGCTTGTATACTCTGGAGTTTAGAAGGATGTGACGGGATCTCATTGAACCATATAAGATTGTTAAGGGCTTGGACACGCTAGAGGCAGGAAACATGTTCTCGATGTTGGGGGAGACTAGGGGCCACAGTTTAAGAATAAGGAGTAAGCCATTTAGAACGGAGATGAGGAAACACTTTTTCTCACAGAGAGTGGTGAGTCTGTGGAATTCTCAGCCTCAGAGTGCGGTGGAGACAGGTTCTCTGGATGCTTTCAAGAGAGAGCTAGATAGGGCTCTTAAAAATAGCTGAGTCAGGGGATATGGGGAGAAGGCGGAAAGTGTGTGTTTGTAGGTTAATTGGCTTCTGTGGGTTGTCCCTAGTGTGTAGGATAGAACTAGTGGGAATGGGTGATCGCTGGTCTGCACGGACTCAGTGGGCCGAGTGGCCTGTTTCAATGCTGTACCTATAAACTATAAGCGTATGCACATGCCTACGATGCACACACTCAAAGTTGTTTCGTGGCGTGTAGGATAGTGCTAGTGTACGGGGTGCGTGCTGGTCGGCACGGACTCGGTGGGCTGAAGGGCCTGTTTCCACGCTGTAATCATGTCTTGTCTTTCCACTGGCTGGTTGTTGGCACGCAACAAAAGCTTTCACTGTACCTCGGCTCATGTGGCAATAAACAAACCTGAACTGATGAATTTGGGGCCAAAATGATTTAAAATGAAACAATTGACCTCAATAATAACCCACCGATACACCTGAAGTATTTATTAATTTGAAATTTTAAAATTTTGAATTTGGCGACATCTCATTATCAAATCTATTTCAGTGTATTCACACCCTTTAATGATAGCATTTTAAATGTTTTTCTGGAACGGATTCCGCTTTCCACTTCACTTCTTGCGATCTCTCAGTGTAATTTGGTTGAAATGTTTAGTAGCGGACTGGGACTTGGGTCCAACCTAACCTAATATTTCTTCCTTGCCCTTGGGAGTGTTATGTTTCAGCCTGTGCCTTACAGAGGTTGGTTGAAGGAAATGGTGGGGGCAGGACGAGATATGGGAACACACCATAAATCATAAAACATTGGATGGTGTAGAGAAACAGAGGGTAGCGTGTCTTTAAGTCCTTGAAAACTGCAGGGCAGAGTAATTTAGAAATTATAAGCAAAGAACTGCATATGCAAGTTAATACACATTAAAAGGTCAATGACAGGACAAAAGTCTGGAGTCACCCGGGATCGATCCTGACTACGGGTGCTGTCTGTACGAAGTGTGCACATTCTCCACGTGTCCTGCGTGGGTTTTCCCAGGGATCTTCGGTTTCCTCCCACACTCCGAAAACGTACAGGTTTGTAGGTTAATTGGCTTGTTAAAAATATAAATTGCTCCCAGTATGTGTAGGATAGCCACTATACGAGTTTAGCCAAGAGCTCTCCCGAGTTTAAAAAAAAATCAAACTCGTGGTAAGTACGTAGAATGTACGCAGCGGGTACGTCGGAGCTCGGGACGTCACTTAGCGGCTCGTAACGCTAACGGCAGGTATTCGGGAAACGCGGTAAGCTCCTGAAGTTTTTTCAACATGTTGGAAAATGTCCACGAGAGCCCCGAGTACCTACCATATAACCATATAACAATTACAGCACGGAAACAGGCCATCTCGACCCTTCTAGTCCGTGCCGAACACATAATCTCCCCTAGTCCCCATATACCTGCGCTCAGACCATAACCCTCCATTCCCTTCCCATCCATATAACTATCCAATTTATTTTTAAATGATAAAAAACGAACCTGCCTCCACCACCTTCACTGGAAGCTCATTCCACACAGCTACCACTCTCTGAGTAAAGAAGTTCCCCCTCATGTTACCCCTAAACTTCAGTCCCTTAATTCTCAAGTCATGTCCCCTTGTTTGAATCTTCCCTACTCTCAGTGGGAAAAGCTTTTCCACGTCAACTCTGTCTATCCCTCTCATCATTTTAAAAACCTCTATCAAGTCCCCCCTTAACCTTCTGCGCTCCAAAGAATAAAGCCCTAACTTGTTCAACCTTTCTCTGTAACTCTACAAGCGGCTATTACCATAAATCTCCGAGTTCGAATCAGGGGAAACTCGGGAGAACTCTTGAATTACCTGGTATAGTGGGACAGGCCCATTATTCTGCAGGGATCGCTGGTAAGAGTGGACTTGGTGGGCCGAAGGGCCTGTTTCCGCGCTGTACATGGATAGGTACATGGATAGGGCAGGTTTGAAGGGTTATGGACCAAACGCGGGCAAGTGGGACTAGGGTAGCTGGGACATTGTTGGCCGGTGTAGGCGAGTTGGGCCGAAGGGCCGGTTTCCACACTGTATAACTCTATGACTCCATGAGTCTACGTCTGTAGGATAGTGTTAGTGTGCAGGGATTGCTGGTCGGCATGGTCTCGATGGGCCGAAGGGCCTGTTTCTGCGCTCTACCTCTAAAACTAAAACTAAAAACTAAAACTCAGCAGGATAGTTGCACAATCTCCAAACCAGGCCCTTCGGCCCACCGAGTCCGTACCGACCAGCGATCCCTGCACACTAACACTAGTGTACTGTGTACCGTCCACTAACACTACCCTACACACTAGGAACAATTTACAATTTACAGAAACCAATTAACCAGCAAACTTGTGAGCCTTTGGACTGTGGGAGGAAACCAGATCACCCGGAGGAAACCCACACAGGTCACAGGAGAAGTGTAGAAACTGCGTACAGACGGCACCCATAGTCAGGATTGAACCCGGGTCTCTGGCGCTACAAGGCAACAAGGCTACGGCTGCGCCACTGTGCCACCCTTGATATTGCAGACTTCAGATACCTTGTCAAAATGTTACGAGGCATTCTTCAAAGAGAGTCTGAGGATACATAGAAACATAGAAAATAGGTGCAGGTGTAGGCCATTCGGCCCTTCGAGCCTGCACCGCCATTCAATATGATCATGGCTGATCATCCAACTCAGTATCTCGTACCTGCCTTCTCTCCATACCCCCTGATCCCCTTAGCCACAAGGGCCACATCTAACTCCCTCTTAAATATAGCCAATGAACTGTGGCCCCAACTACCTTCTGTGGCAGAGAGTTCCACAGATTCACCACTCTCTGTGTGAAAAATATTTTTCTCATCTTGCATACACTATATGGTAAGAATCGATGTAATGGATTTGGAAATGCAACTTATGATTAGACTGCTGCTGCTTCCGAGATCCTAAGGTCCATTAAAATATATATTTGGTCTGAAGAAGGGTCACAAACCAAACCTTGTCTATACATTTCTCTCCCCAGGTGCTGTCTGACCCACTGCATTCCTCCAGCACTTTTTGCTTAACATTCCAGCATCTGCAGTTCTTTGACTCCAAAATATTTCACCATATTAATCAGAGGAGATTTTTTTAAATGTTTCTAGAGATTTTGCAAGTCAGAAGAAACGATGTTTTAAAAATTGTACTTAAAAAAAACATATTTACATGCAGGAGTCAACTTGTTGCACTATGCTTTTATTTTAGTTTCAGTTTAGTTTAGAGATACAGCGTGGACACAGGACATTTTGGCCCACCGAGTCCGCACCGACCAGCGATCCCCGCACATTAACACTACCCTACACACACTAGGGACAGTTTTTACATTTACACCAACCAAATTAACCTAGTAAGTAAGTAAGTAAGTTTTATTTATATAGCACGTTTTAAGTCAACTCGCATTGACACCAAAGTGCTTTACATAAATTAAATAATAAGTTCCATTACAAACCATAGAAAAAGGTTAAAAAAAAAAAGAATAAAATGGACACAACACGTTATAGAGTTCAACACAAACGTCTCCCCCACAGCAGAATCAAAACTATCCACTGTGGGGAAAGGCACCAGAGAGTTAAATCCTCTTCCTCTGTGAAACACCCGAGGTCGGGGCCCATTTGTGGCCTTGGAGCCAGTCCGATGATTTTCAGGGCCCTCTTGCCGTGAAGATGGAACATCGGCGTCGGGTGAAACATTCCTCAGCGGCTTGGAAAAGCACCTACAAACCTGTACGTCTTTGGAGTGTGGGAGGAAACTGAAGATCTCGGAGAAAACGCACGGGGGTCACGGGGAGAACGTACAAACTCTGTACGGACAGCAGCCGTAGTCGGGATCGAACCCGGGTCCCTGGCGCTGTGAGGCAGCAACTCCACCGCTGCGCCACCGTGCCGCCCTAATATTTTCACAGATTTTCTGCCTTCCTCAGGGTGAAGTTTATCTTGGCGTCATGTTCAGCACGGACTGTGGGCTGAAAGGTCGGTTTCAGAGCTGGAATATTCCATGTTCCATCTGCATGTTATAGTGCGTCACCTTCACCACTAGACTCAACGGAAAGTTTTGCTTTCTTTTCTTAAGTATCTCTCTGTTTTTATTCGCCGTATCTTTGCTTCATCCTGCATCTCTCATTCTTATCTTCCACACTTTTCCTTTCAGTTGTTTCCTACATAGCTGTCACCTGTGTCACCGGTGTGGAGGAAGGTGTAGGAGGTATTGTGTTATATTCCCAGCTAAGGCATTCATGGAGATACAGAACAAAACTAATGACCAAAGGGCAAGAATTGATTTACAGGTGAATGGGAGCAGGATGCTGTTGTGGTCTACACAGTATAATATGCCCAGGTTTGCAATGGTCTTATTGCCAGAACAACATAATATAATATACCTTCTGAGTAAAAGATGATATGATATAGGGCACAGTGTCACGGCATAATCAAGGACAAGTCACATCCCGGCCACTCCTTCTTCCCCCCTCCCCTTCGGGCAAAAGGTATAAAAGTGTGAAAACACACACCTCCAGATTCAGGGGCAGTTTCAACCCAGCTGTTATCAGGCAACTGAACCATCCTTTCAACAACTAGAACTACTATCTACCTCATTGGTCACCCTCGGACTATCTTTAATCGGACTGTGCTGGCTTTACCTTGCACTAAACGTTATTCCCTTCTCGTGTATCTGTACACTGTAAATGGCTCGACTGTAATCATATATTGTCTTTACGCTGACTGGTTAGCTCGCAACTAAAGCTTTTCACTGTACCTCGGTACACAAAACAATAAACTTTTTCTCCACTGAAACTGGTAGAGTTGCTGCCTTAAGGGCCTGTCCCACTTGGCTGTCATTTACACAACATCATTAACGCGTCACGACACGCGCGTGCCGCGCATTACGCACGCATAGTGCGCGATGACGTAAGCAGTGAAGCGCGGCCACACGCAGCGTACCAGGATTTTGTGATGTACAAAGTCTTCACGCGCCATCTGCGTGACACGCAAATAACAGCCAAGTGGGACAGGCCCTTTACAACACCCGAGACCCAGTAAAGGTACTGTCTGTACGGAGTTTTGTACCTTCTCCCTGTGACCGCGTGACTTTTCTCAGGTGCTTCAGTTACCTCCCACATCCCAAAGACGTGCAGATTTATGTTAATTGGCCTCTGTAAAGATTGAAAAGACTTGGCGTGTATTCACTAGAGAATTAGAAGGATGAGGCGGGATCTTATAGAAACATATAAAATTATAAAAGGACCGGACAAGCTAGATGCAGGAAAAATGTTCCCAATGTTGGGCGAGTCCAGAACCAGGGGCCACAGTCTTAGAATAAAGGGAAGGTCATTTAAGACTGAGGTGAGAAAAAACATTTTCACCCAGAGAGTTGCAAATTTGTGGAATTCCCTGCCACAGAGGGCAGTGGAGGCCAAATCACTGGATGGATTTAAGAGAGAGTTAGATATAGAGCTCTAGGGGCTAGTGGAGTCAAGGGATATGGGGGAAGGCAGGCACGGGTTATTGATTGGGATGATCAGCCATTATCACAATGAATGGTGGTGCTGGCTCGAAGGGCCGAATGGCCTCCTCCTGCACCTATTGTCTATGTTTCTTTGTTTCTAAATTGCCCCTAGTGAATAGGACGCAAAGTTGGAATAACACAGAACTAGTGTTCAGGTGATCATTGGTTGGCACTGACTGTGGGCCGAAGGCCTTGTTTCCGCACTATATGTCTATATCTCTAAACTGAACGAAACTAAACTGTAAATTAAAAAACTGATTTTTAAGCCATTTACTCACTTGCTGTTGATGGGATTTAGTTTATTGTCACGTGTCCCGAGGTACAGTGACAAGCTTTTGTTGCGTGCTAACCAGTCAGCGGAAAGACAATACATGATTGAGTCGTCTGCAGTGTACAGATACATGTTAAAGTGAAAGACGTTTAGTGCAAAATTAAGTCCAGTAAAGCCTGATTTAAGATAGTCCGAGGGTGTCCAATGAGGTAGATAGTAGCTCAGGACACTGATAGGATGATTCAGTTGCCTGATAACAGCTGGGAAGAAACTGTCCCTGAATCTGGAGGTGTGCGTTTTCACACTTCTATACCTCTTGCCTGATGGGAGAGGGAAGAAGAGGGAGTGACCGGGGTGAGACTAGTCCTTGATTATGCTGCTGGCCTTGCCGAGGCAGCGTGAGGTGGAGATGGAGTCAATGGAAGGGAGGTTGGTTTGTGTGATGGTCTGGGCTGCGTCCACGATTTCTCTACAATTTCCTGCGGAATCTTTCTATGTGCAACCCTTCTCGTGATCAAGTCAAGTCAAGTCAAGTTTATTTGTCACATACACATACGCGATGTGCAGTGAAATGAAAGTGGCAATGCTCGCGGACTTTTGTGCAAAAGACAAACAACAAAACAACCAAACAAATTATAAACACAATCATAACACACATATTCTTTTACATAATAAATAATAGAAGGAAAAACGTTCTGTAGAGTTAGTCCCTGGTGAGAAAGGCGTTTACAGTCCGAATTGCCTATGGGAAGAAACTCCTTCTCAACCTCTCGGTTCTCACCGCATGGCAACGGAGGCGTTTGCCTGACCGTAGCGGCTGGAACAGTCCGTCGCAGGGGTGGAAGAGGTCTCTCATGATTTTGTTTGCTCTGGAGTTGCACCTCCTGTTGTATAGTTCCTGCAGGGGGGTGAGTGAAGTTCCCATAGTGCGTTCGGCCGAACGATGTTTTCCTCCACACTGTTGCATTGGCCACGGTTCAAATGCATTCCCTCGGAAGCAGTAGTCAACTCAAATTCTATATTTAACATTTCTCTGCGTGGTTGTCTGAAAACGTAAGAGGGAATTTAAGCCCACGATCAGCTCATTTGTGAGCAGGAAATTTAAACCCAGGGGTCCTCTCCGCGTAGTCTGTGAAGTGCGAGGTAAAGATGAATTATACAACTCCATTACCAGTGAATGGGTTCTAACAGAACATTTTGTGGGTGGACATTAATGGTTTGACTACAATGGAGGAATTGCCATCGTTTCCTAAATGCTCACGACTTCTCCATATTCTAAATTATAATTGTAATTACTCATCTGAGAAAGGTTTGAATGCAACATTATTATTACAACGCTGCGTTATATTAAAAAAAAATATTGTCAGTTCTTTAGCTTTATTCAAACCACACACACACACACCGACCCACAGGGCATAATTACTTAGCTATGATTGCTTTTATATATTGTAGCAAGAGGACTATTGTGCTCCTTATAAATCATCCCGATGATATGTCTTCCAATGGAGATGAACGCGGCCAGTTTAGTTTTCAAAGTTCAGTTCAGCATATTGTCACGTATTGTCTCGAGGAAGGTGCTGTTGCCTCCCTGGTGCCAGGGTCCAAGAGGTCTCAGACCGACCCAAGAGCATCCTCGTGAGAGAAGGTGAACAGCCGGAAGTAGTTGTGCGTGTTGGCACCAATTACGTGGGCAAGAAGAGGAAGGAGGTTCTGTAACGTGAGAATAACCTACAAACCTGTACGTCTTTCAAATATTGGTGGAGACCGGAGCACTCAGAGAAAACCCACGTGGTCACGGGGAGAACGTACATAGAAACATAGAAAATAGGTGCAGGAGTAGGCCATTCAGCCCTTCGAGCCTGCACCGCCATTCGATATGATCATGGCTGATCATCCAACTCAATATCCCATCCCTGCCTTCTCTCCATACCCCCTGATCCCTTTAGCCACCAGGGGCACATCTAACTCCCTCTTAAATATAGCCAATGAACTGTGGCCTCAACTACCTTCTGAGGCAGAGAATTCCACAGATTCGCCACTCTGTGTGAAAAAAGTTATTTTAAGAGGGGGTTAGATGTGGCCCTTGTGGCTAAGAGGATCAGAGGGTATGGAGAGAAGGCAGGTATGGAATACTGAGTTGGATGATCAGCCATGATCATATTGAATGGCGGTGCAGGCTCGAAGGGCCGAATGACCTACTCCTGCATCTAATTTCTATGTTTCTATTTTTCTTTAGACATGCTGTAACTGTAAATGAAACAGAATAAAACTTTGGTATGGTATGGTACTTTATTTATCACATGTGTCTTTTTTTTGTACAGTTCAGTAAAGTATCACTATAGATAAGCACCTACATAGATACATATTAAATAAACATTACAGATACTGTACGTATAAGTGTGTAGCAGTAGTTGACTGGGACAGGATGGAGTTTGGTGTCATTTTCAAGTCCCATTGGTTGTAAGTGCCGGGATCTTGACCTGAACACGAAGGCCTGTGTAGACTTTGTTGGGAATCTGCAGTTCACTGGTATGATCGAAGGGATCTATCACAGTTGCTGCCTCAAAAAGGCCGGCAGTATCGTCAAAGACCCACACCATCCTGGCCACACACTAATTTCCCTGCTATCTTCAGGTAGAAGGTGCAGGAGCCTGAAGACTGCAACAACCAGGTTCAGGAATAGCTACTTCCCCACAGCCATCAGGCTATTAAACCTGGCTCGGACAAAACTCTGATTATTAATAACCCATTATCTGTTATTTGCACTTTATCAGTTTATTTATTCATGTGTGTATATATATTTATATTATGGTATATGGACACACTGATCTGTTTTGTAGTAAATGCCTACTATGTTCTGTGTGCTGAAGCAAAGCAAGAATTTAATTGTCCTATCAGGGACACATGGTAATAAACTCACTTGAACTTGAACTTGAACTAATTCCACCAATCCAAGTTTTTTTTTACATTAAACCAGTTAACCAGAAATAGTAATTGAATTCTCATTGACTTCTTTCATGCGAAAGGATTCCTTTTTTGATCGAGTTCCACACATATGCCTAATTTACAACGGCTGCCAGTGCCTGGCATGGAGTATCTGAATGAATGTACTCAAAATGGCCATCTGTTTTGCCAACATTAATAATTGTTTTTTCTATCTATCTTCCACAGTGCCATTAGGATCAGCTGGGAGCGTGTTTATATCTGAATTAGAAGGGAGTGGGTTCAAAGATCTAAGTCCTGATTACCTTCCAGCGTGTTAGATGTGCAATTTGCAGTGAATATAATTGTAGAACAAGTAATGACCTTTTGCAGCTTAATATAAAGGGATTTTTTTCTACAAAGTCCACGAGTTTAGAAGGATGAGGAGCGGACCTCATTGAAACTTACCGAATAGTGAAAGGCCTGGACCGAGAGAATGGGAGGAGGATGTTTCCACTAGTTGGAGAGTCCAGAACCAGAGGGCCCCAGCCTCAGAATAAAAGGATGTACATTTCGAAAGGAGACGAGGAAGAATTTATTTTGTCAGAGGGTGGTGAATCTGTGGAATTCACTGCCACAGATGGTTGTGGAGGCCAAGTCAATGGATATTTTTTAAGGCAGGGATTGAAAAAATTCTTGATTAGTACGGGTGTCAGAGGTTATGAGGAGAAGGCAGGAGAATGGAAAGATAGATCAATTGGAATCAAGGGATAAGGGGAGAAGGCTAGTGGAATCAAGGGATATGGGGAGGAGGCAGGCATGGGCTATTGATTGGGGGCAATCAGCCATGATCACAATGAATGGTGGTGCTGGCTGGAAGGGCCGAATGGCCTCCTCCTGCACCTATTGTCTAATTATGATTGAATGGCAGACTTCATGGGCCAAATGGCCTAATTCTGCTCCTAGAACTTATGAAAGATAACCCTGCTGAATTCCATGTATACAATTGAGGCTCAGCTCCAAGCTGGAAAGGGTGCAGAGTAGGTGCGAGGGGCCTGAGGTCTCGGGAAAGGTTGGACAGGCTAGAAGGTTAATCCTTGGTGTGCAGGAGGATGTATCCAGAAGGTGTAGTGTGTGTGGGCGATGGACAGAAGGATCCAGGTGGGGGAGGGGACCAAAAGGAGAGAGAAAATACCACAAAGAGTGTGGGTTACCTGAACATTCCAGTATCTGCAGACTTGCCAGAACTTAAGGGTCTGTCCCACGATGCGAGTTCACCCAAGATTGCAGCGAGACCAGGGTGTCATGGTACACCAGTCATTGAAGGTAGGCATGCAGGTGCAGCAGGCAGTGAAGAAAGCGAATGGTATGTTAGCTTTCATAGCAAAAGGATTTGAGTATAGGAGCAGGGAGGTTCTACTGCAGTTGTACAGGGTCTTGGTGAGACCACACCTGGAGTATTGCGTACAGTTTTGGTCTCCAAATCTGAGGAAGGACATTATTGCCATAGAGGGAGTGCAGAGAAGGTTCACCAGACTGATTCCTGGGATGTCAGGGTTGTCTTATGAAGAAAGACTGGATAGACTTGGTTTATACTCTCTAGAATTTAGGAGATTGAGAGGGGATCTTATAGAAACTTACAAAATTCTTAAGGTGTTGGACAGGCTAGATGCAGGAAGATTGCTCCCGATGTTGGGGAAGTCCAGGACAAGGGGTCACAGCTTAAGGATAAGGGGGAAATCCTTTAAAACTGAGATGAGAAGAACTTTTTTCACACAGAAAGTGGTGAATCTCTGGGAACTCTCTGCCGCAGAGGGTAGTCGGAAAACGCGGTAAGCTCGTGAAACTCGTGAAGTTTTTTTCAACAGTGTGAAAATTTCCAAGAGTCACCACGAGTTTGATTTTTTAAAAATCTTTGGGGAGCTCTTGTGTGAAGTCACATCGTGGGACCAGGCCCTTTAAAGGGCTGAGCTCTTGGGAGCGGTTGGGCAGGGTAGGACTTCATTTGGAGTGCAGGAGGCTGAGGGGTGATCTTATAGAGGTGTATGCAATCGTGAAGGGAATAGATAGTGTGAATGTCTTTTATTCAAGGGAAGAGATTGAAAAACAAGAGGACATATGTTTGAGGTGAGAGGGGCAAGATTTAATACCAAACTGAGGGGCAACATTTTCATTCAGAGGCTGGTGGTTATATGGAACGAGCTGCCAGTGGAGGCCATTGAGGACAGCATTTAAAAGACACTTGGACAGCTACATGGATAGGAAAGGCTTAGATGTGCCAAGCACAGGCCAATGGACTAGTTTAGCTGGGGCATCTTGGTTGGCAAGGTCACGTCGGGGACGAAGGGCCTGTTCCCTTACTGCATGACTCTATAACACTTTGACAGAACCTTTGCTTCTGATGTGCAGTCAGTTTTCCATTTTAAGTGCATAAGTCGCTTGAACAATTTATGAAAATGTAACCTAAGTAACACATATGAATTAAAATGTTTCCCCCAATCCCAATCTACACAAGTTCCTGGCAATCAATAATTTGCTTTTCAAGTAACATTGAGGCATGTAGTCAGTGTCTGCAACCAGACAACTACAATTGCACCAGTTTCAATTATTTAATTTTAATTCAGTGTAATTAATCATATGCCGGTGACAAGATTCCCTCCCTCTGACTGTTTAATACTTTGGCTAAGTCTGAGAGAACAAGTTTCACTATCCCTTCCATTGTGGAAACAAAAATGTTCTCTTGCACATGAGTGCGCTGCTTACATCAAATAACTCGTCAAATCAGAGATTATATATTATGGAAATACCGCTAAAAGCTGCTTATTTTACCATTCATGTGGATGGTGTCATCTATGTCCATGTTTCGTTTGGATTTAGGTCGGGGAAAGAACTGTAAGCAGGGATAAGACATATATATTGAATAGACATGTATAACTGCGGCATATTTAGTTGTCCACTTCAAACCTACTGACAGAGCAAATTCGTTCACCTTTGCATCCACAGGTCAAAAAAAGAGGCTGCAGGTCCCAAGTTCCATCATTCCAGAACAAAGGGTCACAGTTTAAGGATAAGGGGGAAATCTTTTAGGACTGAGATTAGAAAAAACATTTTTTTCACACAGAGAGTGGTGAATCTCTGGAATTCTCTGCCACAGAAGGTAGTTGAGGCCACAGTTCATTGGCTATATTTAAGAGGGAGTTAGATGTGGCCCTTGTGGCTAAAGGGATCAGGGGGGGGTATGGAGAGAAGGCAGGGATGGGATACTGAGTTGGATGATCAGCCATGATCATATTGAATGGCGGTGCAGGCTCGAAGGGCCGAATGACCTACTCCTGCACATATTGTCTATGTTTCTATGAGTTGGATTTGTACTTGGTTGCACAGTCACGGGTGTATACGGAGTAAAGAATGGGAGCTGAGAGAGCAGCCTTGCAGAACACCAGTGTTGAGGATTATGGTCGAGGATAATTTGACCTCTATCCTCATCAACTGTAGTCTGTTGGTGGTCAGGATGGTGAGGATCCAGTTGTAGGGCCAAATGCAGACTACAGGCTCCTGTATTGCACCTGTATCTGCTCATTACCATTTTAAAATGGCCTGTCACCACAATTAGATACAGGGCAACACGGTGGTGCAGCGGTAGAGTTGCTTCCTGAGAATACTTACAGCGCCAGAGACCCGTTCGACCCTGGCTGTGGGTGGAGTTTGTACGTTCTCCCCGTGACCTGCGTGGGAGTCCGCTCCATACAGCGATCACCCGGTACACTAGAACTATCCTACACTCCAGGGACAATTCACAATTTATCGAAGCCAGTGAACATGCAAAACTGCATCTCTTTGTAGTGCGGAAGGAAACCGGAGCACCCGGAGAAAACCCGTGCAGTCACGGGGAGAACGTACAAACTCTGTACCGACGGCACCCAGAGTCAGGATCGAACTCAGGCCTCTGATGCTGTAAAGGCAGCAACTCTACCGCTGTGTTGCATGCTATCCTAACAGATCAGATAATAATAAACGTAAATACATTCAAGGCAAACTCAAGCACAATAGGTGTAGCAATGGGGACGATGCAGAGTGCAGAACAGAAACTGAACACAAGCGTGGCACGATTTATATAAAACTGAGTTTACAAAGTTTAATTCATCCCTGTGGACCTGGTAAAAAATAAGCAGAACACTTGATGTACAATGCACTGTTTTGTTTTATATCCAGCATCTCTTTGAAGATCAGAGCCTGCTTTTGAATGCCATGCAAATAGAAGAATATTTAAGAAAGTGTAAACACTAGGGGAATGGGATTACCATATGAGTTGATGAGAAATTACACAAATTCAATCTACAACAGATGTTTGACAAAATCCATTTGAGGCAGTTAAAAGCAGCTTCTGCTTAATTGTTTAATTTTGATAAAAACAAAAGTCACTTTCTTCTGACGGAGAGTCCCAATTAATAAATGAGCACATCATCCGCTTTGTCTGCTACAAAGAGGTTTAACAGTAACCCACCCCCCTCAAGTCTGAAATTCACTTGTACCCAAAGACAGATGTAAAGTTGTACATTCCTTCTCCTGAGCAAATCACTAAGTGCTGGAGTAACTCAGCGGGTCGGGCAGCCTCTGTGTGTGTATGTGTGTGTGTGTATGTGTGTCTGTTGAATTACTCCAGTACTTTGTCTGTTGCTCAAGATTCGAACATCTGCAGTTTAGTTTAGTTTAGAGACACAGCGCGGAAACAGGCCCTTCAATGGACTGAGTCCACACCGACCACACACTAAAGGGCCTGTCCCACTTAGGCAACTTTTTATGCGAGTGCAGGAGACTCTGCGCTCGCCACATGTTCGCTGGTGGTCACTGGTGAGTTTCCTTCATGGTCGCGAGGAGTTCCCGCATTCTGGGA
This sequence comes from Leucoraja erinaceus, assembly GCF_028641065.1. Classification (NCBI taxonomy): domain Eukaryota; kingdom Metazoa; phylum Chordata; class Chondrichthyes; order Rajiformes; family Rajidae; genus Leucoraja; species Leucoraja erinaceus. Next base: position 7,628,305 of record NC_073388.1, read on the forward strand.
ACTAGTCGCGGCCTCAGTATGGTCGCCGCAAATTTTTCAACATGTTGAAATTTTTTCTGCAACCAAAAATTGGTCGCCATGGAGAAAATCGCTAATCCTGTAGTCGTAGGTGCAGTGGTAGTGGGGTCGCCATGTAGTTATGGGTAGTTGAGGCAGTCGTAGGTAGGTTTAGTTAATCGCCTTTGCTGACTGGACATTTTCATTGGCTCATTGGGGGAAAAAAGACGTAAGCACGAGTTTTCAGAACCAAGGAAAACCGACCGGTAATGTTAAATGCCCGCTAAACTTCACAGCTGTGTATCTCTGGCTTATTCAAAGTTGTCCCCTGGCTTCTTAAAAGTGTCTCCACTCCTTCTCCCCCTCCCCCACCCCCCTGCACTTTTAAAGGAGTTACCGTACACTTGCCAGCCATCTTAACCTTCTTGTTCATCGTGCTGTGTGTCTGTATCACCTTGGCTTTGCACCGTGTGAATTTCAGACAGCGCTTCCCCGCTTCCCCTGGCCCCCGCCTTTGTGTGTGTGTGTGTGTGTGTGTGTGTGTGTGTGTGTGTGTGTGTGTGTGTGTGTGTGTGTGTGTGTGTGTGTGTGTGTGTGTGTGTGTGTGTGTGTGTGTGTGTGTGTGTGTGTGTGTGTGTGGGCTTCGGAGCGGGAGGAGCGGTGGTGGCGCTCGGCTGCGACCCGACCCCCGGGGATTCGGAGGCTTACCGCAGATCCGGTGGAAAGTGACACCTGGAGCCCGCGGGTCCCTGGTGGGAGACCGCTTTTCGGGGCTTCCGCAACGGCGACTTCACCCGCCCGAGTTGCGGGGTCGAGGAGTGCCTGGAGCGGGGCCTTATATCATCGCCCGGCGCGGCTTCAACGGCTGCGGGACTTTGCTAGCGCCCGCCGGGGGCTCCAACAACAAGACCCGGAGCGTGGCCTTGCATCACCCGGCGTGGCGTTATTGGCCTCGGGACAATTACCATCGCCCGCCGGGGACTTTGACTCTGACATCGGGAGGGGAATGGGGAGTGCAGGGGAGAGACAAGTTTTTTTGCCTTCCATCACAGCGAGGAGGAGAGTCTTTTTTTCTTGTGTGTATGACTGCAGAAACAACATTTCATTTGAGCCTCCATGAGGTTCAAGTGACAAATAAATTGTATTGTGTATTGTGATCTGTTGTGGCGGTAAGCGAACTGCAGTGGGTCCAGGTTTTTGTTGAGGTAGGAGTTGATTTGCTCCATGATCAGCCTCTCAAAGCACTTCATCACCACCGGCGTTAGTGCCACTGGTCGATAGTCATTGAGGCACGTCACCTTACTCTTCTTGGGCACTGGTATAATTGATGCCCTTTTAAAGCAAGTGGGGACCTCAGACCTCAGAAGTGAGAGGTTGAAGTGAGAAGTGAGAGAGCATTTAGCCTATCTATTCCCCTCATGAGGGGTAGGCATGGTGGTGCAGCCTTACAGCATCAGAGACCAGCGTTCGATCCTGACCAAAGGTGCTCGTCTGTAAGAGGTTTGCACGTTCTCCCAGTGACCTGCGTGAGTTTTCTCCGGGGGCTCCGGTTTCTTCCCACGCTCCAAAGACGTGCAGGTTTGGAGCCTCATTGGCTTGGTAAAATTGTATAATGCCCGCAGAGAGTGTGTAGGATATTGTGTTAGTGTGCAGCGGTCGCTGGTAGACGCGGAAACTGGGTAGGCTGATTGGCCATATTCCGTGCCTTATCTCTGAACTGAACTAAACAAAACTGATCTTACCCGCCTCTGTAAGATCACCACTCAGCCTCTTGTGCTCCAAGGAATAAAGCAACAAAAAACGCCTCTTTCCAATCTTGGATATCTGTTGGAGAATCTGTGGGATAAGCTACAGTGCGTGGGAACAGATACTCTGCTGGGTCTTCTGAGCTGAGAGAGTCAATTGAAAATCTGGCTGGTATTTAAAGAACTGCTTTGTGGCCATAACTACGTAACTACACTTAAAGCCCTGTTCCACGGTCCGAGTTCATTCCAAGAGTTCTCCCGAGTTTGCCCTGATTCGAACTCGGAGATTTACGGTAATGGCCACTCGTCGGTACTCGGGGCTCTCGTGGACATTACTCATTCGTGTTGAAAAATCTTCACCAGTCTTCCCGTGCTTACCTGCCGTTAGCGAGTCTTCCCGAGTACCTGCCGTTAGCGCTAAGAGACGTCCCCGAGCTCCGACGTACCTGCTACGTTCATTCTCCGTGCTTACCACGAGTTTGATTTTTTAAAAACTCGGGAGAGCTCTTGGAATGAACTCGTACCATGGGACAGGGCTAATAGCAACCATTCACACCCCCCACCACCCACGCCCTCCCCCCCATTTACTCATATTTTATTTAATCTTTGCTGCCAGAATACATTGTTTACTCCAGCACTTGCAAATCGAACAGTCTCTGCTCTTTCAGACAAATGTGACATATTTTAATATAATGCTTTTTCACTGCTAATTTAATGCAGGTGATGATCCGCTGTTAGTGTTATTAATGTATGTTCATGTACAGTCTTTTCTCTGACTGGATGGCACGCAAATTAATGCCCCTGTCCCACTTAGGAAACCTGAACGGAAACCTCTAGCGACTTTGTGCCCCACCCAAGATTTCCGGGCGGTTCCCGGCTGTTCCCGGAGGCTTTTGTCAGTCAAACTACCTGCTTCCACTGGAGTGCAAATTCTCTAGAGGTATTCGAAGTGGGACAGGGGCATAAAGCTTTACACTGTACCTTGGTTACAGTCATCACAAATTTGGGTGGCACAGCAGTTCAGTATCCTGTACCTGCATTCTCTCCATACCCCCTAATCCCTTTAGCCACCAGAGAGTTCCAGAGATTCACCACTCTCTGTGTAAAAAATGTTTTTCTCATCTCAGTCCTAAAAGATTTCCCCTTTATCCTTAAACTGTGACCCCTTGTTCTGGACTTCCCCAACATCGGGAACAATCTTCCTGCATCTAGCCTGTAAGTTTCTATAAGATCCCCCCTCAATCTTCTAAATTCTAGCGAGTACAAGCCGAGTCTATCCAGTCTTTCTTCATATGAAAGTCCTGCCATCCCAGGAATCAGTCTGGTGAACCTTCTCTGTACTCCCTCTATGGCAGGAATGTCTTTCCTCAGATTAGGAGACCAAAACTGTACGCAATACTCCCGGTGTGGTCTCACCAAGAGCCTGTACAAAACTAAACTAAAAAGATAAGTGCAGAATTAATATAGAGCAGAATGAACCTTCTCTGTACTCCCTCTATGGCAGGAATGTCTTTCCTCAGATTAGGAGACCAAAACTGTAAGCAATACTCCAGGTGTGGTCTCACCATGACCCTGTACAACTGCAGTAGAACCTCCCTGCTCCTATACTCAAATACTTTTGCTATGAATGGCAACATAACATTCGCTTTCTTCACTGCCTGCTGCACCTGCATGCCTACTTTCAATGATTGGTGTACCAAGACGCCCAGGTCTCGTTGCATCTCCCCTTTTCCTAATCGGCCACCAAACTAAACTGTACTCATCTAAGGGTGATCGCTGGTCGGCGCGGACTTGGTGGGCCAAAGGGCGTGCTTCCACGCTGTATCTTTAAACTAAACTGAACTAATTGGGCCATGAGATATTTCAAAGCTTCTTTTAACTAAAGTGCCAAAGACAGTGGCAGCGTACTGTTTGGAGATTTGTAAATCAACGACTATGAATGCAATTAATTGGAATATCTGAGTAAAAGATTCTTCACTGAATATATCCGTGCAGGCAGAGTTCACTAGAAACTTCAAATATCCTTACTTATATGTCAAGGAAAAACTGGGACACAGTTCCTTAATGATTCGAGACAGGATGCAGGGCAAATGATGCACTTATCAGACAGGAAGAGGAAATGCAACATCGTAAATTTAATACATGAAACTTTTGGTTTAACAAATTTGACACTGTTGTTTCAAAGACACACATCAAGTGAGCTAGCTTAATAACGCCGCCATTTCTTGCAAATACTTTCTGCTGAAAGTCACCAAATACGATTAAAACGGGACAATGGAAGTCATGGAGTTATACAGCACGGAAACAGGCCCTTCGGCCCAACTTGCCCACGCCGACCAAAATGTCCCATCTACACTAGTCCCTGCCTGCCCGCGTTTGGTTCATATCCCTCCAAACCTGTCCTATCTATATACCTGTTTCTTAAAAGTTGGGATGCTATCTGCCTCAACTACCTCCTCCGGCAGCTCGTTCCATACACTCACCACCCTTTTTATTAAATCAAATATAAATGTGATCAATAATTGCAAGAAGATATACAATGCCAAACAATATCAAACAAACCCACTACCAGAATACAAAATCTAAACAAATATTTGTATATACTTCATAACTAAATATACTATTATACAGCTATATTACAATCCTTCTCAAGGATGCGTTACACGCCCCACGGTGTCCAGCGGCACCGGAAATCCCCCAGGGTGCCCGTGGACAGCGTGCAGTCCCTCTCTCGTACCACCCGGGCACGGACGAAACCACGGAAAAGGGGCAGACTGCTGGCTCGGGCAGAGTCCTCTTCCGCCTGGCACCATGACTCGCGGATGGCCAGCTTGGCCAGGCCTAGGAGCAACCCAACCCTTTGTGTGAGAAAGTTACCCTTCAGATGCCTATTAAATCTTTCCCCCCTTTCCCCCCCATCTTTTAGCAAACAGTGAAGTTTGCTAATAACTTAAGTCCAAGTAGAAAGATTAATGTCATCTAAAGTCACTTCAAGATAAAAAAAAATTGTGGTATTTTCTACCATTTAAAATGAATCAATTAGAACGAGCTATTTCCATCATCTTATCAGCCACACATGAAAACTCAGCACTTCAGAAGGCAGAACATTTCTAATTAAAATGACATCCAATTAGTTGCACACTTTGAACATTGACAGTGTCCTTCAGGCTATTTCTTTAAGATGTCAAATGTAAATTAATAGAATCATAACCTTCACCATATTTTCTGGTCATATTTTTACAATTACTGAACATTTAAAGATCAGTAGTTTCAAATAGCAACCACTAAAGCACATTACTTAGATCGTTTTGAAGGGATTGTTTTAATAGCCGTAAGAATATATCCACTCTCCGGGGATGAAACCAATGTGTCAACTTTTTATAAGGCGAGATGTATTATTACAGATTATTTATCTTGTGAGGAACGTATCGAAATCCCAACAGTAATGGTAGTTTTACAAATATAAAAGGGTAAGGAATAAGAAATAAAAATGAGAAAGTAATGCCCCTGCCCCATTTAGGAAACCTGAACGGAAACCTCTGGAGACTTTGCGCCCCACCCAAGGTTTCCGTGCGGTTCCCGGAGGTTCCCAGAGGTTTTTGTCAGTCTCCCGAATGGTAGTTGAAGGTGGTTGCCAGAGATTGCAGGTGGTTGCCGGTAGTGGAAGGTAAGACTCTCCACTACCTGCAACCTCCAGCAACCACCTGCAACTAGCATCGCAACCGGCTTCGACTAAAAAATTACCGATTTTTAAAACGGCAACCAATTTTTAGTGGCGGCCGGTTTTGAATTGTTTGAAATAATCGCCGGAACATAGAAGAAGCGGAAACCACTTTCGACCATTAGGGAGACTGACAACAACCTCCGGGATCCGCACGGAAACCTTGGGTGGGGGCGCAAAGTCTCCAGAGGTTTCCGTTCAGGTTTCCTAAGTGGGACAGGGGCATAACTTTCTCTTTTTTATTTCTTATTCCTTACCCTTTTATATTTGTAAAACTATCATTACTTTGGGGATTTTGATACTTGTTCCTCACAAGATCCTAAGTTCCTAAGTGGGACAGGGGCATAAAACAAAGTTGGGAGTCAGGAACCACAAATTTCAAAAATAAGGGGAAGGACTTTAAAGAAAAGCTACATGTACAAAGGCAAAAATGAATCTCAAATAGACACAAAAAGCTAGAGTGAAGGGCCTGTCTCACTTAGGAGATTTTCTCTCAGCGACTGCAGGCCGCTAAAACAGTGGCGTCTCGACACCCCTACGACAATGTCTACAACAACCTATGGCTTAGTCGCAGACTATCCCACCATGGAGCAGGTAATTACATGGTACCCGTGGCGCGGGGGAAACTCTTCCCGACCTGACCTCCCCCCCCCGACAAAACCCCAAAACTGAATGCATATTATATCATTTGAAAATTTAAACACTGCCTGAAATTGAAGAGAGCAAAGCAAAGACACCAAGATCAAAGCAAAGCCCTTCAGGCTTGTTCAGATTGCAGCATGCTCAAAATGTATCAGTTATGCCTGTAGTTCTGTCAGAGCCTATGTGCTTTGATTTGAATAGTCATCGTGAAGAGACAATGATTTTTTCCCCAGCGAGAGGGTGGAATTAAAACAATCACTACGAAACCACTTCATTATCGGCCACTCTAGTTTCTGGAGGTAAAGGGTTTGGCCATGGCAATGGGTATTTTAAAGGCGGACATTGACAGATTCTTGATTAGTACGGGTGACAGGGGCTATGGGGAGAAGGCAGGAGAATGGGGTTGAGAGGGAGAGAGAGACTAGCCATGATTGAATGGCGGAGCAGACTTGGTGGGCCTAATGGCCTAATATTTCTCCTATAACTTATGAATTGATGAAAACAGCTGGCCGATGCTACTAACTGCCCAGAATTGCTGATAAATACATAAGACTACAACCAGTGTGGGAAAGAACTGTGGATGCTGGTTTAAATCGGAGATAGATACAAAATTCTTCAATCTAAAGAAGAGTCTCGGCCTGAAATGTCACCCATTCCTTCTCTTCAGAGATTCCGTCTGCCCCGCTGAGTTACTCCAGCATTTTGTGTCTATCTTCGATTAAATCTACAACCTGTTTAATTACAGTATGATTTTTTTTTAATTCTGCAGAGTTAAGGCAATTAACATTACCCGTTTCAAAATTTGCACGGCAGAAATATTCTGCAACACCTATTTTTTGCAACCTCTCTTGATTGACTGGTTGATTGAAAGGTACAGCTTGGAAACAGGCCCCATCGGCCCACCGTATCCGTGGCGACCATTGATCATCTGTTTACTTACAAACCCGTGGGTCTGAAGAAGGGTCCCAAACGTTCCTTCTCTCCAGAGATGCTGCCTGTCCCGCTGAGTTATGCCACTGTCCCACTTAGGAAACCTGAACGGAAACATCTGGACACTTTGCGCCCCATCCAAGGTTTCCGTGCGGTTCCCGGAGGTTTTTGTCAGTCTCCCTACCTGCTTCCACTACCTGCAACCTCCGGGAACCGCACAGAAACCTTGGGTGGGGCGCAAAGTCTCCAGAGGTGTCCGTTCAGGTTTCCTAAGTGGGACAGGTGCATTACTGCAGCATTTTGCGTCCATCTTCAAGTGACAAACCCGCACGTCTATGGGCTGTGGGAGGAAACTGGAGGAAACCCAGGCGGTCACAGGGAGAACGCGCAAACTCCACACAGACAGTACCCGAGGTCAGGATTGAACCCGGGTCTCTGGTGCTGTGAGGCAGCAGCTCAGCCAGCTGTGCCACCGTGCCACCCCACTTCCAGTCTCACAAATATATAGCTAGCTAATGACTGCTCAACCCGAAACGACACCCATCCCTTCTCTCCAGAGATGCTGCCTGCCCCGCTGAGTTACTCCAGCGTTTTGAGTCTTTCGTCAGCTAGCTAACGATCGCCAGTTATTCTTGTACATGCAGGTATGAAGAGAGATGTGATCAGGTGGCAGCTGTGACATGATTCACCTGGTTTAGGGATGGGAAGCTAACTGCAGTCAATAATTCAATTTGCCATCTTACATCCATGTTTACACAACTGGCTGAGGAGATCGCTGGACAAACACCAAAGTACTGTCCTACATTTGGCCCTTGCTGAGTATCTTTAGACTTGAGGCTTTAGAGGTACAGCACAGAAACAAGCCCTTCGTTCCTACCGAGTCCGTGCCGACCATCGATCCCCGTACACTAGAACTATCCTACACACTGGGGACAATTTATAATTTTACCAAAGCAAATTAACCTATAAACCTGCACGTCTTTGGAGTGTGGGAGGAAACCGGAGCACCTGGAGAAACCCACGTGGTCACAGGAAGAACATGCAAACTCCTTACAGCACCTGCAGCCAATACTGAACCGGGGTCCCTGGTGCTGTAAGGCAGCAACACTATAGCTGCGACACTGTGCTGACCTGGATTCTATCTAAACTGATCAAAGAAACTAAACTGAGTGCTGGAGTAGCTCAGTGAGTCAGGCAGTATCTCAGGAGAACATGGATAGACAACGACTGCAGTATAATGTGGATAAATGTGAGGTTATCCATTTTGGTGGCAAAAACGGGAAAGCAGATTATTATCTAAATGGTGGCCGATTGGGAAAGGGGGAGATGCAGCGAGACCTGGGTGTCATGGTACACCAGTCATTGAAGGTAGGCATGCAGGGGCAGCAGGCAGTAAAGAAAGCGAATGGTATGTTGGCTTTCATAGCAAGAGGATTTGAGTATAGGAGCAGGGAGGTTCTACTGCAGTTGTACAGGGTCTTGGTGAGACCACACCTGGAGTATTGCGTGCAGTTTTGGTCTCCAAATCTGAGGAAGGACATTATTGCCATAGAGGGAGTGCAGAGAAGGTTCACCAGACTGATTCCTGGGATGTCAGGACTGTCTTATGAAGAAAGACTGGATAGACTTGGTTTATACTCTCTAGAATTTAGGAGATTGAGAGGGGATCTTATAGAAACTTACAAAATTCTTAAGGGGTTGGACAGGCTAGATGCAGGAAGATTGTTCCCGATGTTGAGGAAGTCCAGGACAAGGGGTCACAGCTTAAGGATAAGGGGGAATTCCTTTAAGACCGAGATGAGGAGAACTTTTTTCACACAGAGAGTGGTGAATCTCTGGAACTCTCTGCCACAGAGTGTAGTTGAAGCCAGTTCATTGGCTATATTTAAGAGGGAGTTAGATGTGGCCCTTGTGGCCAAGGGGATCAGAGGGTATGGAGAGAAGGCAGGTACGGGATACTGAGTTGGATGATCAGCCATGATCATATTAAATGGCGGTGCAGGCTCGAAGGGCCGAATGGCCTACTCCTGCACCTAATTTCTATGTTTCTATTTCTATGTTTCTATGTTTTAGGTCCCTTCTTCAGACTGATTCTACGGGGTGGTTGGGGGGAGGGGGGAGGAGAAAGCTGGAAGAGAGGAGGGGCAGAACAAAATCTAGCAGGTGGTCTGTTTCTTTCACAATCAGATTCACCACCCTCTTTAGTCGGAGGGAATTTATTGCCACAGCAGGCTGCGGAGGCCAAGTCAATGGATATTTTTAATCCAGAGATAGATAGATTCTCGATTAGTACGGGTGTCTGGGGTTTATGAGGAGAAAGCAGGAGAATGGGGTTGAGAGGGAGAGATAGATCAGCCATGATTGAACGGTGGAGTGGACTTGATGGGCCGAATGGCCTAATTCTGCTCCTATCCTTATGACACAGGCGATGAGTGTTCTTTGGTAACTAGATGGTTGGACAAAGTCTAGGGGTGAAAAGCAAGCCAGAAGGTGTAAGACATATGGATGCTCATCTCTCTTGCAGGGATACAGATATACCTTCTACCATTCGCATACTGTACCTGTTAGGAGAGGAAGAGTGGAGGATGCAACACCTGTAATTTGTCAGGTAGGTCTCCTTGGAAACAATGATGGAGCCAATTGGCTGATGATAAATCTTTGACAATTGTCTACCAGTCTTGTGGGGGGGGGGGTCAATGTATTGATGTCTCTCCTTTCACAAGGTATAACTCAAAATTAAGAATCATACTAACATATATAACATATATATATATATATAACATATAACAATTACAGCACGGAAACAGGCCATCTCAGCCCTACAAGTCCGTGCCGAACAAATTTTTTTCTCCTTAGTCCCACCTGCCTGCACTCATACCATAACCCTCCATTCCCTTCTCATCCATATGCCTATCCAATTTATTTTTAAATGATACCAATGAACCTGCCTCCACCACTTCCACTGGGAGCTCATTCCACACCGCTACCACTCTCTGCGTAAAGAAGTTCCCCCTCATATTACCCCTAAACTTCTGTCCCTTAATTCTGAAGTCATGTCCTCTTGTTTGAATCTTCCCTATTCTCAAAGGGAAAAGCTTGTCCACATCAACTCTGTCCATCCCTCTCATCATTTTAAAGACCTCTATCAGGTCCCCCCTTAACCTTCTGCGCTCCAGAGAATAAAGACCTAACTTATTCAACCTATCTCTGTAACTTAGTTGTTGAAACCCAGGCAACATTCTAGTAAATCTCCTCTGCACTCTCTCTATTTTGTTGACATCCTTCCTATAATTGGACTAGAACTTTATATATTTAAAAAAAACAGCTCATTCCTGATATTTTCTTTATTAGAAGCATATACCTATAATAGCAAAACACGATTTTTTATTTTTTTTAAATGAAAGATAGAGCAGTAGAGAAAGAAAAAAATAAGAGAAAAAAAACTATAAACTAATAGAGAGGGAAGGGTAAAAACAAAAGGAGGTTACCAATAGCACGGTTTTGGAGATAGGTCCATAGATTATAAGGTGTAATTATTCATCCAGTCCTGAACTCAAGTTTCAGTCCAGCTTCTGTGTTGAACCTTGTTACCTTTTTAGAAAACCAATAAATGGAGACCATATTCTAGCAAATAGTTCTGATTTGTCAATTAAGACAAGTTTAATTTTTTCCAATTTTTTCCAAGCGCTTTTTTAAAATCAGTGATTTTAATGTTGATCAATGATTTAATATGATATGTTCTTAAACACAGACGGTCATTACACAAGAAAGATGTTCCTATTGAGAACTGCGATATGTATTTTTCAATTTTGGCAATGTGAGGGGAAAGAAGACCACACTGTTGCGCTAAAACAAATCAACTCCATTACAGTTTAAGCACAATTTCTAACTTAAAAGTTGATCAATAAACTTTAGTGCTTGAAGTAAATGCTATCTCATTACGGCCAATCTAACGTCAAATTCAAGCTGATACATGGACGTGCCATCGTTGGTTGATGTCCACATTAAGCCTTTGTCACTGGAAGTTACAATGGGGCTTATATTGCTTTCCCAGAGAATTGTACTGTGCTGGTAATGACAATAGGTAATAGGTGCAGAAGTTCAGCCCTTCGAGCCAGCACCGCCATTCAATGTGATCATGGCTGATCATCCCCAATCAGTACCCCGTTCCTGCCTTCTCCCCATATCCCCTGACTCCGCTATCTTTAAGAGCCCTATCTAGCTCTCTCTTGAAAGTATCCAGAGAACTGGCCTCCACCGCCCTCTGAGCCAGAGAATTCCACAGACTCACCACTCTCTGTGAGAAAAAGTGTTTCCTTGTCTCCGTTCTAAATGGCTTACCCCTTATTCTTAAACTGTGGCCCCCTGGTTCTGGACTGTGTACTGAAGCTTGGACACGGACTTTGCCAAAGTCAGACACAAAGTTTATCCTATGGTACAATATTCAAGGCAGCTGGAATTAAGCCACCTTCACAAGAAACATAATCAGCAAGGGTGGCACGGTGGCGCAACGATAGAATTGCTGCCTTACATCCAGGTTCGATCCTAACTATGAGTGCTGTCTATATGGAGTTTGTACGTTTGTCCTGTGACCACCTGGGGTTTTTTGGACAGGCTAGATGCAGGAAGATTGTTCCCGATGTTGGGGAAGTCCAGAACAAGGGGTCACAGTTTAAGGATAAGGGGGAAATCCTTTAGGACCGAGATGAGAAAAACATTTTTCACACAGAGAATGGTGAATCTCTGGAACTCTCTGCCACAGAAGGTAGTTGAGGCCACAGTTCATTGGCTATATTTAAGAGGGAGTTAAATGTGGCCCTTGTGGCTAAAGGGATCAGGGGGTATGGAGAGAGGGCAGGTACGGGATACTGAGTTGGATGATCAGCCATGATCATATTGAATGGCGGTGCAGGCTCGAAGGGCCGAATGGCCTCTACTCCTGCACCTATTTTCTATGTTTCTATATTCCCCCAGGTGCTCTGGTGTCCTCCCACGCTCCAAAGACTTACATGTTTGGAAGTTAATTGGGCTCGGTAAAATCTGTAAAGTTATCCCTTGTGTGTAGGATAGTGCTAGTGTACGGGGTAATCGCTGGTCAGTGCCGACTTGGTGGGCTGTTTCCACCTTGTATCTCTAAAGAAAAAAAACTGAAATGAAAGTATGGTTAAATGCAACAACACTTTGGAACAAATTCTCACAACTTAAACACACAAAGGATGACCAATCATTGACAAAAAACAAAAGTGGCTGTCCATTTCAACAGCACCTCATATTTCACTTGGGCAGCTTACAGCCCAGTGGTATGAATATCGATTCCTCTCACTTCAGATAGCCTCGGCATTCATTCACTTTCTCACTCCCCCACCCAAGTTGCACTAGCTTCTTGTTTTCAACCTACAAACAGCCTGTTTCATTTCTCATCGTTATTTTTTTGCATATATCTTTCATTCATTGTTCATTATCTCTCCACATCACCGTCTATAGCTCTCGTTTCCCCTTATCCCTAACCTGTCTGAAGAAGGGTCTCGACCCGAAACGTCATCCATTCCTTCTCTCTGGAGATGCTGCCTGACTCCAGCTTTTTGTGTCCATTTTCTCCAAGATTTTATATGTCATGCATTGAAGATAGATATATTTTACAGGCAATAGACAATAGGTGGAGTAGGCCGTTCGACCCTTGGAGCCAGCACCGCCATTCAGTGTGATCAGGGCTGTATATCTCAGTATATTTCCTGGCTGTTGATATGACTCACATTTGCTCATTCTCCCAACACACTGTAACACCTGGAGCCTTGTGGACAACATATATCATTGACTATAATGAAGGCAAAAATGAAATATATAGTTTGACCATTAAGATGATAGAGTTGACCAATGTTTCTCATTAAACATCCGACTCTGAGTAACGAGAACAGTTGTGATACAAGACTATTAGTGCCTTGTTTTTTTATTTACTAGTCACTGCCACCATTAGACTGTATATGAGACGTCTCAGTTTCAGTTACGAGTTTCCAATGTAATCTAGCAAGATATTCCGACGTACATGCAGAGTAATAGGAATAATTGCTGCTCGAGTATAAACGCCACATCTGCAGATCACACTATTCATTGGGTTTGCAGTTGTAAATGTAGATTGAATGGATCGGTGTGATTTCGTGTCATTACCGCTGAAGACCTGGGGCTCTGTTTCCGCGATTCCATGTTATGAGTTGAGTTTTTTTTTTAAAAGACGCCTGAAAATATAAAAGTGTTTTTTTGTTATTAGGGTCGATGCCTATTCTGCTTTATTAATTCCGTCTTGACAGAAGACATTTACTTCCTTAGCCTTAATGGAATATTGTGCCCCAGAGGAATTGATGTGGAAGGGAAATGGAGTGGAGCAGAAGAATATGACTAAATGTGTGGTCAAAATAACTTGTGATGACAATTTCAAGTGCATGTTGAAATGTCACGGTATTCAGCTCAGTTCAGTTTAGTTTATTGTCACGTGTACCGAGTTAGGGTGCAAAGCTTTTGTGGTGTGCAAACTCATCTGTGTATACTCTGTATTCTTTGTAATTTTGTCCGCGCCCTCATTGTTTAGTTTAGAGATGCAGCATGGAAACAGGCCCTTCTGCCCACGGAGCGTGCGCTCACCAGCGATCCCCGCACACTAACACTATTCTGCACCCACCAGGGACAATGTTTGCATTTACCGAGCCAATTAGTTCAAGTTCAAGTTCAAGTTCAAGTTTATTGTCGTGTGGCCCTGAAAGGACAATGAAATTCTTGCTTTGCTTCAGCACACAGAACATAATAGGCATTGACTACAAAACACATGAATAAGTAAACCGATAAAGTGCAACTAACAAATAATGGGTTATTATTGTTCAGAGTTTTGGCCGAGTCAGGTTTAATAGCCTGATGGCTGTGGGGTTGACTGACAAACCTGTACGCCTTAGGAGTGTGGGGGAAACCGAAGATCTCGGAGTAAACACTGGCAGGTTACGGGAAGAACGTACAAACTCCGTACAGACAGCACCCGTAGTCGGGATTGAACACGGGTCTCTGGCGCTGCAGGCATCAAATCTACCGCTGCGCCACCGTGACTGCAATTGTGGCGATTATTTGCATACCGTGTGTATGCAAGCAAAAAAATGTCACTGTGCCTTGTCACATGTGATAATTAAGTATTTATTCATCATTCATTCATTCAGAAGAAAGATAATACATGATCACAATCGATCCATTTACAATGTACAGATACATGATAAGGGAATAACGTTTTGTGCAAGGTAAAGCCAGCAAAGTCCGATCAAGGACAGTCCAAGGGTCACCAAAGAGGTAGATAGTAGTGCAGCATGGGTTTTGGATTAGCTGGGGACACAAAGAACTGCAGATGCTGGTTGCGGAAAAAAAAGACACAAAGTGCTGGAGTAGCTCAGCGGGACAGGCAGCATCTCTTGAGGACATGAATAGGCGGTGTTTCGGAAAAATACTCAAAATTCATAAGCAGTAAGAAATACGGGGTCTCGACCCTTTTCTCCAGAGAAGCTGCCTGTCCTGCTGAGTTACGCCAGCATTTTGTGTCTATCTTCAGTTTAAACCAGAATCTGCAGTTCCTTCCTGCACATCACTTATTGTTTTCACAATTCTCATGTTGGATGATAAAGAGGATGTTTGTAGACTTGATTCTACTTTATTAACAAAGCATTATATTCTTGTATGTTCTTATGCTTGTATTCACTGGAGTTTAAAAGGATGAGAGGCAATCTTCTAGAAACATATAAAATTATGAAAGGACTGGACAAGCTAGATGCAGGAAAAATGTTCCCAATGTTGGGTGAGTGCAGAACCAGGGGCCACAGTCTTAGAATAAAGGGGAGGCCATTTAGGACTGAGGTGAGAAAAAACTTTCTCACCCAGAGAGTTGTGAATTTGTGGAATTCCCTGCCACAGAGGGCAGTGGAGGCCAAGTCACTGGATGGATTTAAGAGAGAGTTAGATAGAGCTCTAGGGACTAGTGGAGTCAAGGGATATGGGGAGAAGGCAGGCACGGGTTATTGATTGGGGATGATCAGCCATGATCACAATGAATGGCGATACTGGCTCGAAGGGCCGAATGGCCTCCTCCTGCAACTATTTTCTATGTTTCTATGTTTCTATTATCCGTCTGAAAACCTGTATTAATCCATTAATGCCTGGATTCAACAAGAAGCATAATTCCACCAGTCCTGCCACAATTTATTATTCTTCAAACTCAGTTGAATCTGATGGGTCGGGCAGCATCTGCGGAGGAAAAGGAATGAGGATGTTTCCGGTCCAGACTTGTCGACTGGCACAGTGGTGCAAAGATGGCAATATGGTGCAGCGGTAGAGTTGCTGCCTCACAGCACCAGAGACCCTGGTGCGATCCTGACAACGAGTGCTGTCTGTACGGAGTTTGTACATGTGACATTGTGGGTTTTCTCCGGGTGCTCCGGTTTCCTCCCACACTCCAAGGACGTACAGGTTTGTAGGTTAATTGGCTTCTGTAAATTTTAAATTGTCCCTAATGTGTGGGACAGTGCTAGTGTGTGGGGTATCACTGGTCGGCACTGACCCGGTGGGCCGAAGGGCCTGTTTACGCGCAGCATCTCTAAAGACAATAGACAATAGACAATAGGTGCAGGAGTAGGCCATTTGGCCCTTGGAGCCAGCACCGCCATTCAATGTGATCATGGCTGATCATCCCCACTTCCCTGCACAGAAACAGCCCGACCTGCTAAATTCCTGAGCAATTTGCTTTTGGCTCAGGATTCCAGCATCTACTGTCACTTGTGTCTCAATCGTCAGAGATATCTTCTTCTAAATGGGTGTGACATTCGAATGAAACAGGTTGATTTGATCAAAAACATCACACTCTCATCTTCCATGCCCCAACCAATCTAAAGATGTATACCCCACATTCCAAAATCCATACAAAATTTATTTCCTAATCAATAAGGTCTTCATGACCCGTTTAGCCCAGTCTATTACAGTGAATCAACTCAAAATTATATGTTTTTAAGTCTAACTTTCCTTTCCGAATGCAAATCCTGTGGTATATGTGGAATTCATTGCCACAGAAGGCTGTGGAGGCCAAGTCAATAGATATTCTTAAGGCAGATAGATAGATTCTTGATTAGTACAGGTGCCAGGGATTGTGCGGGAGAAGGCAAGAGAATGGGTTAAGGAGGGAGAGATAGATCAGCCATGATTGAATGGTGGAGTAGACTTGATGGGCCGAATGGCCTAATTCTGCTCCTATCACTTAAGAATGTATGAACTTAATTTTTGATTCCTTCTGGTGAGTCTGTACACACAGCTAGTTTAGGGTTTAATAAGGATACTTTATCAAGTGAGTCATTATTTTGCTGTTTAATAGTGTCTTATCTCAAGAGTATGCTAAACAATTTGACCAAACTGATGGCAACCCTTGATATGTCTATTTGTTTTGCAGTTAATATCAGCTTACTCATCAAGGATGCAGTCAAGAAGGGTGAGAGGGGATCTTATTGAAACATAGAAGATTATTAAGGGTTTGGACACGCTAGAAGCAGGAAACATGTTGCCGATGTTGTGGGAGTCCTGAACCAGGGACCACAGTTTAAGAACAAGTGGTAGGCCATTTAGAACAAAGATGAGAACAATCTTTTTCACCCAGAGAATTATGAATCTGTTGAATTCTCTGCCTCAGAAGACAATGGAGGCCAATTCTCTGGATGCTTTCAAGAGGGAGTTAGATAGAGCTCTCAAAGATAGCGGAGTCAAAGGATATGGGGAGAAGGCAGGAACGGGGTACTGAGTGTGGATGATCAGCCATGATCTCAATGATAGCTCGAAGGGCCGAATAGCCTACTCCTGTAGACAGGTAGTGCCAGAGACCTGGGTTCAATCCTGACCTAGTGTGCTGTCTGCGTGGAGTTTGCACGTTCTCCCTGTGACTGCGTGGGTTCCTCCGGGTTTCCTCCCACACTCTCGAGACATGCGGGTTTGTAGGTTAATTGACCTGTGTAACTTGCCCCTAGTGTGTCGGGAGCAGATGAGAAGGTGGAGCAACATAGAACTAGTGTGATCGGGCGATCGGTGGGTCGGCATGCACTCGATGGGCCGAAGGGCCTGTTTCCATGTTGTTTCTCTGAACTATATAATCTCCAGAAGCAGGGAATTAGCCACCAATTTTCCTGCCTCCCTTGAAACTACAAAAACTGGAAAATAAATTGTTGCTATAATTCAGCAATCAATAAGTCTATGAAATGTTTCAACAATATAAAGCAGCTTAAGTCTGGCATTTAGTGACAGCATTGGGTAAATAAATGGAAAACAAGAGATTCAGCTTAGCGGATGTTACAGCTTATGCTGTGTACTCACCAAATACCTTGATGTTTAGTTTAGTTTAGTTTAGTTGAGAGATAAAGCATGGAAAACATAGAAACATAGACAATAGGTGCAGGAGTAGGCCATTCGGTTTTCCTCATCTCGGTCCTAAAAGATTTCCCCCTTATCCTTAAACTGTGACCCCTTGTTCTGGACTTCCCCAACATCGGGAACAATCTTCCTGCATCTAGCCTGTCCAACCCCTTACGAATTTTGTAATTTTCTATAAGATCCCCCATCAATCTTCTAAATTCTAGCGAGTACAAGCCGAGTCTATCCAGTCTTTCTTCATATGAAAGTCCTGACATCTTTTTTTATTTAACACTAATGGAAACACACACCACCATTAGTTTCGGTGGGGGCTATCATTTTTTTTTTTCTCTTAGCAAAGGTGTTCTTTTCAAATGAAGCAGCACTCATTAGACCAAAAATGTACTCTCAGTTTCTATTACCCAATAAATCTGAAGAATAGAAGCGTAAACTCCAGGATTCATTCAAAATGCATTTTATAATCAATAGTGCCTTTGAGTAACTAAATACATGGATCAATGCATGATGCAAGGTTCATTTCAGTTGAAATTCATTAGATTTTGAGATCTGGCCCACAGCAGGGAAATGCATTTAAAGCTGGATAATATTAACCCCGTGAAGAGAATAATTTTAGTTCAAAATAAAATAAGCATCAAGTTATTATTTGCTGTGCATATGTAGACTTGCTAAATTATGTAAAGGCATTCATTCTGCTCTATATTAATTCTGCACTTATCTTTTTAGTTTAGTTTTGTACAGGCTCTTGGTGAGACCACACCGGGAGTATTGCGTACAGTTTTGGTCTCCTAATCTGAGGAAAGACATTCCTGCCATAGAGGGAGTACAGAGAAGGTTCACCAGACTGATTCCTGGGATGTCAGGACTTTAATATGATGAAAGATTGGATAGACTCAGCTTGTACTCGCTAGAATTTAGAAGATTGAGGGGGGATCTTATAGAAACTTACAAAATTCTTAAGGGGTTGGACAGGATAGATGCAGAAAGATTGTTCCCGATGTTGGGGAAGTCCAGAACAAGGGTCACAGTTTAAGGATAAGGGGGAAATCTTTTAGGACCGAGATGAGAAAAAAAAAATTCACACAGAGAATGGTGTATCTCTGGAATTCTCTGCCACAGAAGGTAGTTGAGGCCAGTTCGTTGGCTATATTTAAGAGGGAGTTAGATGTGGCCCTTGTGGCTAAAGGGATCAGGGGGTATGGAGAGAAGGCAGGTACGGGATACTGAGTTGGATGATCAGCCATGATCATATTGAATGGCGGTGCAGGCTCGAAGGGCTGAATGGCCTACTCCTGCACCTATTTTCTATGTTTCTATGTTTCTATGTTTAGAGATACAGTGCAGAAACAGGCCCTGAGGCCCACCGAGTCCACGCCGACCAGCGATCTCCGCACACTAACACTACCCTACACACACAAGGGACAATTTTAAAATTATACCAAGCCAATTAACTTACAAACCTGCACGTCTTTGGAATGTGGGAGGAAACCGGAGCACCCAGAGAAAACCCACGCAGGCCAAGGGGAGAAGGTACAAACTCTCGTACAGACAGCACCCGTGGTCAGGATCAAACCCGGGTCTCTGGTGCTGTTAGGCAGCAACTCTACCGCAGCGCCACTGTGCTGCCATGGCAAGGTTGCTGGTAAGATTGGATAACTTTGGTTGACCAGGTATGTTGTATCATCTGATCAGGGGTAGGAAGAAGGCATGTGTCGGGAATAGGGACTTGGGTTCAAGCACCGCAAAACCAATAGTCCCATTATAGAATTTGCCCATTTCTTCTTTGCAAATTCATTTCCTCAGATACAACAATCATTAGTGTCGGAAGGAACTGCGGATGCAGGTTTACACTGAAGATAGACACAAAATGCTGGAGTAACTCAGCGGGACAGGCAGCATCTCTGGAGAGAAGGAACGGGTGACGTTTCAGGTCGAGTCCCTTCTTCAGACATTTGAATGCTTGACACCTTGGATAAAGGTTACAATGTATCTAAGATTAATGATCCATTGAACAGTCACATAGAACAGAAAGGAACAAAGTGAATGAGCTGACTAGATGTACCAGTGGAAGTTATTTGTTGAATAGTGAAAGCATGGAAAGAGTGGATGTGGAGAGGATGTTTCCACTAATGGAAGAGCCTAGGACCAGTGGTCACAGCCTCAGAATTAAAGGACGTTCCTTTAGGAAGGAAATGAGGAGGAATTCCATTTGTCAGAGGGTGGTGAATTTGTGGAACTCATTGCCGCAGACAGCTGTGGAGGCCAAGTCAATGGATATTTTTAAGGTAGCGATAGATACATTCTTGATTAGTACGGGTGTCAGGGATTATGGGGAGAAGGCAGGAGAATGGGGTTGAGAGGAATAAATCAGCTCTGATTGAATGGCGGAGTAGACTTGATGGGCCGAATGGCCTAATTCTGCTCCTATCACCTATTAATAAAAAGTGATGAAATTATTCACCGTGGCAGTTTTGAACTAAAATAAAGCTGTCCCATTTTAACATGATATGTACAATACTTTGGACTAAGTGATATGAATAATCTACTGTCGGAACTTGCTCCGTTTCCTTTTGTAGCCAAACCTGGTCTGCTGAAGGTGGGCCCAAATGCTGGAGTAACTCAGCGGGTCAGGCAGCATCTCTGGATAGAAGGAATAGGCGACGTTCCTGGTTGGGACCCTTCTTCCGAGATTCATTCAGCAGGTTATTTCTGTTCCATTGATAAATATGCTGCTTAGAACGACATCTCTTCTTCCCCAGTGTTCCAACCTTAATGCCTGACCAGATCCCACTGTGAATGTTTCTAACCTCCGAACTAACTCCCTTTGCACGATCTCACCGTAACCCTATGCAGCTGATGCCACCCTGCACTGGTAAAGTGTATGAGATAGGAACTGGGATGTCTCCAGTAATGGGAGAGTCTAGACCCAGAGGGCACAGCCTCAGAATAAGAGGATGTACTTGAAATTGAGGGAGTGCAGCGTAGGTTTACGAGGTTGGTGGGGCTTTCATATGCTGACTGAGCTTGTATACAATGGAATTTTGAAGGATGAGAGGGGATTTTATTGAAACATATAAGATTATTAAGGGATTGGACTCGCTAGGGGAAGGAAACATGTTCCCGATGTTGGGGGAGTCCAGAACCAGGGGCCACATTTTAAGAATAAGGGGTAGACCATTTAGAACGTAGATGAGGACAAACTTTTTCACCCAGGGAGTTGTGAATCTGTGGAATTCTCTGCCTCTAAAGGCAGTGGAGCCAATTCTCTGGGTGCTTTGAAGAGAGAGTTAGATAGAACTCTTAAAGATCACGGAGTCAAGGGATATGGGGAGAAGGCAGGAACGGGGTACTGATTGTGACCAAATGGCCTTCTCCTGCTTCTATGCCTTCTGTTATGTTCTAAACAGAAATTTTACAAATGGTCACAAAAGTGCAGGAGTAACTCAGCGGGTCAGGCATCATCTCTGGAGAACATGAATAGGTGATGTTTTGGGTCAGGACACTTTGTTGGATGGCCCCCTGACCTGAAACGTCACTTGTCCATGTTTTCCAGCTTACAACCCAGCGGTATGAATATTGATTTCACTAATTTCAAGTAACCCTTGTATCCCCCCCTCTCTCAATCCTTCTCCCACCCAAGTGGTATCGGCTTCAAAATGGTCTTGTCGAGCCTCATTGTTACACATTTTCACCTTGCTCGCAGCCTGTTTCCTTTATCATTGTTACTATTTTGCACATCTTTAATTTCATTTATTCTATATCTCTGTACAGTATATCTCTTGTTTCCCTTTCCCCTGACTCTCAGTCCGAACTCTGAAGAAGGGTCTCGACCCGAAACATCACCTATTCCATTTCAATAGACAATAGACAATAGGTGCTGGAGTAGGCCATTTGGCCCTTGGAGCCAGCACAGGCATTCAATGTGATCATGGCTGATCATCCCCGATCAGTAATCCGTTCCTGCCTTCTCCCCATATCCCCTGACTCCGCTATTTTTAAGAGCCCTCTAGAGATTTCTCTAGAGATGCTGCCTGACCCGCTGAATTACTCCAGCTTTTTGTGTCTAACTTCGCTTCAAACTAAAAGTCAATGTTGTTGAATGAGTACAAGAAGATGCGATGTGCAATTCTCCCAATGTTGTTAGGCCTTGCTGTCTCCTCCCCTTCCTCAGCCCTCCTGCTGTCTCCTCCCATCCCCCAGCCTTTGGGCTCCTCCTCCTTTTTCCTTTCTTCTCCCCGCTCCCCCCCCCACCCCCCATCAGTCTGAAGAAGGGTTTCGGCCCGAAACGTTGCCTATTTCCTTCGCTCCATAGATACTGCTGCACCTGCTGAGTTTCTCCAGCTTTTTTGTGTACCTATGTGATGTGCAAGTCTGGCTTCATGTTAGCTAAGATACAACATTTAAATTTCTTTCTTTTCAAAGAATAAATTAATACAGGTGCACAACCTTTTATCCGAAAGCCTTGGGACCAGACACTTGTCGGATTTCGGACATTTTCGGATTTCAGAATGGAAGATTTTTAGCGTAGATTAGGTAGGTAGCGCGGGCGGCTTGAAAAGTCTGAAGCAGCTGCCTCCTCCCGGGTGACTGGGAGACTCATTGCATAAATGTTAGTCAGTTAGTTTGGAGGGATTTTATGTGGTGGTGGTGGTGGTGTAGGGGTGAAGGGGGAAACTTTAATTCTTAGTCCCCTACCTGGTCGGCGACTCCCAACCTCGCGGAGCTGGGGGCTCCGTCCGGCCGCGGGCGGCGCCGGTTGTAGCTCCGACCCCGGCAACTCTACCCCTGGCTGCGAGGCGCTCCAAATCCAGCGCCGCCCGCGGCCGGACGTCCCAGCTCCGGGAATGTCGGGAGTCGGCAGCGTCGCACGCTGGGATACCAGCGGGGAGCGGGCAATGCCTTACCGGGTCGCCGTGCGGCAAGCTCCGGAACGCTGTGGCCGCCGACACACAACATCGCGGAGCGTCGCTGGATTTGGAGCCGCGGAGCTGGGGGCTCCGTCCGGCCGCGGGCGGCGCCGGTTGGAGCTCCGACCCCGGCAACTCTACCCCTGGCTGCGCGGCTCCAAATCCAGCGACGCTCCGCGATGTTGTGTGTCGGCGGCCACAGCGCTCCGGAGCTTGCCGCACGGCGACCCGGTAAGGCATTGCCCGCTCCCCGCTGGTATCTCCCCGCTGGTTTCCCAGCGCTGCGACGCTGCCGACTCCTGACATTTGCGGAGCTGGGGTGTCCGGCCGCGGGCCGCGCTGGATTTGGAGCGCCTCGCAGCCAGGGGTAGAGTTGCCGGGGTCGGAGCTACAACTGGCGCCGCCCGCGGCCCCAACGGCCACAGCGCTGCGGAGCTTACTGCACGGCGACCCGGTAAGGCATTGACCGCTCCCCGCCTCTCCGACCAGGTAGGGGACTAAGAATTAAAGTTCTTCTTCTTCACCCCCCCTTCACATAAAAGCCCTCCAAACTAACTGACTAACATTTAAGCAATGATTTACAGATGTTTAAGCGTCTCCCGGTCTCCAGGGAGGAGGCAGCCGCTACAGTAGTACAGACCTGGGTTGACCGTGGGTCATTTTGGGTCAAGTTTGTCGCCAAACGCGAGCTTTGGTGCGCAGACGACATCTGGAAAAAATGGCCGGTTTTCGGAGCTTTTCGGTTTCTGGAACACCGGATAAAAGGTTGTGCACCTGTACTGTTATCAGAATGAATTTCTAGAGCAATATATATTTGGAGTAACTGTCCAAAGTAACCTGTTAACTTCAGTACCATTTCATACAAGGTGACAAATCAATGTTGCCTCTTGGCGATACCTTTGATATTTTGCTCATTAATTTAACAATAAATAATGTTTTAGTGATGAGACACTGTTATTACCATAAAAATACTGTTTACAGAATTTTAACGGTTCCTTCATATTTCAATTCTGAATTCAAGTCCAGTGATGAAATGCAAACATTTTTTTAATCAATGCTAGTTCCAAAACTTGAAATCAATTGAATGTACACTTTTAGCCCATTGGACCAAAAGGCCATTAGACATAGGAGCAGTATTAGGCCATTCAGCCATCAAGCCTACTCTGCCATTCAATCATGGCTGATCTGATTTTCCCCCATTTTTACATTGTTACTAATTAAGAATCTATCAATCACCGCTTTAAAAAAATACCCAATGAATTGGACTCCACAGCCGTCTGTGATAATGAATTCCTGATTCGCCACCCTCTGGCTAAAGAAATTCCTCCTCATAGAGTCATAGAGTCAGTCATACAGCGTGCAAACAGGCCCTTCGGCCCAACTTGCCCACACCGACCAACATGTTCCCATCTACACTAGTCCCACCTGCCTGCGTTTGGCCCATATCCCTCCAAAACTGTCCTATCCATGACCCTGTTTAAGAAGGAACTGCAGATGCTGGAAAATCGAAGGTAGACAAAAGTGCTGGAGAAACTCAGCGGGTGAGGCAGCATCTATGGAGCGAAGGAAATAGGCGACGTTTCGTGCCGAAACGTTGCCTATTTCCTTCGCTCCATAGATGCTGCCTCACTCACTGAGTTTCTCCAGCACTTTTGTCTACTATCCATGTACTTGTCTAGTGTGCGGGGCTGGACGCATGGTGGCACGGACTCGGTGGGCCGAATGGCCTGTTTCCGCGCAGTATCTCTAAACCAAACTAAACTAGTATTGTTGCCGCTGTGAAATCACAGTTTACTGTGGCCCGAGACCATCGAGAGACTTTGCATGCTGCTCCTTCTCCTGCTCAGTCGGATTGATTAAGGCATTACTCACTCCTTTCAACTTCACTAAACAATGTTTTAAAATGGAAGGTGGAGGCTGAGTCGACCTGAAAGTCATGCATCCTTACAATTGCTAGTGCGGGCCGCACTTCAGATGCAGCCGGCAAGGATGGTGTGCGGCGGAAGGCAATTTCACTGACAAGCAAGCTGGCACATTGCCCAAAGCCTGTAACTGCAGATTGAGGAGGAATAGCTTGAAGCGTTCATTTGAAGCAGACCAGATAATGAAGTGAAGATCCAGATTTTAACCAGCGTTAGCTCCGACTCTGAATTTTTAATGCTGCTCATTGTCACTAAAGATACTCACGAGGTAGGATGTGCAATTCAACTCGGAGCCATTAGTTCAAACATAATCAAACTGTAGCAAAGACTCACTAAATTATAAGCACCATAAATACCCATTAAAAGTAGTGGTTGCCATGCACATTCACTGCACCGTCATGATGGCTTTGTCTGGTAATTATATGTACAGTTTGATAAAGGGATGGCTTTTTCTTCTGCAATTGGAGACAGTACCTTGTGTCAAAATAAATTGTTTCATTCTAACCAGCTGTCACAAGCACACACACACGCACACAGTCGTAGGAAGATTTCCACAGGGCACATGATAATTATAATTCTAAAGGCCTGTCTATACCTGGCACCGGTAAGAATCTTTTCTTCCAATTCTGAAATATCTTCTTCAGGCCAAATCAATGGATATTTTGAAGTCGAAGATTGACAGGTTCTTGCTAAGTACGTGTGTCAGTGGTAATGGGGAGAAGGCAGAAGAGAGGGAAAGATAGATCAGCCATTATTGAATGGCAGAGTAGACTTGACGGGCCGAATGGCCGAATTCTGCTGCTGAGGCTTATGAATTTATGAACTTATCTTCAGGAGGGAAATTTTCCACTTTAGTTCTCGCTTTGCATTCGTAGTCCCATAGCATGGAAACAGGCACTTTGAGTTTGTACGTTCTCCCCGTGATCGCGCCCGGGTTTACTACAAGATCTTCCTTTTCCTCCCACACTCCAAAGACGTACCGGTTTGTACACTAATTGGCTCGGCAAAATTGGCCCCAATGTGTGTGTAGGGCATTGTTAGTGTGCGATGATCGCTGGTCGGCACGGACTCGGTGGGCCGAAGGGCCTGTTTCCGCTCTGTATCTCTAAACTTAACCAAAAACTAATGAAGAAGAATTAAATTCTTGTTTTTTTTTTCATGTTTTGGGCTTACTGCTTCAGTTTATTCTTTGCTTTGAACGTGCGGGTGAAAGAGAAAGAGTTTGCACTTACGCAGTGAACACAACAATGTCCCAAAGCTCTTTGGAGCTTCTGGGGTGCAGCCACTTCACTAATAAGGGAGCGTCGGTGCCAAGAGAGATGCATCGAGATCCCACAACCAGACGGGAGATCGTTGAACTGGAAGAGACCAGGATAGGAAATCTTTCCATTATTTGTTGTTGGGTACCTCTGTGGGCAGGGAAGAATGAGATTACTCCTCAAAACTGAGCCCTCAACGCAAAAGGAATCAACACTGAATTATCCAACAATAAAGACACACAGCGCTGGAGTAACTCAGTGTCAGTTTAGTTTATTGTCACGCGTACCGAGGTACAGCGAAAATCCTTTGTTGTCTTTCCGCTAACCAGTCAGCGGAAAGACAATATATGATTTACAATTGAGCCTCCCACAGTGTACAGATACAGAACATGGAGAGGTGACATTGGGATGGGAGATTGCAACCTTCAACGTGGTCCACCCTGTTTCGACTAATGCAATCGACCCGACGTGCACAAACAATAGAACGTTGACCTACGACTTTACGCTGTGCACAACATACGCAAGAAGGGTCAAGACCATTCTTCAGAACTCTCCAACTTTAGGTAAGTTGAACTTTTTTCTCTGTCTGTATCAGATCTGGCCTGAGGTAGAATCACATCTGTATTTAGTTTCTCCCTCTCCATTAGTCATGGTGGCATCATCCAATCTTTCTGGAGTAAGTTTCAATGAGGTTTTCCCTTCATCCTTCTAAACTCCAGCGAGTACAGGCCCAATGCCTTCAAACGTTCATCATATGTTGATCCAATCATTCCTGGGAATTTTGACAAAGTTACATGCTGCTTCCACAAATGAATGAGATTATTGCACAGTAATAAGGGAGTAAAATTCTATTATAATAAATTGTATGTGAATGTGACATCCGAGTAAGATTAGTTTTGTTTAATTTAATTTAGTTTAGAGACAATGCGAGGAAACAGGCCTTTCGGACCACCGAGTCCGCGCCGACCAGCGATCCCCGCACATTAACACGACTCTAGGGACAATTTTACATTGATACCGAGTCAATTAACCTACAAACCAGTACGTCCTTGGAGTGTCGGGCGAAACCGGAGCACCCGGAGAAAACCCGCGCAGGTCACGGGGAGAACGTGCAAACTCCGTACAGACAGCACCCGTAGCCTGGATCGAACCCGGGACTCTGGCGCTGTAAGGCAGTAGCTCTACCGCTGCACCACCGTGCCGCCCTTAAAATTAAATTGAATGCAGGGTTTGAACTTCCCATTTTCTGAAAGGGTGCGAATCTATATAACCAGATAACAATTACAGCACGGAAAGAGGCCATCTCGGCCCTTCTAGTCCGTGCCGAACACTTATTTTCCTCTGGTCCCATCTATCTGCACTCAGACCATAACCCTCCATTCCTTTCCCGTCCATATACCTATCCAATTTATTTTTAACTGATAAAATCGAACCAGCCTCCACCACTTCCACTGGAAGCTCATTCCACACAGCCACCACTCTCTGAGTAAAGAAGTTCCCCCTCATCCGTCAGGTATTTAATTATTGCCAAGGTATATAGGCACTTTCTTCTTCACCAACCAAAGGACGTTGTTCGCTATCATGTAAATAACAGCCGAGAAAAGCAGACACAGTTTCACACTTGAGCAGTAAATGTGTAAACTGTCCAGATAGAATGTGCTGGGATCAAAGCGAACTGCAGCGTTTTATTAATGTAAATTGTTTTATCTCTGAGCTTGCTCCCGTCCCCTCTTCCCTTCACAGTTTTCAGCATAAATTTCTCCGCTTGTCATCACAGAAATCTAAATCCAATTATCATAGCTTTATTAATGGCCACTGTTAGTTTGGTCATGCCTCAAGTTTATTGGTGTTGACAGCTGAGGCTTCCAACTGTTGTTTATCCAGTGGTGTATTGAATTTAGAATCATTTATATTTTAATTGAATTTGCCCCTTCACAGGAGCTGACCATTTAGAGCAGTGAATAATTGAATCGACAGACGGTCCTCTCAGGTCAACTCTACGCATGCATGTCATTCAACCCCCCAGTTCTCCTTCGATCAACGTTTCAAGCCTTCTGTTCTAACTCACTGCAATGGATTTACATTGACTCTGATATACCATTTACAAGACAACCGATGATTGTATTCAGCATGCTGCCATTTTAACACATGGAATGTGTCTGGACCTGTTTCAAAAGGGCCCAATCATTTAAAAAAAACTCCGACCAGTTTAGTTCAGCTTTGAGATACAGCGCGGAAACAGGCCCTTCGGCCCGTCGAGTCCGCGCCCACCAGCGATCCCCAGGCCGTCCCACGCACAAATAGAGACAATTTTTACACATTTATACCTGTAAACCTGTACGTTTTTGGTGTGTGGGAAGAAACCGAAGCTCTCGGAGAAAACCCACGCAGGTCACGGGGAGAACGTACAAACTCCACCCACAGCCAGGGTTGAACGGGTCTCTGGCGCTGTAAGTATTCTCAAGAAGCAACTCGAACGCTGCGCCACCGTGTTGCCCTTAATCTAATTGTGGTGATAGGCCATTTTTAAAATGGTAATGAGCAGATACAGGTGCAATACAGGAGCCTGTAGTCTGCATTCATCTCTACAACTGGATCCTCACCATCCTGACCACCTACAGACTACAATTGGTGAGGATAGAGGTCAAATTATCCTCGACCATACACCTCAGCACTGGTGCTCTGCAAGGCTGCTCTCTCAGCTCCCATTCTTTACTCCGTATACACCCGTGACTGTGCAACCAAGTACAAATCCAAATCATAGAAACATAGACAATAGGTGCAGGAGTAGGCCATTCGGCTCTTCGAGCCAGCACCGCCATTCAATATGATCATGGCTGATCATCCAACTCAGTATCCCGTACCTGCCTTCTCTCCATACCCCCTGATCCCTTTAGCAACAAGGGCCACATCTAACTCCCTCTTAAATATAGCCAATGAACTGGCCTCAACTACCTTCTGTGGCAGAGAATTCCAGAGATTCACCACCTTCTGTGTAAAAAATGTTTTTCTCATCTCAGTCCTAAAAGATTTCCCCTTTATCCTTAAATTGTGACCCCTTGTTCTGAACTTCCCCAACATCGGGAACAATCTTCCTGCATCTAGCCTGTCCAACCCCTTAAGAATTTTGTAAGTTTCTATAAGATCCCCCCTCAATCTTCTAAATTCTAGCGAGTACAAGCTGAGTCTATCTAGTCTTTCTTCATATGAAAGTCCTGACATCCCAGGAATCAGTCTGGTGAACCTTCTCTGTACTCCCTCTATGGCAAGAATGTCCTTCCTCAGATTAGGAGACCAAAACTGTACGCAATACTCCAGGTGTGGTCTCACCAAGACCCTGTACAACTGCGGTAGAACCTCCCTGCTCCTATACTCAAATCCTAGTTCAATCTAGTAATTCACAGACATTGTGGGCCGGATATTAAATAATGACGAGACGGAGTACAGGAAGGAGATGGAGAACTTTGTGTCCTGGTGTCGAGAAGACAACCTTTCTCTCAATGTCAGCAAGACAAAGGAGATGGTGATCGACTTCAGGAAGTGAAGTGGTCCACACATGCCACAGTTTGCATTGACAGTGCCAAAGTAGAGATGGGTTGAAAGCTTCAAGTTCCTCGGAGTAGTTATCACCAACAACTTGTCCTGGACCACTCACATTGGAGCATTGACCAATGAAGCACCATCAAAGATTCAGATTCAGATTCAGATTCAGATTCAGATTCAGATTCAGATTCAATTTTAATTGTCATTGTCAGTGTACAGTACAGAGACAACGAAATGCATTTAGCATCTCCCTGGAAGAGCGACATAGCAAACGAATTGAATAAATAATAATAAGTGTCCGGGGGGGGGGGGGGGGGGGGGTGGTGATTGGCAGTCACCGAGGTACGTTGTTGAGTAGAGTGACAGCCGCCGGAAAGAAGCTGTTATCCCTCTCTTCCTAGCCTCTACTTCCTTAGAAGGCTGAGGAAGTTGGGCATGTCCCCGACAACCCTCACCAACTTCCACAGATGTGCCGTGGAAAGCATTTGATCAGGATGCATCACAGCTTGGTTTGGGGACATCTCCATCCACGACAGCAAGAGAATCGTGGACGCAGCCCAGACCATCTCGCAAACCAACCTCCCTTCCATTGACTCCATCTACACCTCACGCTGCCTCGGCAAGGCCAGCAGCATCATCAAGGACCAATCTCACTTCGGTCACTCCCTCTTCTCCCCTCTCCCATCTGGCAGCAGGTTCAGAAGTGTGGAAACACACACACCTCCAGATTCAGGGGCAGTTTCTTCCCAGCTGTTAACAGGCACCTGGATCACCCCACCAGCTACTAGATAGCGGACATGAGCTACTATCTACCTCATTGGAGACTCTTAGACTATCTTTATGGACTTTATCTTGCACTAAATGATATCCCCTTGTATCTGTACATTGTGGATAACTCGATTGTAATCATGCACTGTCTTGCCACCAACTGGTTAGGACACAACAAAAGCTTTTCACTGTACCTCGATACACGTGACAATAAACTGAGCTAGGGCTAAAAGTAAAAACTAAAGGTTGTTCCGCTACAATGCTTGTTTCCAGTCTGAAGAAGGATCCCGACCCGAAACATCTCCTATCCAAATTCTCTAGAGATGCTGCCTGGCTCGTTGAATTACTCCAGCACTTTGTGTATTTTGTGTAAAACAGCACCTGCAGTTCCTTGTTTGTACAGTCTAAAAATTAAACAATGCTTTAGAATTGATTAAATTGATTGAGGGACACAACAAGAAATGAGGCCTTTCGGCCCACCGAGTCCATGCCGACCATTGTTCATATGTTCACACGAGTCCTCTATTAAACCCCTTTTGCATCCACTCCCAATATGCCGGAGGCAATGTACAGAGGCCAATTAACCTGGCAGAGCACCTGGAGGAAACCCACACTGTCACATGGAGAACGTGCAAACACCACACAGACAGCATCCGAGGTTAGGATCGAACCTGGGTCTTTGGCACTGTGAGGCAGCAACTCTACAGGCTCCACCACAATGCCGCCCTTGGAAAAGACCTTTAGTTTTTAAAAAGACATGCAGGAGAAATAACTGTGTTATCGCGAGTCTGAAACTCTCTAGCCCCTAATGTCCCATCCGCCATGGACTACAATTGTTTTTCTAACACGATTTTCTGTAACGCAAGGTTTATGAGGAATGTAATATCGTGTTACAGAGGAACAACCTGTATAAAGAGCAGATTCCAATCAGTTTCATGAGAGGAGAGGACTTCTAAAGGTCAATCATGAATTAATTTTGTGGTTTCCAAAGCAGTATTCTTGCTAATCTGAATGTCAGTCCATAATTCATCTTGCTGGTGCAGTCTCTGGCCCCATCTACCATGCTTCTATCCACCTAACAGCAACTTGGCACATCACCAGCTGAATCACAGCAAGACAGCAGTCTCTAAATCACTGAGGGTGTCTTTGATAATGAAATAGTTTGGCAAACAGGGGTGCTTCCTCGATGATCTATCAAAGTCTTACCAACTGTTAAAGATGTGCCTTCAAAAGCATTTTTATTTGGATGCATCGCAGCTTGGTTTGGGAATAGCTCCATCCAAGGCCGTGAGAATCGTGGACGCAGCCCAGACCATCACACAAACCCACCTCCCTTCCATTCACTCCATCTACACCTCACGCTGCCTCGGCAAGGCCAGCAGCATAATCAAGGACGAGTGGCACCCTGGCCACTCCCTCTTCTCCCCTCTCCCATCGGGCAAGAGGGACAGATGTGTTGAAACACACCTCCAGATTGAGGGGCAGTTTCTTCCCAGCTGTTGTCAGGCAATTGAACCATCCTACCACCAACGACTCTAGCAAGTGGGCGCAGTTTCAACAAATAGGCTACGTAATTCCAGAGGAAAGTCTACCATTACATTTGAAACAACAGCCATGTACACTTCATGCTGCCTTGGCAAAGCCACCAGCTCAATCAAGGACGAGTCTCACCCCGGTCACTCCCTCTTCTCCCCTCTCCCATCAGCCAATAGATATTTAAGAAGGAACTGCAGATGCTGGAAAATCGAAGGTACTCAAAAATGCTGGAGAAACTCAGCAGGTGCAGCAGCATCTATGGAGCGAAGGAAATAGGCTACGTTTCGGGCCGAAACCCTTCTTCAGACTTCCCGGTGGCTCAGCACTTCAACTCCCCCTCCCATTCCGTATACAACCTTTCTGTCCTGGGTCTCCTCCATGGCCAGAGCGAGCAACACCGGAAATTGGAGGAACAGCACCTCATATTCCGCTTGGGTAGTCTGCACCCGGGGGGCATAAACATTGAATTCTCCCAATTTTGTTAGCCCTTGCTGTCTCCTCCCCTTCCTATCTCTCCCTCAGCCCTCGGGCGCCTCCTCCCCCTTTTTCCTTTCTTCTCCCCACCCCCCCCCATCAGTCTGAAGTAGAGTTTCGCCCCGAAACATTGCCTATTTCCTTCGCTCCATAGATGCTGCTGCACACGCTGAGTTTCGCCAATAGATGTTGTTCTGCTGAAGAACAGATCGATAAAAAGCGACTGAGAAGACTGGGTAGGATCTGTGCAAATAAAGAACTGCGGATGCTAGTTGATACCAAAAATAGACACAAAATGCTGGAGTTGCCCAGCGGGTCAGGCAGTGTCTCTGGAGAAAAAGAATAGGTGACGTTCGGTTTGGGATTCTTCTACAGATCTAAAGCAAAATGTGAATCTGAAGAAGGGTCCCAACCCGAAACGTCACCCATCCTTTTTCTCCAGAGATGCTGCCTGACCCGCTGCCTGACACTATGTGTCCATCTGTATCACTACAGATAATATGTGCTACCTTTATAAACTAATAACTTCTATGAAGCCTAAGGCTAGATATTCTTTATCATCAGAATCTAAGGGTGGCACAGCTGTAAAGTTGCCTTCTTCTTTGCCATCCATCACAGTGAGGAAGTGCCTGGGGATTCACTGTGATGGATGTTTGTGTTAAACTGTGTTTATTGTGTGTTCTGTTGCTTTTTTTCCTGTCATGATCGCAAGGTACGCAATTTCATTCAAACTATTGCTTAAACGACAATAAAGGGGATTCTAACTTACAGCGCCAGAGACCCGGGCTCGATCCTGACCTGTATGGAGTTTGCACGTTCTCCCTGTGGCAGCGTGGGTTTTGTCCTGGTGCTCTGGTTTTCTCCCAAATGCCAAAGACAGACAGGTTTGTTGGTTAATTGGTTTCAGTACAGAATGTAAATTGTCCCTAGAGCGTGTAGGACAGTGTTAATGTGCGGGGATCGCTGGTCGGCGTGGACACGGTGGGCCGGAGGGCCCGCATGTCTAAACTAAACTAAATCTGGAACATGAGACCACTCATGTTGATTATAGGCAGATTTTTTTAACTGGATGTCTATAAGCTATGTTTCATAAACTGCCTTCCAATAGAATTTAGTTTAGTTCAGTTTAGTTTAGTTTATAGATTCAGCGCGGAAACAGGCTTTTCGGCCTACCCAGTCCACACCAACCAGCGATCCCTGCACACCAACACTATATCTATACACTAGGGACAATTATTTACATTTTATACCCAACCAATTAACCTACAAACCTGCACGTCTTTGGAGTGTGGGAGGAAACCAAAGTTCTCGGAGAAAACCCACGTGGGTCACGGGGAGAAACTCGTGCAAACTCCGTACAGACAGCACCCGTAGTCATGATTGAGCCCGGGTCTCTGGCGCTGCAAGGCAGTAGCTCTTCTACTACGCCACTGAGCCACCCAGTTCTGTGTGGCTCTGTGCTGTGTACAACCAGGTGGCAGAGATCATGTGAGATGGCTTTCTAATAAATATCCAGCTGCAGACCATTTCACTGAATCTCACCTCACATCATTAGTTAGACAATGAGAGAATAATACTCCACTGATCACGTGCGGATGCCAATATTTTCACACACACCATTTCTCTCTGAAAACCAGCTAATTTGTTCACAGCCCATTCCAGAATTTCATTTGGTAATGAATGCTGTCACTGGAGATTGCAAGAATTATATTTACTCAAACAGCTCATCTTTCGCAAGTGGAATTAGGTTTAGTTTTCCTAAGGGCCAGTCCCACTTGGCGATTTTTTCGGCGACTGCCGGTGTCATAGAAGTGCCGCCAAAAGATGTTGAACATTTCAAAACCCTGTGGCAGCGACAAAAAATATGTTGCGACACTTGAAAAAACACCTTGCGTCAAACGTAATCACGCGGCTTCGCCGACGCTCCATGACGCATCACGGTGATCTGACACGGCAATGATACCGGCAGTCGGCGAAAAAATTTGGCAAGTGGGAAAAATTTGGCTCTTTAGTGTTTGGTTT
The DNA here is from genome assembly GCF_028641065.1 of Leucoraja erinaceus. Classification (NCBI taxonomy): domain Eukaryota; kingdom Metazoa; phylum Chordata; class Chondrichthyes; order Rajiformes; family Rajidae; genus Leucoraja; species Leucoraja erinaceus. The sequence continues at coordinate 7,662,196 of NC_073388.1, forward strand.
TAGAGATACATAGCTGAGACGGGCACACTGGCCCACCGAGTCCGTGCCGACCTGTGATCCCCTCACACTAGCTCTAACCCACACTCTCTGCGGACAATTTACAATCTTTTACCGAAGACAATTAACCTACAAACCTGTACGCCTTTGGTTTGTGGGAGGAAACCGGAGCTCCCGGCGAAAACCCACACGGTCGCAGGGAGAGCGTACAAACTCCGTACAGACAGCACCCGTGGTCTGGATCGAACCGGGGTCTCTGGCGCTGTGTGGCAGCAACTCCACCACTGTGTCACCGTGCCACCTGGTTGTACACTTTGCACCACCAGTGGGCAATCTAGAGATTAACATCCCACACACACTACAACCTATCGCTGACAGGAGGTGGTTGGATGTAATTTTAGTTTTAAGGAATAGGAATAGAATTGGGCCATTCGGCCCATCACGTCTACTCTGCTATTCAATCATGGCTGATCTATCTCTCCCTCCTAACCCCATTCTCCTGCCTTCTCCCCATAACCTCTGACACCTGTACTAATCAAGAATCTATCTATCTCTGCCTGAAAAATATCCACTGACTTGGCCTCCGCAGCCTTCTGCGACAAAAAAACCCACAGATTCACCACCCTCTGGCTGAAGGTATGCCTTCTCATCTCCTTCCTAAAAGAATGTCCTTTAATTCTGAATCTTTAGAGATACAGCGTAGAGATAGAGTTAGTGTGTGGGGATTGCACACTAATTGCACTAATACTAAGACTAACTAAAACTAATTCCACTTACGGAAGGTGCCCACCGTGTCGGCATTGACAACCGACCACCAACGCGCCCGTCGCTGCGTAGTAAAGTCACCCCCATTTTGCCTGATCGTGCCTGAGGGCATCTACCACGCACGGTGCCTCAGGAAGGCCGTCAGCATCCATAAAGACTCCTCACACCCTTGTAACGGACTGTTCGAACTACTTCCCTGCGGCAGACGTTACAAGTCCTTCTACGCCCGAACCTCCAGACTCAGGAACAGCTACATTCCCAGAGCTATAGCGGTTCTGAACCGGCCCTGCTGAGTGCCCTCCACCCCCCCTGGACTGTCTCCCTCGGATGGTCACGTCGCACAGACACATCTGCACTTTAGTCTGTTTGAACTGTTTGATCTATTTTACTGTTGTAATGTTCTTTTTACAAATCATGCTCTCGGGGTATCTAAATCTAAATTTTATTAGTTATTTAAGTTATCGGATAGAAGCTGCAAACCAAATCTCGTTGCGCTTATGTGCAATGACAATAAAAGATATTATTATTATTATTATATTAAATGCAACAACTTTGACAGATCCTGGTACCAAACACAGAAGTTTATCACCAAGTTAAAATAATGCTTCAAATGATTAAAAGTCTAATGAAGCTCGGCCTCCAAATGCTTCCGGTAACAACACACTGACGTCTTAGCCACATTTTCTGCTCAGGGCTCCTACTAATTGCACGCTGCGTGTAAAAAAAAAACACAATGTCGGGCACATTTCTGTTCTGTTGAAGGTAATGTACTGGAATCCAGTACAAGCTTCCAGCGGCAGCTCGTTGTGATATGTGATCCAATACAAGCCCATAATACTAGCTGTGAATTATTGCAAGCAATGCCGCTAACACCAAATGTCATAAACCAGATTGTTCTGCGCCCTTGATATTTATTGGAAAGCCGATTATGAATGGGCCAACTCATGTTGAAGGAGTGTGGTTCGTGGGCAAGCAGTGAGCTTAGACTAGCAGTGAGCGCAATATTAGAGCTCTGTAAAATCCAACAATTAAGAATAAATAGAACGAGGAGAAGAAAGAGAAGGTAGCTTTAAAGAACTTTAAAAACAAGAATGCTGGTGTAACTCAGTGGGATTGGCGAGCAACTCTGGGGAAAAGGATTAGGTGACGTTTCGGGTCGAGACCCTTCTTCAGACTTCCCCTACCCATGTTCTCTGGAGATGCTATCTGACCCCGCCGATTTACTCCAGAGCTTTGTGTCTTTGTTTAGAGATGAAGCATGGGAACAGGCCCTTCGGCCCATCGAGACCATGCTGACCACCTGTTTACACCAGTTCTCTGTCATCCCGCTTTCCCATCCAAGCCTACACACCAATGTTACAATGAGGGGAAAGGAAGATGAGAGATATAGAACAAACGAGTGAAAGGCATGCAAAAAAGTTTCGATGATAGAGGAAACAGGACGCTGTTAGCTGTGCACTAGGTGAAAACGAGTTACAGACAGCGAGACTCAACAAGATGACTTTGCAGCTGGTACGACAACATGGGTGGGGGTGGGACGGAGAGAGAGGGGATACATGAGTTACTTGAGGTTCGAGAAATCAATATGCATGCCATTGGTCTGTAAGCTTCCCAGGTGAAATATGGGCTTTAAAGATGATAATCAAGCAAAATAGCACAATAATTTTCCGAAACAACACTGACAATAGACAATAGACAATAGACAATATACAATAGGTGCAGGAGTCGGCCATTCGCCCCTTCGAGCCAGCACCGCCATTCACTATTATCATGGCTGATCATCCACAATCAGTACCCCGTTCCTGCCTTCTCCCCATATCCCATGACTCCGCTATCTTTCGGAGCTCTATCTAACTCTCTCTTGAACGCATCCAGAGAAACTGGCCCCCATTGCCTTCTGAGGCAGAGAATTCCACAGATTCACAACTCTGACCAATGATCACCTGTACACTAGTTTGATCCCACACACTGGGGATTACTTACAGAAGCCAATTAGATTCAAGAGAGTTTAGTGTCATTTGTCCCTGATAGGACAATGAAATTCTTGCTTTGCTTCAGGACAACAGAACATAGTAGCCATGACGACTATGACTACAATTAACCTACAAACCTTCATGCCTTTCGAACGTGGGTGGAAACCAGTGCACCCAGATGAAACCCACGTGGTCACTGGGAGACCGTGCAAACTCTGTACAGACAGCACCCAATGTCAGGATTGCAGAGCCTGTTTCTCCACTGTATCTCTAAACTAAACTAAATCATGGGCGGCATGATGGTGCAGCGGTAGAATTGCTGCCTAATCACGTTAGGGATTCGATGCCAACTACAGGTGCTGTCTGTGTGGAGTTTGTACGTTCTTCCCGTGACCACATGGGCTTTCTCTGAGATATTTGGTGTCATCCCACACTCCAAAGACGTACAGGTTCGTAGGTTATTTGGCTTGGTATAAAAGTAACTTGTCCCTAGTATGTGTAGGATAGTGTTAAGGGCCTGACCCACTTTCACGACCAAATTCACGACCTTTTTTACTCGTGGACATTTTTCATCACGCTAGAAAAACGCCCCGACCTACTTGATGCCACGAGTACCTACGACTAGAATCACGACCTACCTACGACCTCCTACGACCTCATGACGACCATGCTGCGAGTATGAGTCAAGGGCAAACTCGGCAGAGGTCGTGAATTAGGTCGTGAAAGTGGGACAGGCCCTTTAGTGTGCGGGGATTTAGTGTGTTGTGGACTCAGAGGGCCGAAGGGCCTATTTCCGTGCTGTATCTCTAAATTGAACTAAACTAAAAGTGTCCTGCTGAACACTTGGCAGGGAAGGTTATGGGCTAAGTGTTGGAATATGGAGTTAAAATGGATGGATGCCCATTGGGATAGAATGGGCATGATGGGCCGAACGTGCCTGTTTCCTGGCTGTATGGCTATGCTTATTTTTTAAAGACAATAGGTGAAAGAAGAATTGTGTTAATTCGTGATTGACCAGATTACTATAAGGCTTCTAAAAGTCCACGTAGCGAATGAACTAACATCTTTGTAGATGATAGCTCTTGACAATCAGTCACCACACTGTTCACGCTGAGCAAGAAATGCCAGGTTGTCCCTCATTGTAAATTGTCACTTGCTGTTTCGTGTTTGTTCGACTGAAGCACATTGTGCAGGCATAGGCCAAACATTACCAATCTCAGCGGGTCAGTCAGCACCTCGGGTGAGAGGAACTGAGATCTCATTTCGGTTTGGTGACCTTTTGTAAGAATGAATAAAGTTGGTGGTCAACTTTAACAACCGACCTGGTGATTGCATCGGAGTGGGTTTGCACCCTGTCTATTAATAGAATCCACTAAAGGATTCAAGTCAACATTCACCAAATATTCGCCAGCGCTTGTTCTGTAGTTGGGGATCTTAGGCCCAATTCATTTATTTTTTAATTTCACTTGTGTCCCTGGGATGGCAGGACTGTCATATGAGGAAAGATTGAAAAGGCTAGGTTTGTATTCACTGGAGTTTAGAAGGATGAGGGGATATCCTATAGAAACATATAACATTATAAAAGCTACATTAGACAAGCTAGATGCAGGTAAATCTTTCCCAATGTTGGGCAAGTCCAGAACCAGGGGCCACAGTCTTAGAATAAAGGGGAGGTCATTTAAGACTGAGGTGAGAAAAAACTTTTTCACCCAGAGTGTTGTGAATTCATGAAATTCCCTGCCACAGAGGGCAGTGGAGGCCAAGTCACTGGATGGATTTAAGAGAGAGTTAGATAGAGCTCTAGGAGCTAGTGGAGTCAAGGGATATGGTGAGAAGGCAGGCACGGGTTATTGATAGGGGACGATCAGCCATGATCACAATGAATGGCGGCTCGAAGGGCCGAATGTCCTCCTCCTGCACCTATTTTCTATGTTTCTCTGTAAGGGTAGCATAGTGATGCACCGGTAGAGTTGCTGCCTTACAGGGGCCTGGGTTCAATCCTGACTACGGGTATATATATTGGAAACCTAGATGGTGTAGTGCCAGTAGCATGTTTGTGGCTGCAGGAGTCAGTACTTTAGAAGCTATCCTAAGAAATCACATGTATAAATTCATTTGCAGGATAAATGACTCTAAAAATGTAATTATTGTGGCCTTGTCAAACATAAGGGTTAGTGCTACACGCTACCAATCCCAGCTGTGGAAACACTGGTATCGTTGCTCCTTGTAGGACATTGATCATTCTTTTAATCTGGATATTTAATTTATGTAATGTGTTTTTTTTCAATATAATTTAAGATGCTTTTATGTGATATACTAAGATTTTATATGTACGTTATGATATTTTTTAATATGTAATGCATTTTTTTGTTTAATGTAATGTTGCCCCTTGTCCGTAACAAAGTTTATTATTATTATTATTATTGGAGTTAGTGCAACTGGGCACAAAATGTTCTGATGAAGAATTCACCAGTGGTCCATTAGAGACTAGAATGGACGTTGGAACATGGTCTCCTTTTATTGATTACTTAAAGGGTCAGAATAGTTCAGCACAGGAACCTGACTAGCACTCGGGCTAAAGAATGGATGAAATGCTATACTCTGAAATGTACGAACATATCTCGAACGAAGTTTTTTATTTTAATAAATTTTTCCACTCTTCTTTAACTATCTTTTTCCTTTTTTTTTGTTGTTTTTTTTGTTTTTTTTGTTTTTGTTTTTCTTCTCTTTCTTTTCTTTCTTTACTTCATCTATCTCTTTAGTTCTATCTAGTTTAAAAAAAAACGAAGAAAAAGGCAAAAGGTATTGGAGACAATGTAATAATAACTGACAATATTATCAATTTAAAAATGTAAGACTGTAATGATGTAATAGGTTATGTACCTACCTCCAATAAAAAATATTTTCAAAAAAAAAAAAAAAGAGACTAGAATGGGGGTGGCAGGGTGGTGCTGCGGTAGAGTTGCTGCCCTACAGCGCCAGAGACCTGGGTTCGATCCTGACGACGGGTGCTGTCTGTACAGAGTTTGTACGTTCTCCCCGTGACCGAGTGGGTTTTCTCCGGGTGCTCTGGTTTCCTCCCACATTACAAAGGCGTGTAGGTTTGTAGGTTAATTGGCTTTGGTGTCATTGTAAAATTGTTTCTAGCGTGTGTAGTGTAGTGTCTGGGTTAATCGCTGGTCGACGCGGAGTCAGTGGGCCGAAGGGCCTATTTCTGCGCTGTATCTCTAAACTCGAATAGAACTAATGTGAATGTGTGATCATTAGTCGGCGCAGACTTGATGGGCCGAAGGTCCTTTTTCCACATTGCATATCTCTAAATTAAATTAAAAATCAAACATTTCAACTTGTGATTAACCATCCTTGCGAATCAGCCCAGTATCCTATTATTCTGGATGGAAATAGCTTACAACTAACTGGCTTTGTTGCTCATAAGAGTTTGCAGGTAGTATCACAATGTTTAAGAGACATTTGGACAGATACATGGATAAGGCAGGTTTGGAGGGATATGGCACAAACGTAGGTGGGATTAGTGTAGATGGGGCACGTTGGGCCGAAGGGCCTGTTTCCATGCTATGACTCCATGATTCCATGACTCTAAGACTGCATTCATGCAAATAGAACAGAGAGGCCCACTTCACAGCCAAAGCAAAAGAGCTTTGAACCCTTTTCCAGGCAAATGGCACAGCTGCAGATTGAGTTAGTCTTGGCCTGAAACTGCAACAACAGTTGCCTTGCTTTCGGTTGGGTGTCCCGAAGTGCACATTTAATTGTTGGCTTCATTTCCACTGCTCCTTTCCTGCCTCGGGCTGGCTCATTGCTGACAACCATTTCAAATAATTATTTCTGTTGTTCTTGTTCATTAAATGGCTGGGTTTTTTTTTCCAGCTCTCCAGAACAGCAAGATTCATAGAAACATAGACAATAGGTGCAGGAGTAGGCCATTCGGCCCTTCGAGCCTGCACCGCCATTCAATATGATCATGGCTGATCATCCAACTCAGTATCCCGTACCTGCCTTCTCTCCATACCCCCTGATCCCTTTAGCCACAAGGGCCACATCTAACTCCCTCTTAAAAATAGCCAATTCATCAGCAGTTCAGTGGGTAGGGTTAATGAGTAAGGACCCTCAGTCTGGTGTGGACACTGTTGGATGGAACTACGGCACGGTGGGGCAGCGCTAGAGTTGCTGCCTCACAGCAGCAGAGACCCGGGTTTGATCCTGACTATGGGTGCTGTCTGTATGGAGTTTGTACGTTCTTCCCGTGATCTGCGTGGGTTTACTCCGAGATCTTCGGTTTCCTTCCACACTCCAAAGACGTCAGAGGGCGGTGGAGGCCAGTTCGTGGGGGAGATGACTCGCAGCGCGTGGAAGAAGGACGCACGGAGCAGACCCATTGTGACGTCATCAGCGAAAGACAGTGTTTTTTTTCAAATTTTTGACCATTTTTAGTTAAAACTCGAGAAATAAAGCCTGAATTTTTTAGAATGTGAATTTTTGGACTCTACTGCAAAAATCTCTACCGGAATATGGAAATATTTTACCGTTAGCGCGTCGTTTTTTCGAGAAGATTTGATTATACACAAACAAACACACACACACACAAACACATCCACATACAAGATCAGAGTTTTATAAGTTTAGAGATGTCCCAGATACAGCAATGAAATTCTTACTTGCTGCAACACAACAGAATATGTAAACATGGTATACTGTAAACAAATAATAAATGATAAAAAAATATTCAGTGTGTGTGTATACATGCACATACTATATAAACACACACACACATATATATATATATATACACACACACGCACACATATGTAAACATATAAAACATTCAAACAGTATTAATGCAATAACAATAATAGCCTATGTAGTTCAGAACTCAATCAGTTCAGTTTAGTTTATTGTCACATGTACCAAGGTGAAAAGTGTTTTGTTGCATGCTCACCAGTCAGCAGAAAGACAATGCATCATTACATCGATCCATTTACAGTGGATCGATTATAATTTGAGGTTGACGTGTTTAATAGACATTACAGTTTTCAGGCTCCTGCACCTTCTTCCCGATGGTGGAGGTGAAATGAAAGCGTGGCTAGGGTGGTGTGAGTCTCTGATGATGAGGCAGTGACTCCGGTAGATCGCTTCGATGGTGAGGAGGTTTGATGATGAACTAGAGCTGCCTCAGAACAGATTTGTGAGCACACTCCTTTCCCCAAGTTCCACTGTGTGTTATTAATTGCCAGCTCTTCATCTCAACACTGAATTTCCCTGCACCCTCTTTAGCAGAGTGCGCTACTGGTTATATATTGCTTTATAACTATTGCAATGAAAGCACAAAACGAGAAACAAATAAACGCTGCAAACTGTTGTCCCATTTGATTTTTTTTATTGGCTATTATTTTTTATTGTTTGTGATATTCTGCTTGTGGTTAAGGCACGTTAACAGGGAACACATCTACCATTCTAGTGTTTAAGAAAGAACTGCAGATGCTGGAAAAATCAAAGGTAGACAAAAATTGCTGGAGAAACTCAGTGGGCGAGGCAGCATCTACGGAGCGAAGGAATAGGCGACGTTTCAGGTCATATTATAGAAATTTATAGAAACGTTATAGAAACATATAAAATTATAAAAGGACTGGACAAGCTAGATGCAGGAAAAATGTTCCCAATGTTGGGTGAGTCCAGAACCAGGGGGCCACAGTCTTAGAATAAAGGGGAGGTCATTTAAGACTGAGGTGAGAAAACACTTTTTCACCCAGAGATTTGTGAATTTATGGAAATCCCTGCCACAGAGGGCAGTGGATGCCAAGTCAAGGATGGATTTAAGAGAGAGTTAGATAGAGCTCTAGGGGCTAGTGGAGTCAGGGGATATGGGGAGAAGGCAGGCTCGGGTTATTGATAGGGGATGATCAGCTATGATCACAATGAATGGCGGTGCTGGCTCGAAGGGCCGAATGGCCTCCTCCTGCACCTATTTTCTATGTTTCTATGTTTCTATGGGTCGAGACCCAAGGGTGGCTGGCGCGGCTTTCAGCGCTGTATCTCTAAACTGAACTAAACTATAGTGAGATGGACACAAAAAGCTGGAGTCACTCAGCGGGACAGGCAGCATCTCTGGAGAGAAGGAACGGGTGACGTTTCGGGTCGAGACCCTTCTTCAGGCATGAGGCAGGCTTACAGTAATCACTGCAACTCTCAGGGATGGTGAACTATTTCCAACCGTGATTGAAGAATTAAATCGATAATTGAATCCATCAGAACCACCAGTGTCTTTACCACAAGGTATCGCTGTTAGTCAGAAGCAAATGGAAAGATTATTTGGGAAACAACGCATTTTCAATGAATAGCATTTGTTACACCTCAAGTTTGTGGCCGTAAACGGAATCCCAAATTGAGGATGCATGAGGATGAGACAGGCAATTCGTTCCCTCCCTCTGGGTATGACTATGGGCACCATGCCAACATTGTTCATTAAAATGACTTCTATGTGAAGCCAAAGCAAACTGAGACTGCACACATCAGCAGGGGGCACAATATAGTTATAATAACTTAAGCTCTAAACAGCAGCAGTAGCTTTGAGCTTCTGGCACTTCGTAAAAGGGTCAGGGGAGAATTTGGACTGGCGGAGATGCTGGAAGTCATTCTATGATGGACAAATATATGGATGGCTGTAGGGAATATATATAGTTTAGGGATACAGCGTGGAAACAGGCCCTTCGGCCCACCGGGTCCGTGTCGACCGGCGATCCCTGCACATTAACGCTATCCCACACACACAATGTTTACATTTACCAAGCCAATTAACCTACAAACCTGTACGTCTTTGCAGTCACGCAGGTCACGGCGTGAATGTATAAACTCCGTACAAACAGCGCCCATAAGTCGGGATTGAACCCGGTGCTGCATTCGCTGTAAGCTAAGCTCTACCGCTGCGCCACCGTGACCACCCTATAATTTGCTTCTAGAGGACATTAGGCACAAGCGTCACTCTGCAAATAGTCTTTTGCCCACATTATATCAGAGAGGTGTGTGAATGATGTGATTGCTACTTTGGACAGTAAGGTCATTACCGAACGTCGGGGTCACCAATGTAGCGGCACCAAACGTGGTGAATAAAGCCAGACGTCAGGCAGGTTTAAACAATAGTTTATTCAGGTTCTACACGTTAGGTTGGTCCGCTAACTATATTATCATTGCTGCTGTAGCTGAGCGAGGTTGTTCTCTCGGGCTCAGCTACCGGTTGACTCCTAAGGTCTCGAAGTGAGATAACCTTAAGTAGCAGGACACTCCCTCTAGCCCATGACGTCACGTGCCAGCCCTCGTACCTACTGACGGGGGTTCGACCATCAGTGAGTGGTCTGTGTATAGGCTGATGCCACAACCGGTCCATTGCTCACTTTTCCCTTCTTCAGGTCCACCACCGATTTTCCGGCATCCTTGGTTCCAGAACCCTTCTGGATTATCCGTTTTGCTGGACCCACAGAGGTCACGGCCTCCGAGAGTAGTCCAACGCTACCGGAATGTTTCGCCTAGGCCGCCGAGGGGCCAAGATACCGGCCCGCAGAGTCAGCTTCGGAAGTCGGCCCTGGGAACGGATCTGCCGGCTCCAGCCAGGCCGGAGTTCCAGAGCCCCGGCCGCGGGGGAATTTTGATGTGCTGATCTGGTCAAAGTTGAGGCAGGTAGTATTGTAGTGAGGCCCATCCCTCACTGTTATATAGGGGGGACGGGGTTAATCCTCACCCTAGGAAGTCCCATAAATCCCCAGGGAAATCCCAATGAGGTTGAGGTCGGCTGCCTCACCCGATCTAGGCTCCACATTTTCAGGGGGACTTATGGGGGGGGAGGGGGGTCGATTTCAAGTGCACTCTCATAATTTTATCAGGATTAAAGGAAGTGCCGGACCACCAGTTGCTTGAAAATCAGTGGTGGACCTGTACTAAGCTCTTAAAGATAACAGTCAAAGGATGTGCGGAGAAGGCAGGAACGGGGTACTGATTGTGGATGATCAGCAATGATTACAGTGTATGGCGGTGCTGGCTCAAAGGGCCGAATGGCCTACTCCTGCACCTATTGTCTATTGAATATTGTCTATAATATAGGCTGGTTAAACAGGACTGACAAGTCAAGTTTATTTGTCACATACGCATACAAGATGTGCAGTGAAATGAAAAGTGGCAATGCCTGCGGAATGTGCAAAAAAACTACAAAACAGAATAGAACAGAATCAGTGAGAAAACCCCCCAGCAATTTTAAAAAGACACAACACAACAGTAGTGTGGTACAGTAAGTTAGTCCCTGGTGGGATAAGAGTTTACAGTCCTAATGGCTAAAGGGAAGAAATTCCCATCTCATCCTCTCTGTTTTCACAGCATGACAGCGGAGGCATTTGCTTGACCGTAGCAGCTGGAACAGTCCGTTGCTGGGGTGGAAGGGGTCCCCCATAATGTTACTGGCTCTGGATCTGCACCACCTGGTGTATAGGTCCTGCAGAGGGGCGAGTGTAGTTCCCATAGTGCGTTCGGCCGAACGCACTACTCTCTGCAGAGCCTTCTCGTCCCAGGCAGAGCAATTCCCAAACCAGATCGAATACTACAGCAGGTACATCAGACTTTTTGCCTGTCGGGAAGTTTTGACAGGTTGTAGTTAAAGGAAAAGTATATCTGCCGTTGTGTGTTCTGTTGACTGTCAGTGATGCCGCAGCATATTCCAGGAAGATAAAGAGAACAGATATCACATCAGTCAACTCTGAAATTTATTCCACTTTCTTCAAAATGAATGCAGGTCAAGGCGGGCCAACTCAATGGCTTACTGAGAACAGAATAAAATACAAAAATGATCACCTCTTCCTTGTCAACAGATGAAGCTATCAATCAGTCCAGCTGTTCGTGTCTTTATCAAAAATGATAGAAGTCATTTTTGTGTCTATCTTCGGTCCAAATCAGCATCTGCAGTTCCTTCCTACACAGTAGGTCCAATGTTAGTTCTTCCCTATCGCATTTCTGAAACTTCAATAATAATCTTCACTGACAGTTGTTCTGCCAGGGACTTAGCTTTAAGATGAGAGGACGAAAGTTTAAAGGAGATGTGCGAGGCAGGTATTTTTTACACAAAGAGTAACGGGCGCGTAGTGTCCCTTGTGATGCTTCCCGATAAAATGCTTTTCTGCGGTGCACCTGTAGGAGTTGTTGAGAGTTGTCGGGGGTGGGGGGACATGCCGAACTTCCTAATTCTTCTACGGGACGATACGATATGATACGATACGATGGAACTTTATTCATCCCCAGAGAGAGATTGGTCTGCCAACAGTCACAACACAAAACGAGGTAGACAAAATCTTGAAATGAAAATTAAATTAAAAGTGAAAACAAAGACTCAGACAAGCAACTGTTGTCTGGCTGCTGTGTACACAGCAGCAGAGCGAATGAACAAACCAGAACAAACAACCAGAATGAACGAACAGCAAACGCAAGCTTATCTACTTCTTAGGACGTAGAGGCTTTGGTGTGCTTGCATGGCCATTGCATCTGGATGGCGGGTCCATGACAAGTTGCTGGTGAGATTTATTCCTAGGAACTTTCTACCACAATTTGGAAGTCACCTTGCTCTTAAAACCTGAGCATGATGTAAAACAATTGATTCCCATGACTCGGATATTATGATTGAACAGATGAGTCCCAGGTACTTGAAAGACGTCCACAGATGGTTGTCTGATAAAGAACAATGGAAGATGACGCCTCTATCAACTAAATGTATCACTGTAATGAAATGGATACATCTGAGCCTCACTAACAATCTTCTAACACCTGGGAATTAAATTAAGTGAACTCTGGGTTCTGCAGCATAATTCCATGACCTGTCTGTCTCAGCATAGAACATGGATGCCTCTTTTGGTCTTCACCTGGTACACGTGGCTATGAAAGGTTCAGAGAGAAATGGGCCAAATGTGGGCAAATGGGATGAGTTTAGATGGGGCTTCTTGGCCAGCACGGACGGGTGGGGCCGAAGGGCCTGTTTCATGCTGCATGACTCCATAACTCTACAAACAACCAAACAATTGTCGAAACAAGGAACTGCAGATGCTGGTTTACAAGGAAAAACAGACACCCCCCACACCACCCCCCCACACAAGACACACAAAGAAACACAAAAAACATACTTTAAGACATACTAAAAAAACAAAAAAAGTTGAAAAAAACGGACACGCTGCTGACAGGGCGCCGGCTTGAAGCGCCCCCACTGACACATTAATACGGGTGTCAGGGGTTATGGGGAGAAGGCAGGAGAATGGGGATAGGAGGGAGAGATAGATCAGCCATGATTGAATGGTGGAGCAGACTTGATGGGCCAAATGGCCTAATTCTTTTCCTATCACATATGAGAACAAGGGGGCTAAGCAAACAGACACAAAATGCTGGAGTAACTCAGGGGGTCAGGCAGCGTTCCTGGGGAACATGGGTAAGCGACGATTCAGGTCAAGGCCCTTCTTCAGACCGATATGTTTTTTCAGATTGACACATTGGATGTCTTGCTGATTGTAAAACATCGTAACATCATTGCATTTCTGGGAGCTCAGTAGCCAAGGAAGAAAAAAAAAAAATCAGTTTTAAGCATGAAGATTATTAAATTGGGTCTCGACTTGAAACGTCACCCATTCCTTCTCTCCAGAGACGTTGCCTGTCCCGCCGAATTACTCCAGCTTTTTGTGTCCATCTTATGAAATTGATTGCAGCTGTACAATCTATTTCCCTGACACCCACCTCTGACAAATCATTGTCAATTGAAAATTATGCTGCATCAGATAATGCATTATTTCCCATATCCAAGTTGCTTTCAATAGAGTAATCATCAGAGTAAGCTATGGACCTTGGGGCTGTATGGTGAAGCTGCAGTACAGTTGCTGCCGTACAGCGCCAGAGATCCTCGCGGGTTCCATCCTGACTACGGGGGCTGCCTGCACTGAGTTTGTACGTTCTCCCAGTGACCGCGTGGGTTTTCTCCGGGTGCTCCGGTTTCCCCCCACACTCCAATGACGTGCAGGTTTGTAGCTTAATTGGCTTCGGCAAAATTGTAAATTGTCCCTAGTGTGTGTAGGGCAGTGTTAGTGTAGGGGGATCGCTGGTCGGCGAAGCCTCGGTGGGCCAAAGGGCATGTTTCCACACTGTATCTCTAATGTCTTATTGAAACATATAAGATTATTAAGGGTTTGGACACGCGAGAGGCAGGAAACATGTTCCCGATGTTGGGGGAGTCCAGAACCAGGGGCCACAGTTTAAGAATAAGGGGTAAGCCGTTTAGAACGGAGATAGGGAAACACTTTTTCACACAGAGAGTGGTGAGTCTGTGGAATTCTCTGCCTCAGAGGGCGGTGGAGGCCGGTTCTTTGGATACTTTCAAGAGAGAGCTAGATAGGGTTCTTAAAAATAGCGGAGTCACTGGATATGGGGAGAAGGCAGGAACGGGATACTGATTGTGGATGATCAGCATTGAATGGCGGTGCTGGCTCGAGGGGCCGAATGGCCTACTGTTGCACCTATTGTCTATTGTCTATTGCCTAAAGTAAAGTGTGATGAAGTGGAATGGTCCCACGGCATTAACTCTGCTTCATATTCTGCACTGACCCGCTGAGTCTTTCCAACATTTTCAGTTTTATTACACGTTCTATAAACTATCTGAAATGATGCAATGCTCTGGTTATTTGTAAGGTTTTGGAACATTGGGTCCTGCCGATAACACACTGCACTGTTCACTCTCTGTAACAGGAACAGCAGAGAGGCACTGACATCAGCAGCACTATCAAATTTGTCGTGTTTCATTAATAACTCGAACCGTGACTTGCATCTGTAGAAGACTGAGAAAATCTTCTGCAAATGAGCACACCAATAAGTTACGTGAGCTTAACCTGACTTTGAGAATGTATTAGAAAACAGACTTAGTTTAGTTTAGTTTAGTTTAGAGATACAATGCGGGAACAGGCCCTTTGGCCCACTCAGTCCGCACCGACCAGCGATCCTCACACACTAAACCTACCCCGCACACATGCGGGACGATTTACAATTTTACCAAGCCCATTAACCTACAAACTTGTTTGTATATGGAGCAGTGGTACATGGAAAGAACATTGAAAATAGGTGCAGGAGAAGGCCATTTGGCCCTTCGGCCCTGCACAGTACAGTGGCACAGTGGCCTGGCATGGTGGTGTAGCAGTAGAGTTGCTGCCTTAAAGCGCCTACAGCACCAGCCACCCTGGTTCGATCCCGACTACGGGTGCTGCCTGATCTCCCCATGACCCCCTGGGTTTTCTCCGAGATCTTCGGTTTACATCCACGCTCCAAAGGAGTACAGGGTTTTTTTTAGGTTAATTCGCTTGGTAGAAATGCAAACTGTCCCTGGTGTGTGTAAGGTAGTGTTACTGTGTAGGGATTGCTGGTCAGCATGGGCTCGATGGGCCGAAGGGCCCGTTTCCACGCTGTATCTCTAAAACTAAAAACTAAAAGCTAACTAAAATTAAAACACCCGGAGAAAACCCAGCAGCTCACGGGAAGAACGCACAAACTCCGTACAGTCAGCACCCGTAGTTTTTTTTTCACATTTTCTAAATCACCATTTCCTTCCTTTAAGACTCAGCTGGTACATTTGCTTTGCCAAATAGTTATGCTAATTAAAAATAATTACCATTTAAATAGAATAGTGAAGGTTTAAAAAATATATATATTCTTAAAGGCCAAATAAAGAAAAATAAAGACATCAGGAAGGCAGATTAAAATGGAAATGCCAGAGTAATTTTAATCTAAAATTGATGGGACATGTTGGTCGGTGTGGGCAAGTTGGGCTGAATGGCCTCTTTCCTCACTGTATGATTCTATGATTCAATGATTCAGTGGTTCTTTTTAAGGGAGAGATAGATAGATTCTTGATTAGTAGGGGTTATGGGGAGATGGCTGGAGAATGGTGTTGGGAGGAAGAATTAGATCAGCCATGATTGAATGGCAGAGTAGACTTGATGGGCCGAATGGCTTAATTCTATTCCTTATGACCTTATGAACTCTCCAGCATTTCAAATTTTGGCGAAGGTCTTTACAGTTTGCAATATCAAAGCCCAAATCCGAATTGACTTTTATGCCATTCACTGCAATCTATTTGGGAAAATATTTCTCAATTTTAGAACGGAAATTACTCTTTTCATAAATTTGTTGTGCGATCGTGTGTCTGAAACAGATAGCTCCAATACTGAATGTGTAGGAAGGAACAGCAGATGGTGGTTTATAGCAAAGATAAGTGTCCAAAGCCTTCGTTACCACCCTATCTACCTGTGGCGCTACTTTCATGGAACTATGTATTAATGCTCCTGGATCGCTATGCTCCACAACCAAATACGGGTGACATTTCGAGTGTGGGACCCTTCTTCAGACACCCATCCTTTTTCTCCAGAGATGCTGCCTGACCCACTGAGTTACTCCATCCTTGGGTGCTGTCTGTAATGTTAATGTGTGGAGATCCCTGGGTCGGTGCGTTCTCGGTGGGCTGAAGTGCCTAGTTCTGCGCTGTTTCTGTAAACTAAACTAAACTAAACATAGAAAAATAGAAAATAGGTGCAGGAGGAGGCCATTCGGCCCTTCGAGCCAGCACCGCCATTCATTGTGATCATGGCTGATCGTCCGCTATCAATAACCCGTGCCTGCCTTCTCCCCATATCCCTTGACTCCACTAGCCCCTAGAGCTCTATCTAACTCTCTCTTAAATCCATCCAGTGACTCGGCCTCCACTACCCTCTGTGGCAGGGAATTCCATAAATTCACGGCTCTCTGGGTGAAAAAGTTTCATCTCACCTCAGCCTTAAATGGCCTCCCCTTTATTCTAAGACAGTGGCCCCCTGATTCTGGACTCGCCCAACATTGGGAACATTTTTCCTGCATCTAGCTTGTCCAGTCCTTTTACAATTTTATATTTCTATAAGATCTATAAAGCGCTGGGGGTTTGCTGCATCTTTGTGCTCTACTCCCTGACGCCAAAGGAATCAAACTCTGGAGAAATACACATCTCGAAACCCCAACCAGCAGGTGGAGGAGCTCTGCCTTCAAGGAATTGATGGCATTTACTTTTACAGTTCGGCCCAGTGTGTCGTGTAGGAACGTGTTGCTAGTTATTAGACATATGACCGGGGATGAGGACTGCAAGGAGGAATTGTCTGCCTGTCAAAGGTAATTATCTATTGTCCCATAGTTAGCCATCATCAGTATGTACAGTATATGCTACGGATTCAGAGAATTGTCACATTGAATTATGCAAATAAGCTTATTACTCACATTTTATGGAACAATGGAGCGTGCTAATGTTAATGAAAAAGGTAATTAAACAATAAGCTTTATCTCTGACGCTGTTTGGCCAATTATCCCCAACTGGGAAAAGTACAAAAAACTAGCTAGCTCTCTTGGAAGTCAGGAGGTAACTACAGCAGAAATACTTGGGCAGGAACCTGATAACTTGCAATTTCATCTTTCTCTCTCTTGTGTCTGATGGTAGAGTGGCAAAGAAGGCATATAATATGGGTGGTCAGTGGAGGCATTGAATATGTGGTAGGGGATATGATCACCTTATGAACCAGAAGGAGAAGGACAGGTCTATCCCGAGGTCAGGATCGAACCTGGGTCCATGGCGCTGTAAAGCAGCGACTCTACCGCTGCACCACCGTGCCGCCCCAGACTGTGTAGTTTGTGAATGTAATGTTACCTAAATGTAAACTCTTGACGTTCAATTAGATTTTCTTCTAAGTTTCTCAGGGTGTTCATTGGTCTTTGATATTATTGTCTATGGAACTGAAGTGGTACAATGCAGAGAACCATCTTGTGAATGCTCCATTTCCCCCTTTGCTCCATCTATTGTACGCAAGTTTGACTCATATAAGATTATTAAAGGTTTGGGCACACTAGAGGGAGGAGACATGTTCCCCATGTTGGGGGAGTCCAGAGCCAGGGGCCACAGTTTAAGGATAAGGAGTAAGCCATTTAGAACGGTGACGAAGAAACACTTTTTCTCACAGAGAGTGGTGAGTCTGTGGAATTCTCTGCCTCAGAGGGCAGTGGAGGCAGGTTCTCTGGATGCTTTCAAGAGAGAGCTAGATAGGGCTCTTAAAAATAGTGGAGTCAGGGGATATGGGGAGAAGGCAGGAACGGGATACTGATTGGGGATGATCAGCCATGATCACATTGAATGGGGGTGCTGGGTCGAAGGGCCAAATGGCCTACTCCTGCACCTATTGTCTATTGTCTATTGTCTATTGTCTATTGACATGATTTTATTTAAGTGTAGAGGTGGTGAATAAACGCTTTCTTTACTCAGGCATTAGAGGTTAGATATACAAGCACGTTTGGTCCTCAAACACAAAAGTAGCATTGTTGCCGCTGCGAGGCTGTTGCCTCGTGGGCTCGAGCTGAGCTTATGCTGAGGTGGGAGGACACTCATGCGAAGAGAGGAAGAGGAAGAGAGAGGGAAAGGTTGACCCGGGGTTCGTTATATACTAGGACACACCCCTATACCACGTGACAACTCTTCCCCGCCATTGCCCAATCACGTGACCCTAACCCCCGACTGCCGAGGGTTCACATAGCAAGTGGCCCAATCACCAAGTATAATATTATCTTATCTTAGGATTTGAGTATAAGAGCAGGGAGGTTCTACTGCAGTTGTTCAGGGCCTTGGTGAGACCACACCTGGAGTATTGCGTACAGGTTTGGTCTCCTAATCTGAGGAAAGACATTCTTGCCATAGAGGGAGTACAGAGTAAGTTCACCAGACTGATTCCTGGGATGTCAGGACTTTCATATGAAGAAAGACTGAGTAGATTCAGCTTGTACTCGCTAGAATTTAGAAGATAGGTCCGAGATGTGAAAAACATTTTTCACACCGAGAGTGGTGAATCTCTGGAATTCTCTGCCACAGAATGTAGTTGAGTTCAGTTCATTGGCTATATTTAAGAGGTAGTTGGATGTGGCCTTTGTGGCTAAACGGATCAGGGGGTTATGGAAAGAAAGCAGGAACAGGATACTGAGTTGGATGATCAGCCATGATCATATTGAATGGCGGTGCAGGCTCAAAGGGCCGAATGGCCTACTCCTGCACCTATTTTCTATGTTTGTATGTTTCTATCTTTGGATAGAATGCAAAACAAAGATTTCCACTGTACCTTGGTATACATGACAATAATAAACTTAAATCATATTGTGCAGTTGATTTTGGATCATGAATTATGCCTTCTTAGTTTAGGTTAGTTTAGCTAGTTTCGAGATACAATTTAGTTTAGAGAAAAAGGCCCTTCGGCCCACCGAGTCCGTGCCGACCAATGATCCCCATACACTAACACTATCCTACACACGTTAGGGACAATTTACAATTATACCAAGCCAATGAACACACAAACCTACACGTCCTTGGAGTGTGGGAGGAAACCGGAGATCCCGGAGAAAGCCCACGCAGGTCACGGGGAGAACACGTACAAACTCCGTGAGGAACAGCACCCGTAGTCAGGGTAGAACCCGGGTCTGTGGCGCTGTGCGGCAGCAACTGCGCCGCTGCGCCCACGTGACGCCCTATTAAAACAGAAATTCTGATTTAGTGACAGTCGGAACCTAGTGCATTTCATGAAACATACGCACTTCATTGTGAAAATCTTCATGTCATTTTCCATTCTACAACTCACACATGTGCACGTATCTAACTGAGATGGTTAATGATCATTTAAGAGACGCTGTCACTTTAGACCATAGACCTTTAAAGGCTTTCTCAAACTGACCTTTGGTGTAGAAATGACTAATTACCTTCCGTCTAATGTGAGTGAATGTGAGCATTTGACATTTTTTGTTATGAGAGGAGACGTTCCAATCAATGCTCCAAATATCAAATATATGCCGTGGTGTTCAAGAAGGAACTGCAGATGCTGGAAAATCGAAGGTGCACAAAAATGCTGGAGAAACTCAGCGGGTGCAGCAGCATCTGTGGAGCGAAGGAAATAGGCAACGTTTCGGGCCGAAACCCTTCTTCAGACTGATGACGGTTGGGGTGGTGGGGGGGGGGGAGAAGAAAGGGAAAAGGATGAGGAGGAGCCCAAGGGCTGAGGAAGGGGAGGAGACAGCAAGGGCTAACAAAATTTTGAGAATTCAATGTTCATGCCCCCAGGATGCAGGCTCCCCGAGCGGAATATGAGGTGCTGTTCCTCCAATTTTCGGTGTTGCTCGCTCTGGCCATGGAGGAGACCACCTCCGCTCGGTCCGCAATAACCAACCTGACCTCCCGGTGGCTCAGCACCTCAACTCCCCCTCCCACTCCGTATCCGACCTCTCTGTCCTGGGTCTCCTCCATGGCCAGAGCGAGCAACACCGGAAATTGGAGGAACTGCAGATGCTGGAGAATCGAAGGTGGACAAAATTGCTGGAGAAACTCAGCGGGTGCGGCAGCATCTATGGAGCGAAGGAAAGGGGCAACGTTTCGAGACGAAACGTTGCCCCTTTCCTTCGCTCCATAGATGCTGCCGCACCCGCTGAGGTTCCCCAGCAATTTTGTCTTCCCTCTAAACCTGTCCTATGTACCTGTCTAAAAGCTTCTTAAACGTTGCGATAGTCCCTGCCTCAACCACCTCTTCCATACAGCTGCTCGTTCCATACACCCACCACCCTTTGTGTAAAACAGTTGCCCCTCAGGTTCCTATTGAATCCTTTCCCCCCTCACCTTAAACCTATGTCCTCCGGTCCTCGATTCACCTACTCTGAGCAAAAGACTCACTGCATTTACCCGATCGATTCCTCTCATGATTTTATACACCTCTATAAGATCACCCTTCATCCTCCTGCGTTCCAAAAAATAGAATCCTGTAGAACCCTCCCTGTAGCTCAGACACTCGAATCCTTGCAACACCTCTCCGCCTTTCCTATATCTTTCCTATATCTTTCGAGTCCTTACAACATCTTTCCTACGACATGGTGAACAAAACTGCACACAGCACTCGAAATGCGTAAGACTGAACTGCAGATGCTAGTTTACATCCAAGATAGACAGCAAATGCTGGAGTCACTCAGTGGGTCAGGCAGCATCTCTGGAACAAAAGTAGGAAGTGATGTTTCGGGTCTCGTCCCTTCATCAGGCTAGAGGTCCTCTCATGTACTCTGAATGTAGACTAATTGTGGCTTCACCACGTGTGATACAACATGACCTCCCAGCAGTATAAGTCTGTACCTGCAGTTTAAGATGTATATTCAAGCGAGAGTTAGAGTTAGCTCTTAGGCACGGACTACTGATTTTTGGATGATCAGCCATGGTCCTATTGAATGGCGGTGCTGGCTCGAAGGGCCGAATGGCCTACTCCTACACCTATTTTCTATGTTTCTAAACCAAAAGATACAAACAATGTATCCAAATTCCAAAATCCTGCCTCATGCTCGTGAAATCAAAGCCACAGCTCAGAGTGAGGCTAAACGGAAATTGGAGGAACAGCATTTCATATTTCACTTGGGCAGCTTACAGCCAGCGGTATAAATATAGATTTCTCTGACTTCAAGAAAATAACTTTAACTTTCCCTCTCTCTCCGTCCCCTCCCCCTTCCTACTTCTCCGACTAGTTTCATTGTCCACCTGATTTAATATTACTGATCGCATGCCTCACTGTCACCTTCCCCTCAGCTAACAATGTACCATTCTGCATTTCCTTGATCACCGTCCCCTTTGATCTGTGTTTTCACACCCGACCCTTCCATATCTCCATGTCTCCCTCTCCCCCTGACTCTCAGTCTGAAGAAGAGTCTTGAGCCGAAGCATCCCCCAACCCTTCTCTCCAGAGACGCTGCCCGTCCCGCTGAGTTACTCCAGCACATTGTATCCATCTTCCAGCATCTGTGGTTCCATCCAACACATTTTGTCTGCAACCACAGTTGACTGGGGTTGGGTTCCATGGTACAGATTACAATGGTCAGGGCATCGTTAGGGCAGCTCAGTGGCACAGCCATGGCTTACAGCGCCAGAGACTCAGGACTGATCCTGATTACGGGTGTAAACCAACATCTGCACTTCCATCCTGTCACAGTCTGCCCTTTCCTCATTCTCATCCACTTCACCTCCCAGTACTTTTCCACCGGTCCCTCCTTCTCCTCGCCTGCCACTCCCCTCTCATCAGCCCAACTCTCCTCACCTGTTGCACTCAGTTGCCTCTGATCACCTATTAACCCGGTATATAGACTCTCCTCACCATTCACACAGTGCCAGATTGTTCTCAGCATTCATGCAAGACTCTCCAGCGATTTCCCGACTGCCTACACGGATTCGAACCTGCCTGCCCCTGACCATTCCGTCCTGTCATCTTCCCGGATATCACCTCAGCCTTCTGTCCCCGACCACGGCCTTCGTCCCGTACCTCCTGGTTTCTGTCTGCCTCTCTCCTGGGCTGTTTGGTGTATCCCTGCAATGGCTCCTCGACTTCCTGCCTGGCTTCGACTCTCCTTTCGTCTGTCCGTCGCTGGTTTGTTTGCATCGTGTGTTGGATCTCCTGGTTACCGGACCTTCTGCTACCCCGACTACGTCTCCTGCCTGCCCTTCTTCGGAACCCTCGCTCAATCCTGAGCCTCTGTGTGAGTATGGTGTACCCATTCCTGTGTTTCTACTCTGTGCTGCTATTGGGTCCAAGCTATACCCGTTGCACATCCTACACATTTTCTCTAGATTTCACCTCACTGCACTTTCTGTCTTTCCTGGCTTGCGATCAACTTGGGCTCTGAGAAAAGATGTGTTGCAATGCCTCTGCTCTATGTGGATGGATTCCCAGAAACCACTTATCAGCGAATAAGCCTTTTGTTGTGCTGACCCATCAAACCTTTCTTTTAGGCAATTTATTTCAGAGCAGCGTAATCAATGAGTGCATTTCCAGCTACCAACAAAATATGTTTAAGAATATAGAACATGGAACATAGAACGGAACAGACCTCGCACACTGCGCAGAGGTCCATGGCCCCTTACACTAGCACCATCCTACACACACTACAGACAAGTTACAATTTTACCAGGCCAATTAACCTAAAAACCTGCACGTCCATGGAGTGTGGAAGGAAATCGGAGCTCCTGGAGAAAACCCACGGGGAGAACGCACAAACCCCGTACGGGCAGCACCTGTAGTCAGCATCGAACCCGGGTCTCTGGCGCACCTGTACATTCTCCCTGGGACCACGTGGGTTTTTAAAAACTTTTTTTTGCATACAAAATGATTTTATTCAGAACAAACAAAAATACAAATTAATAACACGACCAAAGAATGCCTATATTGGCATTTTACAAACAAAGTTATCAAATTAAAATATTAACATTTTTATCAATAATACATTCGACCTCCTGCGGTGGCCAGCGTTCACACAAGACTTCCAGAGTCCCCGTGGACACTGCCTGTTCCCTCTCCAGGGACACGTGGGAACGGACATAACCCCGGGAAAGGGGCGGGCAGCCGACCGCT
The DNA here is from genome assembly GCF_028641065.1 of Leucoraja erinaceus. NCBI lineage: Eukaryota > Metazoa > Chordata > Chondrichthyes > Rajiformes > Rajidae > Leucoraja > Leucoraja erinaceus. Next base: position 7,685,420 of record NC_073388.1, read on the forward strand.
GTGCGGCCGTCGACTGCCCGCTGCCTGGACCCGCGAATGGCCATCTTGGCCAGGCCCAGGAGCAGACCGACAGGGAGACCCCCCTCCTCCCTCCCGACCCTCCCCCCTCTGTACCGGGTGCCCATGAATCAATAGCGTTGGACTAAAGCGTAGCCAAAACTTGAGTTGCAGACCCTTCAGATACTCGAACAGGGGCTGCGACCTCTCACACTCCATGTAAACGTGGAAACGTGGGTTTACTCTGGGTGCTCCAGTCTCCTCCCACGCCAAAGACGTACAGGCTTGTAGGTTGAAGGTAGACACAAAATCACACTGGCAGCAACTCTGGAGAGAAGGAATGGGTGACGCTTTGGGTCGAGGCCCTTCTTCAGACGCAACCCGAAACGACACCCATTCCTTCTATCCAATGATGCTGCCTGTCCCGCTGGGTTACTCCAGCATTTCATGTCTATCTTCGGTGTAAACCAGTAGTTCCTTCCCACACAGGATTATAGGTTAATTGACTTTGGTAAAATCATATATTGTCCCTAGTGTGTGTACGATAGCGTTAGTGTCTGGGGTGATCGCTGGTCAGTATGCATTTGGTGGGCCGAAGGGCCTGTTTCCTCACTGTATCTCTAAAGTCTAAAGTCCAAAGAAATGAACTCATTCCGAGTCATAGATTAAAAAGCAAGAGAACTGGAAGTCTGAAACTCAAGATGCATTATGTTGTGGATATTTTCTGCAGAGTCTGCCGTTTCTACCAGATTTAGTGTTGAATTCTCATTCTGCAATGGAAAGCTTCAAGACTTTTACAAAAAGCATGACATCTGATATTCCCACATGGGCAGATAAGTGGCAAGCAATGCTAATTTCCAGAAAGAGGAGAATGAATCATATTACTCGGCATTTTCCGGGAACGATTGTTAGCCAATAATAAAAAAAAACACCAATATTGGGAGCGGGACACAAAATGCTGGAGTCACTCAGCGGGTCAGGCAGCATCTCTGGAGAAAAGGAATAGGTGGCGTTTTGGGTCGAGACCATTCTACAGACAGAATGGTCTACTCCTGCACCTATTTTTCTATGCTTCTGTGTTTCTATGTTTCTTAACACACAGTCTTTTGCCCAGAGTGGGGAAATTGGGAACCAAAGGGCATAGATTTAAGATGAGGGGGGGAATATTTAATCGGAACCTGAGGAACAAGTTTTTTACATAAAGGGTGGTGGTGGGTCTGTGGTACGAGCTGCTGGAGGCTGCTATCCCACCAGGGCCGGACACCTAGGTTCTATCTTGGCCTTGGGTGCTGTCTGTGTGGAGCTTGCATGTTCTCCCTATGACCGCGTGGGTTTCCTCCGGGTGCTCCGTTTTCCTTCCACATCCCAAAGACGGGCAGGTTTGTAAGTTAATTGGCCTTTTTGAAATTGCCCCAAATGTGTAGGGAGTGGGATAACATAGAACTACTGTGAACGGATGATGAATGGTCAGCATGGACATGGCGACTGTTTCCATGCTGTATCTCTCCACCAAACTGAACAAAATATGAAGGATGTGTAGGAAGGAATTGCAGATGCAGGTTTACACTGAAGACAGACACAAAATGCTGGAGTAACACAGCGGGTCAGGCAGCATCCCTGGAGAAAATAATAGGTGATGTTTCGGGTCGGGACCCTTCTTCAGAGTCTATCTATCCATGTACCCCTTATCATTCTTCTCCCGAGATGCTGCCTGACCCACAGAGTTACTCCAGTACTGTGTGTCATGGTTCAAATACTGATTCAAAGTCCAATTAGAGTGGACAATAAAATGGTTATAAGTAACAATCACTTTCTAAGGGCAAATTGTTTTTAAAAATACTCTGTTGCGTTAGTTAGACATCAATTTTAAGCTTTGAGATCGGACGACACAATTCACAGGGTGGTGAATCTGTGGAACTCATTGCCACAGAAGGCTGTGGAGGCCAAGTCAGTGAATATTTTTAAGGCAGGGATAGACAGATTCTGGATTAGCACAGGTGTCAGGGGCTATAGGGAGAAGGCAGGAGAATGGGGTAGGGAGGGAGAGATAGATCAACCATGATTGAATGGCAGAGCAAACTTGATGGGCCGAATGGCCTAATTCAGCTCCTTTCACTTATGAACTTATGACCTTATGAATTAGTTCAATTGAGGCAATTTCTCACACAAATCAGCCCACGTTGTTCCAGGGCTGTTTAATGGCAAGTTCCCCAGAACTAAGTGATCCAAAGATTGACACAAAAAGTTTGGAGTAACTTGGCGGGACAGGCAGCATCTCTGGGGAGAAGGAATGGGTGACGTTTCAGGTTGAGACCCTTCTTCAGACTGGTGAAGCTTTCTGTGTCTATCTTCAGTTCAAACCAACATCTGCAGTTCCTTCCTACACAAAGTGATCCAAATTACCCTAATGTAGTGGGCTGCTCGCTCGGTGGCGCAGCAGTGGAGTTGCTGCCTTACAGCGAATGCAGCGCCAGAGTCCCGGGTTCGATACCGACTATGGGTGCTGTCTGTACGGAGTATGCACGTTCTCCTCGTGACCTGCGTGGGTTTTCTCCGAGATCTTTGGTTTCCTCCCACACTCCAAAGACGGATGTGTAGGGTTTGTAGGTTGATTGGTTTGGTAAATGTAAAAATTGTCCCTTGTGGATGTAGGATGGTGTTAATGTGCGGGGATTGCTGGTTGGTGCAGAGCCGATGGGATGAAAGGGCCTGTTTCCGTGCTGTGTCTCTAAACTAAACTAAACTACGCAAGGAGAAATGCTTCACTGGGAACAGGGTCAACCTGTGTCGCCCTCACCTTGTTGTAAGGTTGACTCATCGTAGAAAATACAATACAAATAACCATTATCACATTACACTACAGAGACGAACAAATCCATTTTCAATTGCCTGACTCAGAAAGAAAATAACAATTTTCAATTGAATTTTGTGGTATTTATAGCTTAGCATGCACATTTTAATATGATTGGCTTTCTAAAACAAATATTTTGTCTAAAATTATTTATTGATTGACAAGCTCAATTAAAATTCAGATATTCTTTTAGCAATTTCTTCTCCTCCAATGAAGCAAAATAATTTCAAATGTATTTTCTGCGGAAGTGTGACTCTCATATATCTTCTACCTTTGCCACAGAGATTAGACAAAGAGTTAGCGGCACGGTGGCGCAGCGGTGCGACTACTGCTTTCAGCGCCAGAAACCCAGGTTCGATCCTGGCTACGGGTACTTTTCGGTACGGAGTTTGTGCGTTCTCCCCGTGACCTGCGTGGGTTTTCCCCGAGATCTCCGGTTTCCTCCCACACTCCAAAGACGTACAGGTTTGCAGGTTAATTGACTTGGTATGATTGTAAATTGTCCCTAGTGTGTATAGGACTAGTGTTAGTGTGCAGAGATCGCTGGTCGGTGCGGACTCGGTGGGCCGAAGGGCCTGTGTCTGTAAACTAAACTAAATGAAATTAGAAAAAAAATTAGATTAAAAAATCTGTAAAAGGGTCTCGACACGAAACGTCTCCTATTCCTTTTCTCCGGAGATGCTGCCTGAGCCTCTGAGTTCCTCCAGCTTTTTGTGTTTATCTTAGACAAAGACATGTTGTCACACAAAGTGAATGAAACAAGGCTCACTTGCTTCCATTCTGAGTATCTGACGGATTTAGTACCCAGCAAATTTCCACAACCAATAAATGAGATTATTCTGTTCATCTTAACACACCAGAGTCTTTTAAAGCCTAATACAATCACCAGATAACATGGGTTATGATAAGAGGGGCAAGATTTAATAGGAGCCCAAGGGCAATTTCTTTCCCAGAGGATGGTGGGTGTATAGAACGAGCTGCTGGAGGACATAGATGAGGCATTTCGAATCAACTTGGACAGGTACATGGACGGGAAACTTTGCAAGAATATGGGCCAGGAAGTAGAACAGCATTTAAAGGACACTTGACAGGTACATGGATAGAGATTTAGAGGGATATGGGCCAAATGCAGGAAAATGGGACCAGCTAAGAGAATTCGACAGGGCTCTTAAAGACAGCAGAGTCAGGAGATATGGGGAGAAGGCAGGAACTGGGTACTGATTGTGGCTGATCAGCCATGATCACATTGAGTAGTGGTGCTGGCTCGAAGGTGCGAATGACCTATACCTGCACCCATTGTCTATTGTCTATTGTCTATTTACCTTCACATCTCTGGGATCAAACAATTACGCGCTTGTACCCTTTCAACCTCACAAGTTTAAAGGGGCCATAAGTACTGCATTCTTTATTTGTTTCCATTTATAATGTAGAAGTTTTGCCACCAATTTGAATTATGGATGTAAATAAATAAGGCTCACAGCAGCAGCACGCATTTCAAATTTCCCATTCATAATTTAAATGCTCGGCCACAGCACTTGAATTATGGATGAAAGTAAATAAGATTGTCAATAGTTTCAGAGAATATTAAACTCTGAAAAATCCATCCCTTTCCTTCATTGTACGGTGATAGCTGTTGAATAAAATAATGTCATCCAATTGCTTGTTTGTTTTCTCTTAAATCTGAAGCTGCTGCATGAAATATTCAGGCGGAGGTAAAGTTCATGATAAAAATGGTAAATTATTATCTGTGCTACATGAATGCCGAGTATTTGATGTTAGTGTCCTCACCTGTGCTGGATTAACTGGGTTTTGGGTGGCAGTGCGGTAGAGTTGCTGCCTCACAGCATCAGAGACCCGGGTTCGATCCTGACCATGGATGCTGTCTGTGCAGAGTTTGCACGTTCTCCCAATGACTGTGTGGGTTTCCTTCGGGGTGCTCCGGTTTCTTCCCATATCCCAACATCGTGTGGGTTTGTAGGTTAATTGGTCTTTACACTTATAGACAATAGACAATAGGCAATGGATGCATTCAGCCCCTCGAGCCAGCACCGCCATTCAATGTGATCATGGCTGATCATCCACGATCAGTACCCCGTTCCTGCTTTCTCCCCATATCCCACGACTCCACTATCTTTAAGAGCTCTGTCTAGCTCTCTCTTGAAAGCATCCAGAGAAACTTTAAAGATGGAGCGCGCAAACAAGCGCTTCGGCCCACCGAGTCCGCGCCGACATTTGTACCCAGCCAATTAACCTGCAAACCTGCACGTCTTTGGAGTGTGGGAGGAAACCAAAGACCTTCGAGAAAATATTTACCAAGCCACCTAACCTACAAACCTGTACAATCCCCGTCTCACATAGAAACATAGAACCATAGAAATTAGGTGCAGGAGTAGGCCATTCGGCCCTTCGAGCCTGCACCGCCATTCAATATGATCATGGCTGATCATCCAACTCAGTATCCCGTACCTGCCTTCTCTCCATACCCCCTGATCCCCTTAGCCACAAGGGCCACATCTAACTCCCTCTTAAATATAGCCAATGAACTGGCCTCAACTACCCTCTGTGGCAGAGAGTTCCAGAGATTCACCACTCTCTGTGTGAAAAAAAGTTCTTCTCATCACGGTTTTAAAGGATTTCCCCTTTATCCTTAAGCTGTGACCCCTTGTCCTGGACTTCCCTAACATCGGGAACAATCTTCCTGCATCTAGCCTGTCTAACCCCTTAAGAATTTTGTAAGTTTCTATAAGATCCCCTCTCAATCTTCTAAATTCTAGAGAGTATAAACCAAGTCTATCCAGTCTTTCTTCATAAGACAGTCCTGACATCCCAGGAATCAGTCTGGTGAACCGTCTCTGCACTCCCTCTATGGCAATAATGTCCTTCCTCAGATTTGGAGACCAAAACTGTACGCAATACTCCAGGTGTGGTCTCACAAGACCCTGTACAACTGCAGTAGAACCTCCCTGCTCCTATACTCAAATCCTTTTGCAATGAAAGCTAACATACCATTCGCTTTCTTTACTGCCTGCTGCACCTGCATGCCTACCTTCAATGACTGGTGTACCATGACACCCAGGTCTCGCTGCATCTCCCCCTTTCCCTCACCTTCTTGTATATAATCGGATGTATATACATTTGCATTTGTTTAGTTTGGTTTTAGAGATACAGCGCAGACAGGCCCTTCAGCCCACTGAGTCCTCACCACCCAGCGATCGGCGCTCACTAACACTATCATACACACACCAGGGATAATTTTACATTCGTACTAAGCCAATTAACCTGCAAACCTGTACGTCTTTGGAGTGTGGGAGGAAACCGAAGATCTCTGGGAAAACCCACGTGGGTCACAGGGAGAACGTACAAACTCCGTACAGACAGCACCCGTAGTCGGGATCGAACCCGGGTTTCTGGCGCTGCATTCGCTGTAAGGCAGCGACTCTACCACTGCACCACCGTGACTGTCTTACATAGAAACATCGAGAATAGGTGCAGGAGTCGGCCATTCTGCTGATCATCCAAAATCAGTGCCCCATTCCTGCTTTCCCCCTATATCCCTTGATTCCGTTAGCCCAATCAGCTAAATCTAACAGGTTATGTTGCACAGAGCAGAAGATTACAAACAGTAGGTTACAGCTCTACTCTATACAAATTTTAGTCTTCTGTTAGTTTGAGAGATACAGCGTGGGAACTGAGTCCATGCCGACACATTCACACTAGTTCTATGTTATCCCACCTTCTCATCTGCTCCCTACACATCAGGGGCAATTTTTACTCCAGGCCAATCAACCTGCAAACCTGCACGTCTTCGAAATGTGGGAGGAAACCGGAACAGCCGGAGAAAACCCACGCGGTCACAGGGAGAACGTACAAACTCCGCACTGTGTCATTATCGGCGCCGTTGCTGTGGGCTGAATACTATGTTCTATAAATAGTGTGCAAAAATCTGCTGGAGGAAGTCAGCGAGTCAGGCATCAGGTGCGGTGGAAATTGGCAACGCAGGTATCCTTTTGCCATGTGTACGAAGGAACTGCAAATGCAGGTTTAAACCGAAGATAGACACAAAAGGCTGGAGTAACTCAGCGGGACAGGCAGCATCCTTTGTATTCATCCTTTTACCATGCCGTGCACCAGTTGATATTTCTTGGTTCTCGACCCGAAACGTCACCCATTCCTTCTCTCTAGAGATGCTGCCTGTCCCGCTGAGTTACTCCAGCATTTTGTGTCTATTTTTTATAGTGTTGGATTGCCCGGTGCCTGCTTTAAAGTGAAAGCCCACACAGGGCCATGATGGAGAATGTCCGTGGTGGTCTGGGTCGTGAGATGAGAGGTCTCCCGTCGGACCGCGGCTGTGGGCCGGGAACGTGGCTGGAGGCCTTTTACCCTGTTCTGTCTTGGTGCCACCCGGAACCGGAAGAGGGCTCGGCTAATAGGAGATCCGCTCCGTCGGAAAGCTGGACGGGAATGGGACGCAGTGGAGCCTACGTCAAAGGGAGCCTAGGAGGGGAAGGAGGACCCGGCATTGGGGGGCTGCCGAGAGAGGGGGGAGGGGGGAGAACAGAGGGGGAGTGGGCAAGAACAAAGGAAGACCTGATGCTTTGTAACTTTGTCTGTGCCCTTTACGTGGTGACTATTTGCATACATTGGGGATGTAGGTAAAGAAATTCACTGTGACTTGTCACGTGGGACAATAAAGTGTTCAATTCAATTCAATTCAATTCAATTCGATCCAATTCAATTAGATCCAATTCAGATGACAAACCTGACAATGGTCCAGAATTGGCTCATGAAGGAGAACATAGAACATAAAACATGGAACTGCACACAAAAGGACCCAAAGTGCTGGAGTAACTCAACGGGTCAGGCAGCATCACTGGAGAACATGGATAGGTGACGCTTCCGGTATGAAGAAGGGGCGTGACCTGAAACGTCACCTATCCCTGTACTGATGCAGTCTGACCCGCTGTCTGATGCTGTCTGACCCACTGAGTTACTCCAGCACTTTGTGTTCTTTTATGTATTAACCAGCATCTGCAGATCTTTGTTTTCGACAAGGAACAGGCTCCTCTACTTCCCTATTCTTCCCGGTGGCAGGAGAGCCACGCTGTGGATCCTTGATGATGCCGGCTGCCCTTTTGAGACTTTAGCACGGGTATGTGGGTAGGAAAGATTCAGAGAGATATGGGCCCACAGGCGGGCAATGGGGTGAGCTTAGTTATCGAACCTGGTCAGCCTGAACTCGCTGGATTGAAGAAGGTGTTTCTGTGTTATACAACTCTATGACTATAAATCTTGCAGATCTATCACCCTAGGGAGGACCTGAACAACTATGCATTCCTAAGATGAACCAGTTGAAGAGATGTCAGCTCACACAAAGCTATCCCCACTATTACAGTACTGGGACTCCTACCATGTCTGAGATAGTTTTATTATTTTAATATTAGCCTTTGGGTAAAATAAACACACACAGAGATTACTTTGTAAATTTGCTTTCGATTGTATCTTCCCTCTGTCTCTCTCCCTATAGTTCTATTATTTTCCTTTCATTTGTTGCTTGCAGGTACCAGGCATGTTTCATTTATCAGAGTTCAAGTTTAAGTCCAACCCTGGAGACTTGAATCAAAACACAAATTAAGCTGGCAATCCAGTGTGGTGGATGTTACAATTGGAACGTCCATTAAAAGAACCTCCAAGGCGAATGAGACAAATCACACGGCAGCGTTGAAAGATGTGCAGGTGAGTGGTTTCCTGCAAATAATATCTAGCCATCAATCTAAATCACTGAAGGGAATATTTTTTATTTATTATTGAATTGCTGTTTTTTTTTCCCGCAGATTGGCTGCTGTGTACAGGGCGGCCCGGTGGCGCAGTTGCTGCATTGCAGCGCCAGAGACGTGGGTTCGATCCTGACCCGTGGGTGCCGTCTGTACGGAGTTTGTACGTTCTCCCCGTGACTGTGCGGGGGTTTTCTCCGGGTGCTCCGGTTTCCGCCCACACTCCAAAGACGTGCGGGTTTGTAGGTTAATTGGCTTCTGTGAAATTTTCAATTGTCCCTAGTGTGTGGGACCGTGTCGATGTACGGGATGATCATTGGTCGCTGCAGACTAGGTTCGTTCGAAAGGTCCGTTTCCCCACCGTATGTCTAAAGTCTAGAGTAAATGCCTGGATAGAGTGTATGTAGAGAGGATGTTTCCACTAGTGGCAGAGTCTAGGACCAATAGACAATAGACAATAGGTGCAGGAGTAGGCCATTCGGCCCTTCGAGCCAGCACCGCTATTCAATGTGATCATTGCTGATCATCCCCAATCAGTACCCCGTTCCTGCCTTCTCCCCATATCCCCTGACTCCGCTACTTTTAAGAGCCCTATCTAGCTCTCTCTTGAAAGCATCCAGAGAACCGGCCTCCACCGCCCTCTGAGGCAGAGAATTCCACAGACTCACCACTCTCTGTGAGAAAAAGTAATTCCTCGTCTCCGTTCTAAATGGCTTACTCCTTATTCTCAAACTGTGGCCCCTGGTTCTGGACTCCCCCAACATCGAGAACACCAGAGGTCATAGCCTCAGGATTAAAGGATGTTCCTTTGGGAAGGAGATGTGGAGGAATTTCTTTAGTCAGAGGGTGGTGAATCCGTGGAATTCATTGCCACAGAAGGCTGTGGAGCCCACTCAATGGATATTTTTAAGACAGAGGCAGATATATTAGATTAGTACGGGCATCAGGGGTTATGGGGAGAAGGCAGGAGAATGGGGTTAGGAGGGAGAGATAGATCAGCCATGATTGAATGGCGTACTTGATGGGCCGAATGGCCTCATTCTGCTCCTATCACATGAAATAAGAACTAAAGGGTGTTCCTTTGTGGGATGTGCCACCATTTGTAAGATCACTGCGTCTATCTGTGTGCATCTACCACAATGCACACATATTGTCTGACTTCTTTGCTATTTTCAGAATGCAACATAAAAAACGCAAATATCATAAATTATTTGAGTAAACTTTAAAATGCTATTTTAAGATAACTTAACCTTACTGGCAATGATCGAAATAATGCAAGGCAAACATTTGGTAACAGAACAAGAAGTAAAAGCAGCAAAGATGCCTCCCTGCTAACAGATTGCGATGGTATTATAGTGGCCACTAAAGATTAATAGTGAGGCTTAATGAGAATCAAAGCTCTCGTGTGGAGACTGTTATTGTCTTAATGATGTAACCCAAGCAATACAAATATGTGCAGCACAATTTCACAGCAGAATTCTAATCCTAAATGAAATACCTCAACATGTGGTAGGTCCGAATGGGCTCCTGTGAATCGTTGACTTGTGGGAGCATTTGGGATGATACTCTATATAAAGTATGGTGCCTCATAACTAAATTCTAATTTTAATGATACTACACGTTATAGAGCGGTAAGCTTTAAAACTAAGACTAATTAGACTCCCGCGGTTGTGTTAGATTTAAGGAAGGTCAATCCATTTAATTTCTGCACTCAATAATCAGAGTGGTTTGCCAGCCCTTGCCTTAAATTAAGATCAAGTGTAATTAGAATTGTAATGGTGATCATGCAGCATTCTTGCCTGCTGCACACACACACACACACACACACACACACACACACTACTTTCGAGGTTGAGATGATTGCTCGCCCGATTGTGTGGGCCGCGGATTTGCAAACGTCAAGAAGATAATGCGCGGGAAGATAATGTACAGGTGCTGAGATGGCGGTGCCCATACGAAGCTTCATCGGTTGACGGAACCAGAGACGTCGGCCGCAAGGAACAAGGACCAGTAGGAGGGTGAGTCGGGGAATTCCCTCCATCGCCTTGAAGGTCGGCATTAGCAGGCGCCACCCCCGGGTCACACAGATGGCCGGGCGCGGAGAGGCGAGGAGAGGGACGTCAGTTCGCGGGAACTGCTCTAGTACATCGAGCCCGCGGGCCGACCAGACTTTGGACTTTGCATAATGCGCCATAACTTGCCCGCATGTGCAATATAGGCAAAAAGAACCATTGAACCAACCATGTTCAAGGTTCATCCAGAGCAGCTGAGTAACAGCGATCCAATGGTTTAGTTCAGTTTAGAGATACAGCGTGAAAACAGACACTTTGGCCCACCGAGTCCGCGCCGACCAGCGATCACCCCGCACACTAGTTCTACCCCGCACACTAGTGACAATTTACAGAGGACAATTAAACTACAAGCCTGCACGTCTTTGGAGTGTGGGAGGAAACCGGAGCAGCTGGAGAAAACAGGCGTGGTCACAGGGAGAACGAACAAACTCCGTACAGACGGCACCTGTAGTCAGGATCGAACCCGGGTCTCTGGCGCTGTAAGCTGCAACTCTATCGCTGCGCCACCGTGCCGCCCTTCTAAGCCATGCTGTATGACTCTGTGACTCTGGCTAATGCCAATTTGCAAAAGTACCTGAGTATCGCTGTCGCTAACTATTCATTGAAAGATTCCATCTACCTAATGTTCCATTGCTCCACCCCCTTCCCCCCACCGCACCCTACCTCCGACCTATAGACTTTGTTTTACTTGCTGAAACAATGAAGGCAAGTGATCAACCTAAAAATGTTTTTGCACTGATTTCCCCGAAGCTTCAAGTGCAATTGGTGGCACTCAGAACTCCACACAAAAGTCTCTGAAATTATTGTAGACAAAAATGCTGGAGAACTCAGCAGGTGCGGCAGCATCTATGGAGCGAAGGAAATAGGCAACATTTTGGGTCGAGACCCTTCTTCAGAAATGACTGCTTGGTAAGGAATTGCTTAGTATTCCAATTCCGCGACACTCGGTCTCAAATTTGTCTGAACTGGTCAAATTTCATGCTGAGACATCGAGACTCTTGTTCATCCGTGTAAGAAGAGATGTCAAAAGAAAGGATGTACTGAGGACAATGGGACCTTATTTCCCCCCCCCCCGAGATTCCTCATCGTTTATTCGGTATTCTTACAGCTAGACAGTCCTTACCTGATACCAGTTTCCACTAGCTTAAAGCCCAGCGGCATGAAAATTGATTTCTCTAACATCAAGTAACCCTTGCTTTTCCTCTCTCTCCATCCCTGACATCAGTCTGAAGAAGGGTCTCGACCCGAAACGTCGCTCATTCCTTCTCTCCATAGATGCTGAGTTACTCCAGCATTTTGTGTCTACCTTCGATTTACCAGCATCTGCAGTTCTTTCTTAAGCACCTCCCCCATCCTAGTTCTACTGTCTCCCTGATTAAATATTCTTGATTGTCACCTTCCCCTCAGCTAAACATGAACCATTCTTCACTTTCCTTGACCATTTTCCCCTTTGATCTGTGTTTTCACACTTTGCCCTTCCATATTTCTAGACTCTCGGTCTGAAGAAGGGACCCGATCCGAAACGTCACCTATTCCTTTCCTCCAGAGACATCTCCTCAAGGTATGCCTACCTTGAAGAACTCCTCTCTCCTCACTGCTCCCCCTCTGTGATTCCTCCAACTCTACGATCAGACCTCAAAGTCTCCCTCTCCACTGAATTCTCAATCTGAAGAAGCGTCTCGACCCTAATCTTTCAAAACTCTTTAGATTCTGGAGTAGTTCCTGAAGATTGGCGGGTAGCAAACGTAACCCCACTTTTTAAGAAGGGAGGGAGAGAGAAAACGGGGAATTACAGACCAGTTAGTCTAACATCGGTAGTGGGGAAACTGCTAGAGTCAGTTATTAAAGATGGGATAGCAGCACATTTGGAAAGTGGTGAAATCATTGGACAAAGTCAGCATGGATTTTCGAAAGGTAAATCATGTCTGACGAATCTTATAGAATTTTTCGAGGATGTAACTAGTAGCGTGGATAGGGGAGAACCAGTGGATGTGGTGTATCTGGACTTCCAGAAGGCTTTCGACAAGTTCCCACATAAGAGATTAGTATACAAACTTAAAGCACAAGGCATTGGGAGTTCAGTATTGATGTGGATAGAGAACTGGCTGGCAAACAGGAAGCAAAGGGTAGGAGTAAACGAGTCCTTTTCACAATGGCAGGCAGTGACTAGTGGGGTACCGCAAGGCTCAGTACTGGGACCCCAGCTATTTACAATATATATTAATGATCTGGATGAGGGAATTGAAGGCAATATCTCCAAGTTTGCGGATGACACTAAGCTGGGGGGCAGTGTTAGGTGTGAGGAGGATGCTAGGAGACTGCAAGGTGACTTGGATAGGCTGGGTGAGTGGGCAAATTTGGCAGATGCAGTATAATGTGGATAAATGTGAGGTTATCCATTTTGGTGGCAAAAACGGGAAAGCAGACTATTATCTAAATGGTGGCCGATTGGGAAAAGGGGGGAGATGCAGCGAGACCTGGGTGTCATGGTACACCAGTCATTGAAGGTAGGCATGCAGGTGCAGCAGGCAGTAAAGAAAGCGAATGGTATGTTGGCTTTCATAGCAAGAGGATTTGAGTATAGGAGCAGGGAGGTTCTACTGCAGTTGTACAGGGTCTTGGTGAGTACACACCTGGAGTATTGCGTGCAGTTTTGGTCTCCAAATCTGAGGAAGGACATTATTGCCATAGAGGGAGTGCAGAGAAGGTTCACCAGACTGATTCCTGGGATGTCAGGACTGTCTTATGAAGAAAGACTGGATAGATTTGGTTTATACTCTCTAGAATTTAGGAGATTGAGAGGGGATCTTATAGAAACTTACAAAATTCTTAAGGGGTTGGACAGGCTAGATGCAGGAAGATTGTTCCCGATGTTGGGGAAGTCCAGGACAAGGGGTCACAGCTTAAGGATAAGGGGAAAATCCTTTAAAACCGAGATGAGGAGAACTTTTTTCACACAGAGAGTGGTGAATCTCTGGAATTCTCTGCCACAAAAGGTAGTTGAGGCCAGTTCATTGGCTATATTTAAGAGGGAGTTAGATGTGGCCCTTGTGGCCAAGGGGATCAGAGGGTATGGAGAGAAGGCAGGTACGGGATACTGAGTTGGATGATCAGCCATGATCATATTGAATGGCGGTGCAGGCTCGAAGGGCCGAATGGCCTACTCCTGCACCTAATTTCTATGTTTCTATGTTTCTATGACCCGAAACGTCAACCATTCTTTCTCTCCAGAGATGCTGCCTGAAGGAACAGCACCTCATATTTTGCTTGGGCAGCTTACACCGCAGCAGTATGAATATTGACTTCTTTTAACTTCAAGTAGCCCTTGCTTTCCCTCTCTCTCCATCCCTCCTCCACCCTAGGTCTCCGACCAGTCTGACTGTCCCTGATTACAGTTTATCACCTTCATTGTCACCTTCCCCTAGCTAACAAAGATCTATTCCATATTTTCCTTCATCTTCATCCCCTTTGTTGTCTCATTTTCACACCTTACCCTTCCATAATATATATATCCTATTTATTTTCTCCAGAGACGCTGCCTGACCTGTTGAGTTGTTCCAGCATTGTCTGTCTATCTAAAGTCCAGTAAAGTCTGATCAAATATAGTCCGAGGGTCTCCAATGAGGTAGCTGGCAGCTCAGTCCCATTCCTATCCACCATTCCCTTATCTTTCCCTTGACTCTATCTATTGTCCTTGAGTTTGACTTGGTTGCATTTATATCTAGCATTATCTGATCAGATTCGATAGGACGCAAAACACATTACAGTGTATAGATACATGTTAAGGGAATAACGTTTAGTGCAAGATAAAGTCCAGCTGAGTCCGATCAAGTCTCGACCCGAAACGTTACCCATCCCTTCTCTCCAGAGATGCTGCCTGTCCCGCTGAGTTACTCCGGCATTTTGTGTCCAATCAAGGATAGTCCGAGGGTCACCAATGAGGTAGATAGTAGTTCAGCACTGCTCTCCGGTTGTGGTAGGATGGTTCAGTCACCTGATAACAGCTGGGAAGAAACTGTTGCTGAATCTGGAGGTGTGCATTCTCAAACTTCTGTATCTTTTGCCTGATGGACCCGACCATCAACCCTACAATGTACCCGCTAGATTTCATCTCTCCGCCTGCACTTTGATAGCACTGCATTACAAATTAAACTGCTTTCATTTAGATAAGATAAACACGACAAAACAGTAAAGATTTCAACCAGCGTTTTGTAATTACACCGCTAACAAACTCAATTCCTTCCTTCGTAATTGAAAACATTCGGAACCTGATTGCCTTCTCCTGCAGTATTTGCTAATGTGACCAGTTTTTTTTTTTTTGCTGTTCATGGATTCAGGTTACTGTTACAAATGGGAGGAAGTGGATCTCTCAGTACTAAGAACTGTAGATGCCGGTTTACACCGAAGATAGACACACCTGGAGTATTGCGTAGTTTTGCTCACCAAATCTGAGGAAGGACATTATTGCCATAGAGGGAGTGCAGAGAAGGTTCACCAGACTGATTCCTGGGATGTCGGGACTGTCTTATGAAGAAAGAATGGATAGACTTGGTTTGTACTCTCTAGAATTTAGGAGATTGAGAGGGGGTCTTATAGAAACTTACAAAATTCTTAAGGGGTTGGACAGGCTAGATGCAGGAAGATTGCTCCCGATGTTGGGGAAGTCCAGGACAAGGGGTCACAGCTTAAGGATAAGAGGGAAATCCTTTAAAACCGAGATGAGAAGAACTTTTTTCACACAGAGAGTGGTGAATCTCTGGAACTCTCTGCCACAGAGGGTAGTCGAGGCCAGTTCATTGGCTATATTTAAGAGGGAGTTAGATGTGGCCCTTGTGGCTAAGGGGATCAGAGGGTATGGAGAGAAGGCAGGTACGGGATACTGAGTTGGATGATCAGCCATGATCATATTGAATGGCAGTGCAGGCTCGAAGGGCTGAATGGCCTACTCCTGCACCTAATTTCTATGTTTCTAAAATGCTGGAGTAACTCAGCCGGACAGGCAGCATCTCCGGAGACCATTCTTCAGACAGAGTCAGGGAGACATAGAGATATGGAAGGGTAAGGTGTGAACATTTTAATTTGTATTTGTATTTTGGTAAGCACCCTTCATGGGCGACTATTTGCATACCTTGTCAAAGTATTTCATTGTGACTTGCCACGTGACAAGAAGGTATTCTATTCTACTCTATTCTAAAACAAGAGATCAAAAGCAGCCAATGATCAAGGAAATGTATCTCTATCTCTATCTCTAACCTCACTCTCCCCTGACTCTCAGTCTGAAGAAGGGCCTCGACCCAAAACGTCACCCAGTCCCTATCTCCACAGATGCTCCCTGTCCCGCTGAGTTACTCCAGCAATTTGTGTCTATCTTGGCATGCTGGTCTTCATAGCAAGAGGATTTGAGTATAGGAGCAAGCAAGTCCTACTGCAGTTGTACAGGGCGCTGGTGAGACTGCACCTGGAATATAGCGTGCAGTTTTGGTCTCCCAATTTGAGGAAGGACATTCTTGCTATTGAGGGAGTGCAGCGCAGATTCATCAGGTTAATTTCCGGGATGGCAGAACCTACATATGATGAAAGAATGAGTCAGCTGGGTTGTATTCATTGGAATTTAGGATGAGAGGGGTCTTATAGGTACATATACAATTCTTAAGAGATTGGACAGGCTAGATGCAGGAAAAATGTTCCCCATTTTGGGGGAGTCCAGGACCAGAAGTCACAGTTTAAGAATAAGTGATAGGCCATTTAGAATGGAGATGTGGAAAAATCTTTTTCACCCTGAGAGTTGTGAATCTGTGGAATTCTCAGCCACAGAAGGCAGTGAATGCCAACTCACTGGATGTATTCAAGAAAGAGTTAGATATCGCTCTTAGGGCTAACAGAATCAAGGGATATGGGGAGGAAGCAAGAATGGGGTACTGATTTTGGATCATCAGCCATGATCATATTGAATGGCAGTCCTGGCTGGAAGGGCCCAATGGCCTACTCCTGCACCTATTTTCTAAGTTTCTATGTTTTGACCACCCTGCTATAGGAAGTTTGTCATTAAGCTGGAAAGAGTGCAGACAAGATTTACGAGAATGGTGCCAGGGCCCGAGGGCCTGAGATACAGGAAGAGCTTGTCTCTAAGGACTAAAGGGCTTTAGGCCTTGGAGCCCAGGGGTCTGATATGTGATCCTATAGTGACCACATCAGTTGCACTCTCTTTCTGAAATTCAGTTCATTTTAAGTTACTGGGGCTGAATTCTGGTTGTGTCCACAATGCATTGTTGCTAAAAGATTACCATTGCTGACTCAGGCTTTGTATTAATGAGGTAACATCATTGATTTGTACATTTTAACCTTTACCTGATAAGTAAGGAAGAATTGTTTAGAAATTGGACCACGTTTTTGATTGCTACATCATCAGATTTCAATGAGGATTCAAAGACAAATAAAAATAAAGGTTCTCATGTGCAGTCATGTACCTGCAGTACATGATCCCCTGGGTACACAAAATTGCTGGAGAAACTCAGCGGGTGCAGCAGCATCTATGGAGCAAAGAAAATAGGCGGCGTTTCGGGCCAAAACCCCTTCTCAGGGTCTGAAGAAGGGTTTCGGCCCGAAACGTCGCCTATTTTCCTTCGCTCCATAGATGCTGCTGCACCCGCTGAGTTTCTCCAGCAATTTTGTGTACCTTCGATCTTCCAGCATCTGCAGTTCCTTCTTGAACACGTACATGATCTCCTAGTTGCTCAACACTCTAACTCCCCCACCCATTCCCACACTGACTTTTCTGTCCTGGGCCTCCTCCATTGTCAGAGTGAGGCCCAACACAAATTGGAGGAGGAGCACCTCATATTTCGCTTGGGCTGCTTACACCCCAGTGATATGAGCATTGATTTCTCGAAATTCAAGTAACCCTTGCTTTCCCTCTGTCTCCATCCCTTCCCCATCCTAGTTGTCCGACCAGTCTGACTGTCCTCCTGATTCAATTTTATCTTTGTATGCTTCGTTGTCAGCTTCTCCTAGGCCCCATAACAGAAGCGTCCACATCGCGGGGCTGGAAACTGGAAGTATCCTGATCTAATTCTGCTACCACCATCATCTATTGCAACAAGTGATGGCTTCCCACTGATTGTCGCCGGAAGCTTGCGTCCTTTTCAGGATGGACGATGACAGCGAGGCCAACATTTGTAACAAGATGGACATGAAAAGAAGACCTTCCCCTCGCAAACAATGATCTATCCCACACTTTCCTTGAGCTTCATCCCCTTTAATTTGAGGGAGGACATTCTTGCTTTTGAGGGAGTGCAGCGTAGGTTCACAAGGTTAATTCCCGGGATGGCGGGACTGTCATACGCTGAGAGAATGGAGCGGCTGGGCTTGTACACTCTGGAGTTTAGAAGGATGAGAGGAGATCTCATTGAAACATATAGGATTGTTAAGGGCTTGGGCATGCTAGAGGCAGGAAACATGTTCCCGATGTTGGGGGAGTCCAGAAACAGGGGCCACAGTTTAAGAATAAGGAGTAAGCCATTTAGAACGGAGACAAGGAAACACTTTTTCTCACAGAGAGTAGTGAGTCTGTGGAATTCTCTGCCTCAGAGGGCGGTGGAGGCAAGTTCTCTGGATGCTTTCAAGAGAGAGCTAGATAGGGCTCTTAAAAATTGCGAAGTCGGGGGATATGGGGAGAAGGCAGGAATGGGGTACTGATTGGGGATGATCAGCCATGATCACATTGAATGGCGGTGCTGGCTCGAAGGGTCGAATGGCCTACTCCTGCACCTATTGTCTATTGTCTATTATCTCTTGTTTTCACACCTTACCCTTCCATATCTCTGTGTCTCCCTCTCCCCTGACTCTCTGAAGAAGGGTGTCGACCCGAAACGTCACCCATTCCTTCTCTCCAGAGATGCTGCCTTGTCCCGCTGAGTTACACCAGCATTTGGCGTGTCTACCTTTCATGTACAATCATTGTTATTATTGTGCTCCTTCGTACATATAACCACGCACACTGGCGCAGCGGATAGATCTGCTGCCTCACAGCGCCAGGCACCCGGGTTCAGCTGTCTACAAGTGACAATAAAGTATAATTAAGGTCACCAGGGCATAAGTGATAGGTGTAGAATTAGACCATTTGGCCCATCAAGTCTACTCCACCATCCAATCATGGCTCGAGCCCTCCCTCCTAATCCCATTCTCCTGCCTTCTCCCCCTCTAACCTCTGACACCCATACTAATCAAGAATCTATCTATCTATCTCTGCCTTAAAAATATAAAAAACTTGGCCTTCACAGCCTTCTGTGGCAAAGAATTCCACAGATTCACTACTCTATGACTAAAGAAATTTCTTCTCAACTCCATCCTAAAATAATGTCCCCTAATTCCGAGGCCATGACTTCTGGTCCTGGACTCTCTCACTAGTGGAAACATCCTCTCCACATCCACTCTGACCAAGCCTTTCACTATTCTGTTTGTTTCAATGAGGTCCCTCCCCCTCATTTAATTGAATTAAACCTAGATGTTAAGTGCAGGAAGGAACTGCAGATGCTGGGTTACACCGAAGATAGACACAAAATGCTGCAGTAACTCAACAGGTCAGGCAGCATCTCTGGAGAGAAGGAATGGGTAAAGTTTCAGGTCGAGACCCTTCTTCAGGCTGACAGTCAGGGGAGAGCGAGACATAGAGGTATGAAAGGATAAGGTGTGAAAACATAGATTTTACACGCTGCGGACCGCTGACAGGGAGCTGCGCTGATGCCAGTCCGCTGAACAGCTGTTTGGTTAACAGCAGCGGACCGGAGGGAAATTTAAAAAACCCGACCGGCAGCCCTGCAGACTCCTGACAAGGAGAATCGCCGCCCGGGAACCGCTACAATGCCACCTGAAAAACGGCAGGCAGCCTCTAACTACAGGTAAGACAAAACCTTACCCAAAACTACAGGTTCAACAGGAATCAACTTCCTCCAATACTGGAACAGGCTGGAGACAGCAAAAACAAGTATGTCTGTCTCCCCAAGCCAGAGGAGGTCATGGAGTTACAAAACCTCCAGGAAAACGAGGGGTCACTGGCTGAATGCCAAGGGAGCTGACACTCCTACCCCAGTGCTATTGCACTAGCCATCTCCCTTGTCGAGGGATTGATGCAACAACGGAGGTAGGGCATATGCCTCCTCCAATTTATAGCACACCCTTTTGCTCCCTCTTTTGAGGCTAGCTAAGGAGGCCAGGGCTGGGCTGGCTTAAACGCTGGGCAGGCGGACGAGAACAGGAGTATGCCAGGGGAGCAGGATCAGGAAGAGCTGCTGGGTGTCGTGGGCCACTACATGGCTCCTCCACGCGACCATCTTCCCAAACAAAGCCCTGCAGGAGTAGGCCTTTCTAGAGGTAAATCTGCAGGCAGCTGGGGTCAGCAGACTCGCAGACAAGAGCTAAAAGCAGCGAATTCTGAAGCTCCTAACAGAAGGGTCAAGATGTCACCGCCTTTGCTAGGTTTTTCCACGGATCATACTCACCTGGCAGGCGAGACGCCATGATCACCAAGGTGGTTCTCCCAGGATGAGACTATCCCGTTGCACTACGAGTGTGCTGACGCCTAAGATGTGCCCAAATTTGGGATACTCGACTGACATTTGTGCATATAAGACCTGCCCTCAACCCCAAATATACGGGGCTATGCAAACCGCTGCTGCGGGAAGAGAGGCAGCTAAACCTGTGCGCCTCATGAGGGCAGGCCATGGAACGAGCAGGACATCGCATCCAACACCCAGCTGGCAGCACCCCTCGGCATCCACCAGCAAATATCGAACAAGGACTGGTGAAAGCCTGGCGACTGCCTCACATTACCCCCAAAGTTCTTTTTAGACAGGGGCCCAGAGCGGAGCCGTGGGAAAATGCGCCGCCCCACCGACAGCACCAGCATACCAGCAAAACTAAGCCTTCATGAAAAAAACAATG
The DNA here is from genome assembly GCF_028641065.1 of Leucoraja erinaceus. Taxonomy (NCBI): domain Eukaryota; kingdom Metazoa; phylum Chordata; class Chondrichthyes; order Rajiformes; family Rajidae; genus Leucoraja; species Leucoraja erinaceus. Next base: position 7,706,050 of record NC_073388.1, read on the forward strand.
AACATGGAGGTAGGTAGTCTGGTTCCTCCCAGTTTACACAAAATAAGGAGTGTTCTACTAGCTGCGGGGGGGGGGGGGGGGGGGGGGGCATTTACACTTGTTGATAAAAGCATGGGGTGCTGTCACAAATAACTAATATATACTCAACAGTATTAGTGGATAAAAACTTGAATTCAAATTGGGCATATTACTGCCAGTTCAGCAATGTGCCCAAAGGGCATTTTCTCCCTCTAAGAAAGAGAAGCGAGAAGGTCAAGCTGAACTAGAAAGGCTCATTACTAAACGGATCATGGGAGTAAACATGAACCATTGGAATTTGTATCGAATATATTCACTAAAACTACAAAGATGGTGAATGTAGCATCATCATTGACCTAATATCACTAAATAAATCTGTTGAGTATATACACTTTAAGATGGAGACGGTTTTTGTCACTGCCAGGCATCTGATCTCCAAAGGATACATTATGGCAAGCATTGATATGGAAGATGCAAACTATCTTATACCCATACACTAGGATCATCGTAGATACCTAAACAATTTACCTGGATAATGGACATCCCGGTTAGGGCAACTATGGGAGTATAGAGCATTCCCAATGGTCTAACCTCAGCCCTAAACTATTATAAACATTAAAAATAGCCATGAAAATATTAAGAAAACAAGCATAATCATGGCATATATTGGATGATATCCTCATATTAGGGGAAACAAAGGAATTAGCTGTGGCAGCAGTTCTAGCTACAAAACAGCTCCCTAAAGCACTGAGGTTCATCCCACGCCCAGATAAACCAGAATTGAAGCCGTTAACTACCATGGATTATCTGGGCTTCAATATCAATTCTATCCATATGACTGTTACTTTGCCAAGGTGCTTGGGTCACTATAATCAAATCATGAATGTACCCACTGAAGCTATATCACAATTACAGTGGTGGGCAGACATATGTTTGGCATAGTTTTCAGCCCTATTATTATCACCAATCCCAACTTGGTTATTAAAAACCGATGCCAGTACTTTAGGCTGGGGAGCAACTAAACTCCATATCCAGCACAGGTAACAGATGGACCAATTCAGAATCATCGTTGCTAAACACACCGGTCATCAACTATTTGGGATTGGTGATCGCCTATTGGGTTAAAAAGCATATGCATTTCAAATGCAGCACGTACATATGCGGTTACGGATTGATAATACTATGGTGGTGGCTTATATCAACCATATGGGGAGCATAAAATCATTATCGTCCAACAAATTGGTCAAACAGATCTGGCATGGTGTGTCAAAAGACATTTTAACTATCAGCTGCCTATTTCCTAGGAAGCTAGAACACAGTGGGAGGCACCACGTCACGGGTAAAAATTTATGATAACATTGAATAGATGTCAAACCCAAAATATCTGCTAAAGGTATTAAGCAGTTTGAACGCCAGATATCAATTTGGTTGCACAAGACGGAATCACCAGTAACCTTTGCATGTGACTTAGGAACCAGATCAGAGGCAGCAGCGATAGATGCCTACACGCTGGAAGGGGGAATTTCTGCTTTGCTTCCTCCCTTCTGCCTCATCAGTCGGGCACTTCGCAATACAGATGGAATCTGTCTCCGAGATATTGAACGTGCCAGACCGGCCTACACAGCCATGGTTCACAGTTCATCACGACATGGTGGGGAGTCACCTATGGATTTCCCTAGTGGACCATGGTTGCTGACTCAACCCAGTATCAGGCATAAGCCACCCATGCCATAAAAACATCAAACTCCTGGGTGTAGGTTTTGAATAGACCTTACCAGGGACTGGGATTATCCAAAGGAACCATTACCACCATGTCGGCATCCCTGCGAACAGTCACCAAGAGCAAACATGGGAAAAATACTGCCACGACGCAGGGACAACATACCAAACTATTCAACCACTGACGTATTGGAGTTCCTGGACCATCTACACCATGATTAAAAGGTGAGTTACAGTGCCGTAAATACAGCATGAAGTGCCTTGTCTGCTTATCTAAAAACAGCAGGACAACAGAGCATGGGATCCCATCCACTGAAGATAAACTTATGAAGGGCAATTATAATAATAAGCCCCAAAAACCCAGGTATACCCATGCATGGGATATCGGTGTGATATTGACATATCTCAGAGAATGGCACCAGCCAGATTCCTCAGTCTTGCTCAATCTATGTTAAAAACGCTCATGCTTATGGCTCTCGTTACGCTCACAGAGTCCAGTCACTCCATAAAACTAGACTGGATAACATGGTGATTACCCCAGACGGATCACGTTCATCATTCTAGGTCTGGTAAAAACCTAACTCGCAGGTATATGGGACTAGGCGAGATTATGACTTCGGCACGGACTAGAAGGGTCGAGATGGCCTGTTTTTCCGTGCTGCAATTGTTATATGGTTATATGGACCAGGAACGCCCAATTCACTGGTGGGATTCCGGGCCTACCCACCAGAGTCCAGGTTGATTGTGGTGACCCATCTACAACAATATATAGACACAACCCACAATCTTAGAGGGAGAGGAAAGCCTATGGGTCAACCACAGAAACCCCAAGACGGGGTAACGAGCCAAACCACTTCAAGGTGGCTCAAACAGGTACTGAAAGCTGCCGGAATAGATAATAATACATTTAAATCCCATTCCACTAGGGCAGCATTGATATCAGCGGCTGAACGAATGGACATCCCGGTTGACCACATTCTCAATACGGCAGGATGGTCAAGGGAAACGACGTTCAGAACATTTTTTATTGTAAACCGTTGATAAGCCTGATTTAATTGCAGAAAGAATATTACAAACTGCAAATATTTAATTTAAGCTCAGGGGAGCTATTTATGTTGTTATTGTTAACAAATACCTTTCTGTTTCTTGAGAAAGCAGATCCATTGGTTGATTACGATAACACTTCCTCCCTCAAGAACTTCGGCAGTGAGTGAAATAAAAACTGTTACACGGTTTGAAATCACAGACCTTTGAAATCTTCACGGAATCACTCACGTGACTCCGAAGTAAAATAGTAAGATTAAACGAGTACTTACCAGTATGAAGTTTGATCTGTATTTTATGAGGAGTTACGATGAGGGATTACGTGCCCTCCGCTCCCACCCTCAATATATAGATCAAACTAATAAACTGATGTCTCACTGATCTTTACTATGTTACTTCAAATATTGTGTCTATCCTGTGATTCCACACCGCTGCTTCGAAGTATGCCGCAACTGCGCACTGGGCGGGTTCTTCACGTAATTCCTCATCGTAACTCCTCATAAAATACAGATCAAACTTCATACTGGTAAGTACTCGTTTAATCTTACTATCAAAGAGGACGGAGCTCAAGGAAATGTAGAATGGTACATTGTTAGCTGAGGGGAAGGTGACAACGAGGCATACAATCAGCAATATTTAATCAGGATGACAGTAGAACTAGCCAGAGGGATGGGGGAGGGACAGAGAGAGAGAGGAAAAGCAAGGGTTACCTAAAGTTAGAGAAGTCAATATAGTATAGTTATAGAATAGTTTCTTTATTGTCATTATAACATGAACCATGTACAACATAATTTAAAGATGTCAGCCAGTCAGTGCACCATTCAAACATTTCTAAAAGCTAACGATATATACAAGGTAAAATATTAAAAAAAGATAAACAACTAAAATAAATATCATGAAAATAGCACGCATAAACACCCAACCCTCCATCCTTCTGTCGATTTCACAGTGTACCACAGTCCCTTTGTATGTATCGCCCCTGCGTTCCTTGGCAGCTACATTTAGTGCCTTTATAGCAGTGGGGAAAAAACTGTTTTTAAGTCTGTTTGTCCTTGTCCTTGTAGATCTGTACCGTCTGCCTGACGGCAACAGTTCAAACAGGGAGTGTCCGGGGTGGGAAATGTCCTTTATAATACTCTGGGATTTTTTTGATGCAGTGGGAACTGTGTGAGTCCTCCAAGGTATATACATATGGTCGGGTGTAAGCTGCACAATTGAAATATGAGGTGCTGTTCCTCCAATTTGCATTGGCCATCACCCATTCCTTCTCCCCAGAAATGCCGCCTGTCCCGCTGAGTTACTCCAGCAATTAGTGTCTGTCTGGGAGACAAAGACGTCTGGCTGAAAAAGCATGGAGCATCTTATGTTTTTTTTAATGAGAAATTAATACAGATCCAATATAAGTCTGAAGAAGGGTCTCGACCCGAAACGTCACCCATTCCTTCTCCCCAGAGATGCTGCCTGACCCGTGGAGTTAATCTACCGTTTTGACATCAATCTTTGGTGCAAGCCAGCATCTGCAGTTTCTCCCAGCACAAATCAATATAGATGCTCTCAGTCCTTGGCAGAAATATTTAATCCGTTATCTGCACAGACAATAAATCCACACAACACAGGGAGAATAATTTTTAAATGGCCCTAAATTGTTATTTAGATAAATTATCTCAGCCAACAATCTATTTCCCTCATTCCCGCAATGTTATTAATAATAAAAGAGGTGATGAGAAACTTGATGACGGCAGCTGTGTAAGATAAGAAGATTTCATTTTACACCCCTGTGCATGTTTCCTGTTTCAAAATATATTATTCTCTTTTGTCACAGTCACTTCTTAATGGTGTTCTGGTACATGAAATCAGCCATATTAATATATCAGATATATTAATATATCAGGTTAAATACTCAAAAAAAAAAAAAGAAGTATTTCTCGACTCTGCAAACTGTTCCTGCAAGACAAAAGCTTGTTATGTGCTGCTTTCATCGAATCATCGAGTCATTTCACAATGAGTGCTTGCACAAATGAGCATTTATGAATAGTAACATTTGTCTGCTGGTCACTTTAACGCAGTATAGATTGGTACCATTCTTCCGACAAGCGACTTCAATTTTTTGAGATACAGCGCAGAAACAGGCCCTTCGGCCCACCGTGTCCGCACTCACCCGCGATCGCCCCGTACACCAGCACTATCCCACACACTAAGGCCAATTTTACAATATTACTGAAGCCAATTAACCTACAAACCTGTCGGTCATAAGGTCATAAAGAATTAGATTTAGGCCAATCGGCCCATCATCTACTTTGCCATTCAATCATGGCTGATCTAACTCTAACCCCGTTCTCCTGCCTTCTCCCCATAACCTCTGACACCCTATACAAGAATCTATCTATCTCTGCCTTAAAAATATCCACTAATCTGGCCTCCACAGCCTTCTGTGGCAAAGGATTCCACAGATTCACCAGAGTTCGGGGTTCGATCCTGACTACGGGTGCTGTCTATACGGAGCTGTCACATTCTCCCTGTGACTGTGGGTTTTCTCCAGGTGCTCTGGTTCCCTCTCATGCTCCAAAAACGTGCAGGTTTGTTGATTAATTGGCTTCTGTAAATTGTAAATTGTCCCTAGTGTATAGGATAGTACTAGTGTGCAGGGCGATCGCTGGTTGGTACGGACTCGGTGGGCCGAAGGGCCTGTTTCCACACAATATCCCCAATGTATAAACATTAAGAAAGGAATTTAAGAAAAAATATGTTATCTGAACGATGGAATGGAATGAGTCTTTATTGTAATTTATTGGTTGGCACGGACATGATAATTTTGTAATTTTTGCGATTCCATCATTGAGCAATTAATTTACAACTAAGTGTAACTAAGGCAAAATTATTAAATATGATTGTTTTCCAAAATGTATTTCTCCAGATCACTACATTTCTGAATTTCTTATGTAACACAAACTAAAGTAAAAATGACACATTATCAAAGATCGAATTGTTTTTTCCTGAACCAATTCCTTTAATGCTCAGAAAATATAGCATTGAAGAATATTCCTTTTATTAATGCCCACCATGAAATTTTAATGCAGGAAGTCAAAAATTATATTTCAAAATGATTCCTTTGAATAATGAACAAATTAATTGAACATCTCTGGAAACATCAAGAAGGAAAATATGTAGGAGGGAATTGCAGATGCTGGTTTAAAGTTAGGCAGAGGTTCACTTGTACCTCCTTCAACCTCATCTACTGTCATGGGCGGAAATCCCAGGGGGGGACAGGGAGACATGTCCCCTCCATGTTTTGAGAGGTGGGGGACAACCCCCCCCCCCCCCCCCCCCCATGTTTGTAATCTGAATTTAAAAATTCGGTGAAAAAATATTCTATTAAAAATCTCCGCTTTCTGCGAGACAGTGGGGGTGGGATTGAGGATCGAGGGCGCCGATTGGACGAGAGAGACGTCAATCAGCAGGCAACATGATGATTGGACATGGGACATGATGATTCAGCGCGATGATTGGAGGAGGGAGGTGTTGGTCAGAAGCGGAAGTAGGGGGGTGGGACTGAGGATAGAGCGCAGTGATTGGAGGAGGGAGTCGTCCTGATGGAGCAAAGATCATAGAGCATAGCTTGAATCGGCCCGTTCGTGGGGCCTTTCATCGCCCGGCACGGCTTAAAATTGGCCGCGGGATCTTCCATCGCCCCGCGGTAAAATTGCTGTGTCGAGGCGATCGAGGGTCCTGATGGTGAGGCTCCCAATGTAGAAGAAAATTAAATGGTAACAGAGAAAAAAGAACAGAATGATTTAATGACAGTCTGAAGAAGGGTCTCAACCTGAAACGTTGCCTATTCCTTCTCTCCATCGATGCTTCCTCACCCGCTGAGTTTGTCCAGCAATTTTTGTCTACCTTCGATTTTTTCAGCATCTGCAGTTCTTTCTTAAACAGAATGATTTAATGATTCACTGATACTTTGTCTAGATACAGGGACAGACACAAAAAACTGGAGTAACTCAGCGGGTCAGGCAGCATCTCTGGAGAGAAGGAATGGGTGATGATTCGGGGGAAGGTCCTTCTTCAGACTCATTAGGGATAAGGGAAAGGAGAGATATAGATGGTGATGTGGAGAGATAAAAGAACAATGAATGAGAGATATGCAAAAAAGTAACTATGATAAAGGAAACTAGTTTATTAGAAGCTGGTGCGACTTGGGTGGGGGAGGGATAAAGAGAGAGGGAATGTCGGGACTACCTGAAGTGAGAGAAATCAATATTCATACCGAAGGTAGACACAAAATGCTGGAGTAACTCAGCGGGACAGGCAGCATCTCTGGAGAGAAGGAATGGGTGACATTTTGGGTCGAGACCCTTCTTCAGTCTGATGTCAGCGGAGTGGGCGGTACAGAGATAGAATGTAGTCGGAGACAGTAAGACTGGTGGGAGAACAGCGAAGGGGGAGGGGATGGGGAGAGAGGGAAAGCAAGGGCTATTTGAAGTTAGAGAAGTCAATGTTCATACCGCTGGGGTGTAAACTACCCAAGTGAAATATGAGGTGCTGTTCCTCCAATTTGCACTGGGCTTCACTCTGACAGTGGAGGAGGCCCAGCACAGGTCAGAATGAGAGGGGGAGTTAAAGTGGGAGATCAGGTAGGTGAGCATCTGCAGTTCTTTCCTACTCAATATTCATGCCACTGGTCTGTAAGCTGCCCAGCCAGTAGTATGTTTTATTTTATAGGGCGGTCACAGTGGCGCAGCAGTAGAGTTACTGCCTTACAGCGAATGCAACGCAGGGACCCGGGTTCAATCCTGACTATGGGTGCTGCCTGTATGGAGTTTGCACGTTCTCCCCGTGACCTGCGTGGGTTTTCTCCGAGATCTTTGGTTTCCTCCCACACTCCAAAGACGTACAGGTTTGTAGGTTGATTGGCTTGGTGTAAAATGTACAAATTGTCCCTAGTGGATGTAGGGGAATGTTAGTGTGTCGGAACCGCTGGTCGGAGTGGACCCGGTGGGCCGAAGGGCCGAAGGGCCTGTTTCCGCGCTGTGTCTCTAAACTAAACTAAACTATGATAAACTAGATGCAGTGAAATGTTTTCTTTTGGACAATAGGCAATAGACAACAGACATTAGGTGCAGGAGTAGCCCATCTGGCCCTTCGAGCCAGCACCGCCATTCATGGCTGATCATCCCCAATCAGTATCCCGTTCCTGCCTTCTCCCCATATCCCCTGACTCCGCCATTTTTAAGAGCCCTATCTAGCTCTCTCTTGAAAGTATTCGGAGAACCCACCTCCACCGCCCTCTGGGGCAGAGAATTCCACAGACTCACCACTCTCTGTGAGAAAAAAATGTTTTGCATACATCGCGGTAAAATCATACAGCTAGGCAGTACACCACAGTCAACACGTTTCTGAAACTGTTGAAGTTACGAAACTAGACCAAACAGTCCACAAACAGAAGAAACACAAAGTGGAATAAAAGCACGGAAGCCAATGCCAAATGCATGATTTATACCCTGCATTAAACACGTTTGGGCAGACTCAGCTGCTCAATTAACAGCCCGCACCTCATTAAGATGCAATTACCTCCATCACTTAATCCCTGTCATTAGTGTCCATTTACATCTTGCATTTAATCTGCACAAACTGCAGCAGCAAAACATGTCTGGAGACGAGGGATAGTGCAGAGCCTGAGCGCAAGAATTGACATTCCGTGAAAGACAAGTGAGACAATGAAGGTGAGCACACTGACCTGGAAGATAGACACAAAATGCCAGAGTAACTCAATGGGACAGGCAGCATCTCTGAATGGAAGGAATGGGTGACGTTTCGTGTCGAGACCTTTCTTCAAATAATGCCCTGGCAAACAAATAAAATAAAAATAAAAACTGCCCAGGCACCATTTTGTTTTAAATAGTGTCATGGCAATTGTTTCATAAACTGCCATGGCAATTAAAAAAATATATTGTCCTGAGAATTTTTTTTTAAAACAGCCTTATCGTTCCCCAGCCCTGTACAGCCCTGATTTACCTCCCCAAAATCCATAATCAACATTTTTTTTTTTGGAAAACAGAAACATAGAAAATAGGTGCAGTAGGAGGCCCTTTGGCACTTCCAGCCAGCACCGCCATTCATTGTGATCATGGCTGATCATCCACCATCAGTAACCCATGCCTGCCTTCTCCCCTTGAATTTAAACTTTCTTTTAAATCCATCCAGTGATTCGGCCTCCACTGCCTTCTGTGGCAGAGAATTCCACAAATTCTCTGGGTGTAAACGTTTTTTTCTGATCCCAGTTTTAAATGGCCTCCCCTTTATTCTTAGACTGTGGCCCCTGGTTCTGGACTTGCCCAACATTGGGAACATTTTTCCTGCAAAACCTCAAGGTCTGGCCTGGTGCAGCATCTGTGACCTCCACGTGCACTGTATGTAGGCCATCCACTTGGATAAAGTGAACACCTTCAAAAGAGATCCATTTGCCGTGCATCAGCAGTGCAGCTGATGACCAGCTGGTGATAGCAGCCTGAGCAAACAGCCAGGGCAGGGATAGACTGCCCTTGTATCTGTAAATGCAATGCAGCTAACAGTGGCTTCACCTCCTGACCACGATTTAACTCTGAGCATCTTTTGACACTGAGACACTGAGGGAGGCCTAGAGGATCCTCCGTCTGTGTCTAGGGCCTGTGTGAGTGCTGTTGTGTGCGCGTGACTGTGTGCGTGCATTCATATGTGGCATGCGTGTGTCTGCGTGCACTCTCTTACAGGCGTGATTGGTGTGTGTGTGTGTGTTTGTATGCACGTGTGTGTTTGTGTGCATATGTGTGCGTGAATATACAAACGCACATGGATGAATGTCTGTGCGCGCAATTGTGTGTGTGTGTGTGTGTGAAAGAGAGGGTGATTGTTATAGTTTTCTCCAGAGATGCTGTCCGACCCACTGATTTACAGTGGATATTTTTAAGGCAGAGATAGATAGATCCTTGATTAGTACAGGTATCAGAGGTCATGGGGAGAAGGCAGGAGAAGGGGGTTAGGAGGGAGAGATGGATCGGCCATGATTGAATGGCAGAGTGGACTTGATGGGCCGAGTGGCCTAATTCTATTCCTATTCAGAGTTTAGAGATACAGCGTGGAAACAGGCCCTTTGGCCCACCGAGTCCGCGCCGGCCAGCAATCCCTGCGCACTAATGCCCCTGTCCCACTTAGGAAGCCTGAACGGAAACCTTTGGAGACTCTGCGCCCCAACCAAGGTTTCCGTGGGGTTCCCAGAGGTTTTTGTCAGTCTCCCTACCTACTTCCACTACCTGCAACCTCCGGCAACCACCTGCAACCTCCGGGAACCGCACAGAAACCTTGGATGGGGTGCAAAGTCTCCAGAGGAAGGAAATCGAAGGTCTCGGAGAAAACCCACGCAGGCCACGGGGAGAGCATACAAACTCTGTACAGACAGCACCCATAGTCGGGATCGAACCCGGGTCTCTCTTCAGTATTAATACCAAGCCACTGTTTGGGGTGGGGATGTGAGGGTTGTGAAGGCTACGGATGTATTTTTGGAGAAGGCCCTCACTAGGATTACAACCAACACTCTAGTTTGTTGTCTACACTACTCTATGTTGAGTGAGCAACAGGAACTAGTTAGCCCTGGGGGAAAGACTGCGTTAAAAGACTGGAACATTTTCTGAAGTTCATTGAAGCCATTCTTGGATTATTTTATATCTGCCACTCTTTAATTAAAATTAATTGAGGCTGATGGTTTTTTTTTTCTGATATGAAGCGTTCTCCCTGATGGCTCAAATGCAAAGGAGTAAGATTAGTTTTAATAGAAAAAAATAAGTTAACACCATATTTACTTCCTGAAAGGAAATTAATAGTTAAAAATAAAGCTATTTAATTTGACGTACCCAAAAAATAACCATAATCTACTTTTTCAAATAGAAATAAAAGAAAAACCATGATATCCAGCGATATTATCAGAATTAAAGGACATACTTGTAGGAAGAAACTGAGGAGGAATTTCTTTAGTCAGAGGGTGGTGAATCTGTGGAATTCTTTGCAACAGAAGGCTGTGGAGGTCAAGTCAGTGGATATTTTTAAGGCAGAGATAGATAGATTCTTGATTAATACGGGTGTCAGAGGAGGTTATGGGGGGGGGGGGAGGGAGGTGAATGGGGTTAGGAGGGAGAGATAGATCAGCCATGATTGAATGGCGGAGGAAGCTTGATGGGCCGAATGGTCTAATTCTACTCCTATCATTTATCTAATGACCTTATATGATATAAAATTATGATTCATTAATAATTCTATTTAGGTTACACAAAAAAGCTGGAGAAACTCAGCGGGTGCAGCAGCATCTATGGAGCGAAGGAAATAGGCAACGTTTCGGGCCGAAACGTTGCCTATTTCCTACGCTCCATAGATGCTGCTGCACCTGCTGAGTTTCTCCAGCTTTTTTGTGTAACCTTCGATTCTCCAGCATCTGCAGTTCCTTCTTAAACAATAATTCTATTTAGTTTAGTTTATTTTCAGTTTAGAGATACAGTGCGGAAACAGGCCTTTGGGGCCCTCCGAGTCCGCACTGAGCAGTGATCCCCACACACTAACACTATTCTACACACGCTAGGGACAATTTTACATTATACCAAGCCAATTAACCTGCAAACCTGCATGTTTTTGGAGTGTGGGAGGAAACCGAAGATCTTGGAGAAAACCCGCACAGGTCACGGAGAGAACGTACGAACTCCGTAAAGACAGCGCCCGTAGTCAGGATCGAACCCGGGTCTCTGGCGCAGTGAGGCAGCATTTCTACCACTGGGCCACCGTGACGCCCGTGCTGTATTTGAACTTTAATAGAAGATATTTTCATCTGGACTAAATGAAATGAAAGCAATGGCTGCCTCGCCAACAGTCTGTCTGACCCTTCCTTCTTGTTGTTTAAATAGTATGTGCTAAATGTGTGTTTTTAGTGTTCTTTAGTTTGTTTTATGTTGGGGGGGGGGGATAGGGGGAAACTTTTTCTGACCTCTTACCTCGATGGAGATTACATTTTTTTCCCCCATATCGCATCAACATCAAGGAGTTGCGGCCTAACATCAAGGAGTTGGCGCCTTTACTGGAGACCGACTTCGGGAGCTCCACCACGGGTGTCTGCGGACTTACCATCATGGAGCTCGCAATCCCTTTGCCAGGGATCAGCCTCCGAGCTCCAACCGTGGGCGCCTGCGGACTTTAACATCGTGGAGCTCGCGGTCTCTGGTTAGAGACCGACTTTCGGGAAGTCCAAGCCACGGGATCTTCGACCGCCCCGACGCAGGAACTTTGACCGCCCCGACGCGGGGACTTCGATCACCCCACGGATGGTTCGACTGCCCTGACCGCAGGAGAATAAAGAGGATGAAATTTAAACTTTTTTGCCTTCCATCACAGTGGGGAATGTGGGGAATCCGCTGTGGTGGATGTTCATGTTAACCTTTATGTAGTTGTGTGCCTTTTGCTTTTTTTTCTGTAATGACTGTATGGTAATTTGCATATCACTGTATCTTAATTGGTACATTTGACAATAAAAGACCTTTGAAACCTTTGAAACCTTTGAAAATGTAATTTTTTCTTCTTTCCTTTATCAAACTAATATTTATCATATAGGAACAGAGATATCCTCCAGGGACATAACGCATTACATTTGACAGATATCTACAAAGACGTTCTTTAGTCCTGCATCACCAACTTTTAATTAAAAATTAATGGACACTCTGTTCAACCAGTGTTATCAGATGGCTTTCAGTTTTGAAAAGAAGGAAATGGTATTGTTTTAGGAAATATTTCATAAAAAGTGATATTGACTTGAAATTGTTGCAACATATAAAGACTGTCACAAAGTGCTGGAGTATCTCCAAAGACATACAGGTTTGTAGGTTAAAATGGCTTGGTATAAATGTAAAATTGTCCCCAGTGTGTGTAGGGTCGTGTTACTGTGAGGGGATAATGTTGGTTGGCGCAGACCTACTGGGCCAAAGGTCCTGTTTTCATGCTGTATCTCGGAACTAAACTAAACTGAACTAACTCTGCGAGTCAGGCAGCATCTGTGGAGAAAAAGGACAGGCGCTCTTTGGGATCTGACCCGAAACATCACCCATCCTTTTATCTCCAGAGATGCTGCCTCCCTGTCCCATTGAATTACTCCAGCACTTTGTGTATATCTTTGGTATAAACCAACATCTGCAGTTCCTTGGTTCTACACTGCATGTAGTATGATCAAAAGCTTCATGCAATTTGTTAACATGAATTTGGTTCTGCCTCTGAGACTGATCACCAATAAGAGATATTGAAGAGGATTTTGGATAGGCACAAGGATGTGCAGGGACTGGAGGGATTTGGGTCACATGCAGCCTGAGGAAATTAGTTGGAATCATGTTCGGCACAGACCTTGGGGTTAAAGGGCATGTTTAGTTTAGTTTAGAGACAGAGCATGGAAACAGGTCCTTCGGCCCACCGAGGCCACACCGACCAGCGATCCCCGCACATTAACACTATCCTACACACACTAGGGACAATTTAACATTTATACCAGGCCAATTAACCTACAAAGGTACACAGAAATGCTGGAGAAACTCAGCGGGTGCAGCAGCATCTATGGAGCGAAGGAAATAGGCAACGTTTCGGCCCGAAACCCTTCTTCAGACCTACAAACCTGCACATCTTTGGAGCGTGGGAGGAAACCGAAGATCTTGGAGAAAACCCACGTGGTCACGGGGAGAACGCACAAACTCCGTACAGACAGCACCTGTAGTCGGGATTGAACCCAGGACTCTGGCGCTGCAAGGGCTGTAAGGCAGCAACTCTACCGCTGCGCCAACGTGCCCGCCTGTATCCTATACTATTTTTATCTAATAAACTGTAGGAAATTTGATTGATTGACATCCAAATATATGTTTCTATATAAAGACTGTCAATCAGTTGAAAGTACAAGTCAAGTTATTTAATTGAAGGTTTTATTTTCCATTTTTCTGTGATGTTACTCAACATTCAACTTACTATTCATGTTCATAAATCCATAAGTGATTGAAGCAGAATTAGGTCAGTCGGCCCATCAAATCTCCTCCGTCATTCAATCATGGCTGATCTATCTTTCCCTCTCAATCACATTCTCCTGCCTTCTCCCCATAACCCCTGACACGTGCCCCAATCAAGAATTAATTTAACCTCCGCCTTAAAATTATCGTCTGGCGGCCACTACAGCGGTCTGTGGCAATGAATTCCACAGAATCACCACCCTCTGACTAAAAAAATTCCTCCTCATCTCCTTCCTAAAGAAACGTCCTTTTATTCTGAAGCTACGACCTCTGATCCTAGACTCTCCCGCTAGTGTTGTTAGCCTTAGGACTGAAGAGGTAAATTTGCTTGAGGTTTCACCAATAATAGGAAATGGCTTTCAAACAAAGCGTTTAACCTCAGAACATCCCAGTGCACTCTGCAGATTGCTTCGATGGAGCTGTGAACCTAAGCAAAGCTAGTTGCAAAGGTACTGAGGTGACCTGGAAAATAGATGTTCTAATAGTAACTACTTACTGGAGAGGAAAGGAAGAAATAAACAGCAATATTTCCAGCCTCCCAAGGCAGCTCGGAGTAAATTAAATGGTTAGACAGCATTGTTGTCTTCTCAGAAACAGGTATCACAGTGTCACAGGCAGGCCATAAAAATAAGAAGAAGGAATGCCTCACTGGTGATAATTGAGAGGAAAGTGTTGCCAAGGATATTGCAAGAACTCATTTCTTCTTGTTTAAATACTGTAACAGAATCCATTTCCACCTCTGACAGAGCAGACAGTTTTACATTGCACCTGTACAATGGTGTGGTGTATGTATTATTAGTTGTAAAATGGTGGTTAGAACATACAGTGCAGCACGGGAAGAAGGTTCCTGACCCGAAACGTCACCTATTCCTTTACCTCCAGAGATGCTGCCTGACCCGCTGAGTTACTCCGGCATTGTGTCAAGAGTCAAGAGTGTTTTATTGTCACATGTCCCAGATAACACAATGAAATTCTTACTTGCACAATATTGCAGCTCAACAGAATATGTAAATATAGTACATGGTAAACATATATATAATATAACACACACACACACACACACACACACACACACACACACACACACACACACACACACACACACACACACACACACACACACACACACACACACACACACACACACACACACACACACACACACACACACACACACACACACACACACACATATATATTAATAGGATGCATCCTCAGTGATGTGATCTGGGGTCATCGGGACAATTTACAATTTTGCCAAACCTAATTAACCTACAAACCTGCACGTCTTTGGAGTGTGGGAGGAAACCAGAGCACCCGGAGAAAACCCGCGCAGGTCACGGGGAGAACGTACAAACTCCGTAACGACAGCGCCCGTAGTCAGGATCGAACCCTCAGTCTCTGGGGCTGTTAAGCTGCAACTCTACCGCTGCGCCACCGTGCGGCCACCCCTGAGGAGTTGAAAATGGCTGAAAGCACCAAGGCTTAAAGGCTCGAGTGAACATCGGTTTGCAAGCTCATTGCAACATAATGGCCACATTTCTGGAGACGCAGGGAACTGCAGGTGGCAGTTTACAAAAAAAATGACACTAAATGCTGGAGTAACTCAAGCTGGTGAAGTTTCAAGGAAAGACACAGCAGCGTGTAGAGATATAAGGTCTATAGTCACTTCTGACAAGATGTCATTGGTTACCTGTGCAAGGTATTTGTGTTGCCTCCTTAATTTTGAAACTTTCAGCTTAATGAGGGATCTGGGTATAACTGTGCATAGTTCCTTGAAGGTGGAATCTCATATAGATAGGGTGGTAAAGAAAGCTTTTGGTATGCTAGCCTTTATAAATCAGAGCATTGAGTATAGAAGCTGGGATGTAATGTTAAAATTGTACAAGGCATTGGTGAGGCCAAATCTGGAGTATGGTGTACAATTTTGGTCACCCAATTATAGGAAGGATGTCAACAAAATAGAGAGAGTACAGAGGAGATTTACTAGAATGTTGCCTGGGTTTCAACAACTAAGTTACAGAGATAGGTTGAATAAGTTAGGTCTTTATTCTCTGGAGCGCAGAAGGTTGAGGGGGGACCTGATAGAGGTCTTTAAAATGATGAGAGGGATAGACAGAGTTGATGTGGACAAGCTTTTCCCTTTGAGAAGAGGGAAGATTCAAACAAGAGGACATGACTTCAGAATTAAGGGACAGAAGTTTAGGGGTAATATGAGGGGGAACTTCTTTACGCAGAGAGTGGTGGCGGTGTGGAGTGAGCTCCCAGTGGAAGTGGTGGAGGCAGGTTCATTGGTATCATTTAAAAATAAATTGGATAGGCATATGGATGAGAAGGGAATGGAGGGTTATGGTATGAGTGCAGGCAGGTGGGACTAAGGGGAAAAAAAATTTGTTCGGCACGGACTTGTAGGGCTGAGATGGCCTGTTTCCGTGCTGTAATTGTTATATGGTTATATGGTTAAATGATGAACATCCATATAAACCCTCCCTCTAGTGGAGGTGAAGGAGATATTATTTTCATGGAAAGCAAACTTCAACACAGTGTAGGTAGGGGCAGTAAGCCCCAAATAAAAATAACCTTAATAAAAAGGAGGTACAGTGGCAGAGTTACTGCCTTACAGTGCGAGAGACATGAGCTCAATCCTGACCACGGGTGCTGTATGGAGTTTGTACGTTCTCCCTGTGACCTGGGTGGGTTTTCTCCGAGATCTTCGGTTTCCTCCCACACTCCAAACACCTACAGGTTTGTAGGTTAATTGGCTTGGTGTACATGCAAATCATCCCTCGGGTGTGTAGGGTAGTGTTAATGTGCGGGGATCGCTGGTCGGTGTGGACTCGGTGGGCCTGATTCAAAGTCAAAGTCAAAGTATCAAAGTCAATAAAGTATCCTTTATTGTCAACAAAATGTTGGCCCTGCAGTCCATACGTATAATAAAAATAACAAAAAAAAAAACACACAATAAACACAAATTTAACATCCACCACAGTGCGTTCACCAGGCACCCCCTCGCTATGATGGAGGGCAAAAATCTTAAAGTCTTTGTCTCTTCCCTCCTTGTTCTCCCTCTGCGCCGAGGTGATCCAGGCCTCCGATGTTGTGACCACGCCGGGTGATGGCGAGTAAGTCAGTCCCGCGGCTGAATCCAGCTCAGCGAACGGGCCGGTTCGAACTCCGCGGCCCGGGGGTGGTCGAAGCTGCCGAAGATGCCGTTTCCGCGCTGTATCTCTGAACTGAACTGAACTTCACATGTAAGCTGTGTAATAACATACCATGAAAGCATATGCATCAATTGTATACAACACAATCTGACAACAGAACGCTCCTTTAATAAATTGCTCACTTTCTTTTCAGACACCCGTTATTAGAATGGTCTAAAATTGTGCTGAAATTGCATCCTCAAAATTGTGCTCGGCTACAAATGAGTTAGCAGTTTGTATCTTGTCAGGACATTTATTTATGTTTGTCAGTACATTCATTTATGCTGCAATTGCACTCTGCTGTCTGGTGCCAATGCCATCTCAGCAAGAGAATGGAAATGTTCCTCAGCACACCGTGCTTGCTTGCAAAATTAATCCTGCTTAGAGTTTTTATTTTTATTTTTTTTTATTTTTTTTTAATTTCCAAGACTTTATTCGACACATCAAATGATTCAACAGATCAAATCATAAACAAACATTATACTACATCAAGTATCATTATCAATGTTCACAATACTCTCAATCCCACGCGGTGACCAGCGCCCATCCTGGTTAGAGTTGACCTACCTGGAAACCCTCTCTATCCATCCCTCACCCACCCAAGTCACACCAGCTTTTCGGTCTGACCTGGCCAACAGCTGACACTGGCCTGTTGCCTTTATCATTGTTACTTTGATTGATTTGTTCTACATGTCTCTACATCACCGTCTATATCTCTCCTTTCTCTTTCCCGTGACTCAGTCTGAAGAAGGGTCTCGACCCAAAACGTCACCCATTCCTTCCCTCCAGAGATTCTCCCTCTTCCGTTGAGTTACTCCAGCATTTTGTGTCTAATGCCCCTGTCCCACTTAGGAAACCTGAACGGAAACCTCTGGAGACTTTGCGCCCCACCCAAGGTTTCCATGCGGTTCCCAGAGGTTCCCGGAGGTTTTTTGTCAGTCTCCCTACCTGCTTCCACCACCTGCAACCTCCGGGAACCACCTGCAACCTCCGGGAACCGCACGGAAACCTTGGGTGGGGCGCAAAGTCTCCAGAGGTTTCCGTTCAGGTTTCCTTAGTGGGACAGGGGCATAAGCGGGACATTCCCAACCTCCAACCCGGCATGCATCCCATCTCCAAAACCTGGTCTGAATATTGATTTCTCTAACTTCACATAACCCTTGCATCATCCCCTCTCTCCCCGTCCCTCCCCCACCCTAGACGTTGCACTAGTCCCATTACCATCCTGCTGAGTTTCATCGTCTGTATAACTTGTTTTCACCTAGCCCTAGCTCTGGTGAACATGGATAGCTGATGTTTCGTGTCTGGTCTGCAAAGCGTCTGAACTCGAAAAACGCCACCTACCCATGTTCTCCAGAGATGCTCTTATGACACCGGACCCAGAAACACCGCCTGTCCTTGTTCTCCAGAGATGCTGCCTGGCCCGCTCAGCTACTCCAGCATGTTGCGTCTTTTATTGAGTTCAGGAGTTGGGGAACCCTATTGCCACAGCAGAAGATGTTAGTGAGACCGGGCGTGGAGTACTGTGCAGTTAGTCTGGGAGCAGCCATTTCATGTCCAAACACGGACAGGTTTGTAGGTTAATTGGCTTTGGTATAATCGTCATTTGTCCCTAGTGTGTGTAGGATGGTGCCAGTGTATGGGAATCACTGGTCAGCATGGTGGGCCGAAGGGCCTCTTTCTACACTGCATCTCCAAATGAAACTAAACTAAGCCACTGAGATGTAAAATGTTCAAAGTTGTTTAGTAAATTTCAATTTAATTTCATACTCTTGTTGTTATAGCTCCACCCTCTCCCCACGTCTACATAGAGTCTGAGGAAGGGTCCTAACCCGAAACATCACCTGTCCTTCTTCTCCAGAGATGCTGCCTGACCCGCTGCAGTTACTCCAGCACTTGTGGCCGTCTTTGGCATAAGCCCAGCGTCTGCGATTCCTTTTTTGTTATATTCAACGTGGTTTGCTGTTGCCCCTGGCAATAGTAAATTATGGATCATTCACACTTGTTCAAATTTGAATCCTGACTAACGAGACGTTTTCAGATTTGACAGAATGTCCCAGTCAAGGTTGAATGTTTTTTTATAATAGATCAGCTCCTGAATGTGTTGAACAGGCACAGGAGGGAACAAACAGGCTACAGAACAAGTGGATACAACCGATGAAATTTCTCACTCTCTGGTTGAAAGCACCATGATGAAGTTTGCTCCATGCTTTGTTTCATGTTGGCCAGGTTCCTCTTGGCTTTGTCGAGAGTTTGTTGAGACCAACGTCGTCGCTGAGATTTCCATGTGAGGCAGTACGTTTTCAATTTCAAAGACATCTAATCGGTTTCTGCCTCAACAACTCCTAATTAAACTGACAACTCTTGAGTTGTGAACAGAGCCAAGCTGTGAAATTGGTTTGAAACAAAAAAATAGGGGGATAAATCGAGCTTTAGACATTGGAGGTACAGGGCGGAAACAGGCCCTTCGGCCCGTCGAGTCTGTGCCGACCAGCGATCACCCCGTACACTAGCACTATCCTCCTACACATGGTAGGGACAATTTACAACTTTACCAAAGCCAATTCACCTACAAATCTGT
Source organism: Leucoraja erinaceus (assembly GCF_028641065.1). Taxonomy (NCBI): domain Eukaryota; kingdom Metazoa; phylum Chordata; class Chondrichthyes; order Rajiformes; family Rajidae; genus Leucoraja; species Leucoraja erinaceus. The sequence goes on from NC_073388.1 coordinate 7,725,660, forward strand.
ACGTCATAAGGTCATAAAGAATAGGAGTGGAATTAGGCCATTCGGCCCATCGTCTGCTCTGCCATTCAATCATGGCTGATCTATTTCTCACTCCTAACCCCATTCTCCTGCCTTCCCCCCATAAGCTCTGTACTAATCAAGAATCTATCTATCTCTGCCTTAAAAATATCCACTGATTTGGCCTCCACAGCCGTCTGTGGCAAAGAATTCCACAGATTCACCACCCTCTGACTAAAGAAATTTCTCCTCATCTTCTTTCTAAAAGAACGTCCTTTAATTCTGAGGCTGTGACCTCTAGTCCGAGACTCTCCCCCTAGTGGAAACATCCTCTCCATACCCACTCTATCCATCTATAACATCATTGAACCTAGGACAGGCATCTCTGTTACAACTCATCCTAGTGCAGCTGATCAATATTTAATAAAAAGATGCAAAGTACTGGAGTAACTCAGTGGGTCAGGCAGCATTTCTGGAGAGAAGGAGCAGGTGACATTTTGGGTCGAGACCCTTCTTTAGACTGAGAGTCAGGGGAGAGGAAAACTAGAGTACAAAGAACAAACAAATGAAAGGTGTGAAAAGAACAAATCAAAGCCAGCGACGATGATCAAGGAAAGGTGGAGCCCATAATGGTCCATTGCTGGCTGTGGGTGGGTGGGGTCTCTGTGAGAAGGCTGCCCTGCCAGCAGCGCGTTAGTCAATTCTACTTTTTTTGTTTTTTTAAGTGTGTCCAAATGTGTGTTTTAATGTCTCTTGGTGTGTCTTGTGTGGGGGGTGGTGAGGGGGGGAAAGGGGGGAACCGCTTTTGGTCGCCTCCTCCATGAGAGGATTGGTGCGGCCTTTCCCGGAGACAGGCCCGGAGTTCCAGCAGAGGGCGCAAAGAGAACTTTTTCACCATGGAGCGGGCGAGCCCTCGCCGGGGGTCACCAAAAGGGAGTGCACCGATCGCTGGCCCACGCCAGCCTGAAGCCGCTGTCTGCAAAGATTCCAGCTGGCGCGGCGTCTGGAGCCTGCGATCCCTCGTTGGGGACCCCGGAGGAGAAGAGCTCCGACCGCCGGCCCGCGGCCTACGACAGCTTGAAGCCGCGGTCTGCGGTGCTTCTAGCCGTGGGCGTGGCGGGGAATTACTTAATAACCATCCGAAGCGGGATCCCTCGCTGGAAATCCCTGGAGAAGAGCTCCGACTGCCAGCCTGCGGCCTACGTCATCTTCAAGCCGCGGTCTCCGGTAGGGAAGCACCGATTCGGGACTTACCGTGCCTGTACATTTGGCCACCCGCAGCGGCGACTGCAGAGGTTTATGGTCCCGACCACGGAGTAAAATGGAGGAGGACTGACTAAACTTTGTGCCTTCCAACACAGTGATGAATGCTGTGGTGGATGTTTTGTGTTACAATTTTTTATTGTGTAATGTGTTTTCTTTTTTATTGTACCGCTGCTGGCAAATTCATTTCACTGCACTTCATTGTGTACGTGACGAATAAATCTGACTATTGACTATTGACTATTGGAAAAGGTAATAACGAGTGGATATAGATTGTGAAATTAAGCTTGCAATACCGAAACTGATAGGACTATTAAGAGCCTGGAGAAGGGTCTCGACCAGAAACGTTTCGATTCTTATGGCAATTAAACACTTGACTCAGAATATACTTTTTACATTTACTTTGCCTCCTAGATTTCCAAGTTCGTTGAGACACTCTGCCCCATTTATGTTCAATTCAATTCAATTCAGACAAAGATAAGGATGCAGAGATAAATATATAGTGCAAGCTAAGTAAGATCGAATAATGATGAGCTCGAGGTATTTTTAGCTTAATACGCTGTTCACAAAGGCACCGGGATGTATTTCACAGGTGTTTAATACAAAGGGGGAGAAGGGCATGAAAAAGGAATATTGATTGCTGAAGGGAATACAGTTTTCTTGCAATAAAGATTGGCTGGGATAAAAACATCAAAGGTTTACACTACAAACGGCTACAACTAATAGTAACCATATCAACAGCACGCAGACAGAGAGGGATTAATGGCAATATGATGTTCACATTCATCCTACTTAATAAGAGGTGAAACACAGAGTGTCTCAAAGAACTCGGGTTTCTGCAAACCAAAGTATCTGCTGAAGTATATTCTGGGCGGCACGGTGGCGCAGCGGTAGAGTTGCTGCCTTACAGCGCCAGAGACCCGGGTTCGATTCTGGCTATGGGTGCTTGTCGGTATGGAGTTTGTACGTTCTCCCCGTGATCTGCCTGGGTTTTCTCCGAGTACTTCAGCTCCCTCCCACACTCCAAAGACAAGAGTCAAGAGACCGAGAGATTCAAGAGTGTGTTTTATTGTCATGTGTCACAGGTAGAACAATGAAATTCTTACTTGCAACAGCACAACAGAATATGTAAACACAGTACACTGTAAATAATATAACAAACGAGAAAGAAAAATAACGTTCAGTGTGTGTATATATGCACATACTCACAAATCAATTTATTGATCATAGATCATATATATATATATCTATTTATATTATATATTATCTATATATTATCTATATATCTATATATTATATATAATATATTGTATATTATCTATTTATACATACACACATATATAGACGTACAGGTTTGTAGGTTAATATGCTTGGTCTAAATGTAAATATTGTGTGTAGGATAGTGTTAGTGTGCGGGGATCGCTGGTCGGTGCGGACTCGATGGACCAAAGGGCCTGTTTCCGTGCTGTAAATCTAAACTAAACTGAACTATAAATGCAGAAAACTCACAGAAATCCCTGAGGGTTTTGTGATCTGCTTAGTGAAGCGAGTGTAAAGGTCAAGATGTCTGGTTTGTGATCTTCTGACGTCTTGCTTTAATATCTGAGGCTAATTGCAGCCGATTTTCTCATGTATAAACATTGCTTTTCAACAGCATTGTTGGGCCATTAACTCCTTGTCTTGAGTGAATGATTGATTGAAAGACACAGCGTGGAAACAGGCCCTTGGGCGTCCCGAGTCCACGCCGACCATCGATCACCCGTTCACGCTGGGTTCTATGTTACCCCACCTTTATATCCACTCCCTGCACACCAGTGGGCAATGTACAGTGGGCAATTAAACCGACGAACCTGCATGTCTTTGGGATATGTGAGGAAACATCCCACAGGCACCTAACAGCTGCCCCACTCAGCCATCCATCTCTGTTTAACAGGGAGTACTTATCCAACATTTTCAGTGTCTTCGGTTGGAGGCTCGGTGGGGCAGCGGTAGAGTTGCTGACGCAACGGCAACAGAGACCCGGGGTTGAGCCTGACTACGGTCCCTGTCTCTACGGAGTTTGCACGTTCTCCCCATGACCGCAATGGTTTTCTCTGGCCGTTCCCAACACTCCAAAGGCGTGCAGGTTTGTAGGTTAATTGGTTTCGGTAAAAATTGTAAATTGTCTCTAGCATGTAGGATAGCGCTAGTGTGCAGGGATCGCTGGTCAGCATGGACTCGGTGGGCTGAAGGTCCTGTTTCTGTGCTGTATCTCTGAACTAAACCAAACTAAACCACCCCTAAAACACGCATTAGAGGTTAATAATATTATCAGAAAAACCCCAGACTCATGACATTATTCCATCCAAAATAGCATATTTTCACATGGACAAATTTGTCTAAGACAGCTTGCTCTGCGGGTTCGATCCTGACTACGGGTGCTGTCTATACGGAGTTTGTACATTCCTATGTAGGATAGAACTAGTGTGCGGGTGATCACTGGACGGCACAGACACGATGGGCCAAAGGGCTACATTTGCATATCTGTTGTGGTGCTGCAAGTAAGAAACATAGGCATAGAAACATAGACAATAGGTGCAGGAGTAGGCCATTCAGCCCTTCGTGCCAGCACCGCCATTCAATATGATCATGGCTGATCATCCAACTCGGTATCCTGTACCTGCCTTCTCTCCATACCCCCTGATCCCTTTAGCCACATCTAACTCCCTCTTAAATATAGCCAATGAACTGGCCTCAACTACCTTCTGTGGCAGAGAATTCCACAGATTCACCACTCTCTGTGTGAAAAATGTTTTTCTCATCTCGGTCCTAAAAGATTTCCCCCTTATCCTTAAACTGTGACCCCTTGTTCTGGACTTCCCCAACATCGGAACAATCTCCCTGCATCTAGCCTGTCCAACCCCTTAAGAATTTTGTAAGTTTCTATAAGATCCCTCCTCAATCTTCTAAATTCTAGCGAGTACAAGCCGAGTCTAACTCTCTTTTGAAAACATCCAGTGAATTGGCCTCCACTGCCTTCTGTGGCAGAGAATTCCACAGATTCCCAACTCCCTTAGTGAAAAAGATTTTCCTCATCTCAGTCCTAAATGGCCTACCCCTTATTCTTAAACTGTGATCCCCTGGTTCTGGACTCCCCCAACATCGGGAACATGTTTCCTGCATCTAGCCTTTCCAATCCCTTCAGAATTGTATGTGTTTCTCTCAGATCCCCTTCTAAATTCCAGTGAATATAAGCCCCAGTCAATCCATTAGCTTGAGAGTTGCATCTCTAAACTAAAGTAAACTGAACTAAACTAGCTGAGTTTCTCCTGCACGTTTGTCTACCTGAAACAAATTAATGATTGCTTGATGCACGCCACTTGCATTGAAGACAACAGCAAATGAATCGCAATTCAAATACAATGCACAGCCTCTATTGTAAATCATATGGTTAAGCACCAGCCACTGAAAATGAATTTCAGTATCATCTTTTAGGAACATAGAAACATAGAAACATAGAAATTAGGTGCAAGAGTAGGCCATTCGGCCCTTCGAGCCTGCACCACCACTCAATATGATCATGGCTGATCATCCAACTCAGTATCCCGTACCTGCCTTCTCTCCATACCCCCTGATCCCCTTAGCCACAAGGGCCACATCTAACTCCCTCTTAAATATAGCCAATGAACTGGCCTCAACTACCCTCTGTGGCAGAGAGTTCCAGAGATTCACCACTCTCTGTGTGAAAAAAGTTCTTCTCATCTCGGTTTTAAAGGATTTCCCCCTTATCCTTAAGCTGTGACCCCTTGCCCTGGACTTCCCTAACATCGGGAACAATCTTCCTGCATCTAGCCTGTCCAACCCCTTAAAAATTTTGTACGTTTCTATAAGATCCCCTCTCAATCTCCTAAATTCTAGAGAATATAAACCAAGTCTATCCAGTCTTTCTTCATAAGACAGTCCTGACATCCCAGGAATCAGTCTGGTGAACCGTCTCTGCACTCCCTCTATGGCAATAATGTCCTTCCTCAGATTTGGAGAACAAATTGAAATGTTATAGCGAGCCACGCGTTGTGAATCTAAAGAGATCTCTATTAAGTAAGTAGTGAGAGAACAGCACTCACAGGACTGGAGAGGGTTCTCCCTGAGTTCTGACAATATCGCACGGCACACCTCTCGACCAAGCGACGACTTCCTCCTGCCAAACGCTGTCCCGTGACCCTGCCAGGCCGAGTGCTGAGGGTTCGCTCAGTAAGTGGCCCAACCACCAGGTGGCGCCACAATGTTAGTGTTCCAAGTAAAGGGTGAGTTATTGAAACTAGTTCCCACCAGGAGACCATCCAATGCGGATCCTCTGAGCATGACTTTGGTACAGATTTTACATTCTCAGCTGACAAGAGTAAACCGAAACTTGATTAACGGTAAAACAAGGTCTTGATTGGAGGTTGAGTGGGGACCCCCAGTGTGGAGGTTACAGAAAAACTTAATTAGTTAGCAAACCAGCCCTTGAGTACAAAATAAAACGCGTATCCACAAGTCAAACTTAGTTGAGAGAAGTTCCAATTTTCCGTTACAATGATGGGTGCACGCTGTAACATAATCAATGAAGTTCCTCAGACTTGGGTGTCGACACCACTGCATTCAATGCCTCTATTTATAGGCTTGGGCTGTGGTTCCCTTCTTCCTTTGTGTCCATCTTGCTACAGATGTCGGCCTCGCTGTCATCGTTCGTCATGAAAAGGACACAGACATCCAGCGACAATCAGTGGGAGCCATCACTTGTCGCAGTAGATGATGGTGGTAGCAGAATTTGCTCAGGATACTTCCAGTGTCCAGCCCCGCGATGTTCCCTGACACCACACAAGTCCGATCCACATCCACATTTAGCAAGTCTCAAGAAGGCCCTCAACCCGAAACGTCACAGATTATTTCACCGCAGAGATGCTGCTTGTCCCGCTGAGTTACTCCAGCAATTTGTGTCAACCATCCCTATTCACCAGTTATTATACCTCACTATTCTCTCCCCAGCAACAATCTCCATCTCTCCCCCGCTTTGCAATGACATTTCTCTCCTTCACCCCCATCAATAAATCCTGCTGCTCATCACACCCTCTGACCCAGTTCGGAGTTCTCCAGGACCGCCTGAAGCGGGATTTTTTAAATTGGCAGGGGCGCAGTGGTAGAGTTGCTGCCTTCCAGCGCCGGAGACCCAGGTTCGATCCTGACTACGGGTGCTTGTCTGTACGGAGTTTGTGCGTTCTCCCCGTGACCTGCGTGAGTTTTCACCGAGATCTTCGGTTTCCTCCCACACTCCAAAGACGTGCAGGTTTGTAGGTTCATTGCCTTGGTATAGATGTGTAAATTGTCCCAAGTGTGTGTTGGACAGTGTTAAGGGCCTGTCCCATAGGGCGATTTTTTAGGCGACTGCCGGCGACTACGACAATGGAATTCACCGAAGTCAGCACCGGCGACAACCTACGTCATCCTGGCGACAACCTACGATAACCTACAACTGCATCTACGTCAGGAGAAGACAAGCTACGACAAGCACATGGACGACGGACGACTGTCGCCGAAAGGTTTTGAACATTTCAAAATCCAGCGGCGTCCAGAAAAACGTTACGACTCTTTGGGCGACTGAGGACACAACTCACGGCCATACAGGCAACACCCCAGCGACCATGTGGCAACAGTCTAGTCGCCGTTAGTTGCCTAAAAAGTCGCCTAAGTGGGACAGGCCCTTTAGTGTCAAGTCAAGTCAAGTTTATTTGTCACATACACATACGAGATGTGCAGTGAAATGAAAGTGGCAATGCTCGCGGACTTTTGTGCAAAAGACAAACAACGAAACAACCAAACAAATTATCAACACAATCATAACACACATATTCTTTTACATAATAAATAATGGAAGGAAAAACATTCTGTAGAGTTAGTCCCTGGTGAGATAGGCGTTTACAGTCCGAATTGCCTCTGGGAAGAAACTCCTTCTCTATCTCTCCGTTCTCACCGCATGGCAACGGAGGCGTTTGCCTGACCGTAGCAGCTGGAAAAGTCCGTTGCAGGGGTGGAAGGGGTCTCCCATGATTTTATTTGCTCTGGAGTTGCACCTCCTGTTGTATAGTTCCTGCAGGGGGGCGAGTGAAGTTCCCATAGTGCGTTCGGCCGAACGCACTACTCTCTGCAGAGCCTTCTTGTCCTTGGCAGAGCAATTCCCAAACCAGATGGTAATATTTCCGGACAAGATGCTTTCCACCGCCGCTGCGTAGAAGCGTGTGCGGGGATCGCTGGCCGGCATGGTCTTGGTGGGCTGAAGGGCCTGATTCCGCGCTGTACCTGTAAACTAAACTAAATTAAACAGAGCTGTCACTGCTCATTGACATGCTATGTGCATCTTCTCCTTTCAGAGCAGCTTCAAGGTTAGCCTCTAACTCTCTCTCGGAGTCTAGCTGCTTTTATCCCTTCCCCCTTCACGTCCGCTCTCTGCTATAACTTATGGATGAATCAGCCTCACATATCGATAAGGTAATACAGGAGGCTTCCATTACTGGTCTCATAATCCATACACCACTAGGATTTCATTGACTAGGCACTATGAAGGTATATGCTGATATATACATATTGCCCAGACAATGAAATATTAGAATCACCCGTGTGACTTGGGAATTGTCAGATTTATGCTCTGCTTTGGTGGTAATACAATCATGAAAAGAATTACAATGCATATTCCGCAAATAACAATGATAAGAATTACTTCCTCCTGGTTCAGTCGCTATCAGTGGAAGCCATCCATCTTATGACCTTCCCTCAATGCAGACTCTGCTGTCTGTGCCTGGAGGGAGGGGTAACATGCCTTGGGGAGTGTGGTTGCTGTTTGCAGGCTCAGCCATGAGTAATTTCGAGTCGACACCTTTCTTCAGACTCTCGACCCGAAACGTCACCCATTCCTTCTCTCCAGAGATGCTGCCTGTCCCGCTGAGTTACTCCAGCTTTCAGTGGTCTATCTTCGCTTTAAACCAGCATCTGCAGTTCCTTTCATACACACAGTGATGAGTAATGTTCCTTTGTTCTTTATTAATGCTTTATTAAAGGCCAGAGCCTGTCCTGATAATGTGCTCATGTTGATTATGCCATTGAAAAATCAATAATGTTGTTTTTTTGGTTAAAAAAAACGGTGTTGCAGACAGCAGCTGCCTGACATTTGTCACAGCATGTGGACAAGTTGTTTCAACTCTCCATTGAAGGGTGTTGGAAATATTTATTTAAAGAGTGTCAAACCATTGGGCTGAAGCTGGCAGTTTCATCAGATATCATCCCATTCTTTCTTATAACATCCCTTTCATTTCTCTAGGTTCCCTGTCCACTGTCTCTCGGTGTGAAGAAGGATCTCGAACCAAAACATCCAACATTCCTTCTGTCCCGAGACGCTGCCTGTCCCGCTGAGTTACTCCAGCATTTTACCTCCATCTCCGGTGTAAACCAGCATCTGCAGTTCCTTCCTCCTTCTTTAGTTTAGTTTAGTTTAATTCAGAGATACAGCGTGGAAACAGACACTTCGGCCAAACGAGTCCGTGCTGACCAGCGATCCCCTGCACACTAACATTATCCTACACACGTTAGGGACAATTTACAATTACACCAAGCCAATTAACAAACCTGCACGTCTTTGGAGTGTGGGAGGAAACCGGAGCACGCGTGTCACGGGGAGAACGTACAGACAACGCCCGTAATCTGATTCAAATCCAGGTCTCTGGCGCTGTGAGGCAGCAACTCTACCGGTGCGCCACCTATTTCCTATTTACTTAGTACACGGTACATGTGACAATATTAAACCTAAACCTAAACCTAAATCAATTAAATAAGAAATAGATGGCGCAGCGGTAGAGTTGCTGCCTCACAGCGCCAGAGACCCGGGTTCCATTCTATCTACGGGCGCTGTCTGTACGGCTCTCTCCCTGTGAGCTGCGTGAGTTTTCTCTGGGGGCTCCGGTTTCCTCCCACACTCCAAAGACATGCCGGTTTGTAGGTTAATTTTACACGAGCAGCTAAAGTCAAAAGTATATGTAAAGAGTGCTTGAAGTTTTCTATATCAAAGAATTCATCTTTCTTTGCAACAGAGACATATTTTTCATGGAAGTATGTTTCAAGATAAAATAAATGAAACAAATTCAAATATGTACCGTAGAAGCTACCCCAAGGTTAGGATAATGTAAACTTCAAGGCTCTCTGTCAGTTTAATTCCAAAATTCCTTTACACCACAGCAGGTTTTGCAGGTTGATGTTGCTGACCCAGTGGAAACATACTAACCAGCACAGATTTTTCCAACCAAAGTCATAGGACTTTAATGTTCTGATATTTGATCCATAAAATTATTAGTAATTCCATTTATGGTGATGCATGGGTTGTGATAGATACATCAGACAATCCCTTTCTTCATACGGAACTAACACAACGTTCCCGACACTTAAGATGCAATGTAAACACCTTGCGCAATATTGCAATATGTAAAATTTGAAAAACATGTCGCTGCGTAAATAAGAACGGTTTAATTTCCTTAAAAAGTTGAAAGCAGGAAATTTGATCAATTTCTCCCCTGGGATTAAATAAAGTTCTATCGTATCACATCGTATTGTATTGTATCATATCGTATCGGACCAATAGAGTGAGGCTAGTGTATTAGACAAAGAGAAGCATGAGAGACGGCACATGCTGGAATCTTGTGCAAAATCTTCGACGGCATCGTGACGCAGCGGAGGATGAGTTTGAAAAGAAGTACAATGCTGTAAAGGTTCCAGAACCCATTGACACACAAAGGGAGAAAATTAATGCTCAGGAGCAAGAGGCCAATAAGAGTGCTCAAAGTTATTGCCAGGCTTCAAAGGAGAGGATTTCCAAATACGAGAAAGAGCTTGTGAAATTCAAAAGCATGGTTCCTTTTGAACAGATGACTATCGACGATCTGAACGAAACTTTCCCTGAATCCAAGCTGGACATGGTGAAGTATCCCTATTGGCCCCACAAGCCCATCAGTGACCTGTAATTGTCCCTGTGATATCTGCAGATGTAATTCTATTATAAAATAAAGCAATGTTCAATGTTGAAAAAAAAAAAAAACATTTAAAAAAATCGTGACGCAGCGGGAGCATTGCTGCCTTGCAGCGCCAGAGACCCGGGTTCGGTCTGTACCTTTGCACCTATGACAGCGTGGGAAACAGTGCTCCGGTTTCGTCCCACACTCCAAAGTCGTGCAGGATTGTAAATTAGTCACAAAAGGCTGGAGTAACTCAGCGGGTCAGGCAGCGTCTGACCTGTAGAGTTACTCCAGCATTTCGTGTCTATCTTTGGTGAAAACCAACAACTGCAGTTCCTTCTTACACAGGTTTGTAGGTTAATTGGTTTCATTAAAAATTGTAAATTGTCGTTAGCGTGTAGGATAATGTTAGTGTACGGGGAGATCGCTGGTGGGTGCGGACTCGGTGGGCCGAAAGGCCTGTTTCCACACTGTTTCTCTAAAGTCTGAAGTATGCAAGTGGTGTGATTTGCGGGCGTGTCTCCCTGTTGACATTTGCATTGAGTTAGTGTGCAAAGAAAGTTTAGTTTAGTTTAGTACAGTGATACAGCCCGGAAACAGGCTCATCAACCCACTGAATCCGTGCCGACCAGCGATCACCCCGTACACTAGCACTATCCTACACACCAGGGATTATTTACATTGTGCCACCCTAGGGAGGAGGCAGAAACATTCTCAGCATGATCACATCTGATCTGGGGAAGAGTTGTGGAAGAAAAAACGGTCTAGTATGTAGGCAAATTGGTTTGGCAAATGTAAAAATTGTCCCTGGTGTGTGTAGGATAGTCTAAAGGGCCTGTCCCACTTAGGCGACTTTTCAGCGGAATGCCTGCGGCTGTCAAGCTCGCGGCAGTCGCCTGAAAAACCGCGAACTGGAACGGAATGGCGGCCGTCAGAGCGGAGCGCACACACACACACGCATATACGCATGCACACGCACACACATATATATATTCACACACGTAGATATACATGTGCGCACACACACACACACGCACACGCACAAACGCACGCACACACGCACACAAGCACGCACACACGCACACCTACACACACACACACACACACACATGCACGCACACACACCTACACACACACACATACACACACACGCACGCACGCACACACACACACGCGCGCGCACACACACACACACACACACACACACACACACACACACACACACACACACACACACACACACACACACACACACACACAAACAAAGGCGGGGGCCAGGGAAAGTGGGGGAGCGCTGTCTGAAATTCACACGGTGCTAAGCCAAGGTGATACAGACACACCGCGATGAACAGGAAGGTTAAAGACGGCTAGCGCAGTGTACGGTAAGTCCTTTAAAAGGGGGGGGGAGGGGAGAAGGGGGAGAAGGGGGGAGAAGGGGGAAGAAGGAGTGGAGACACTTTTAAGAAGCTGGACAACTTTTATTAAGCCAGAGATACACAGCTGTGAAGTTTAGCAGGCATCTAACATTACCGGTCGGTTTTCCTTGGTTCTGAAAACTCGTGCTTACTTTTTTTTCCCCAATGAGCCAATGAAAATGACCGGGTCAGCAAAAGAGATGAACTAAAACTACCTACGACTGCCTCGAGCACCCATACCTACATGGTGACCCCACTACCACTGCACCTACGACTACAAAAGTACCGATTTTCTCCATGGCGACCAATTTTTGGTCGCAGTAAATATTTCAACATGTTGGACAATTTGCTGCGACCATACTGAGGCCGCGACTCGTTCCTAGAATGCGGGAACTCCTCTCGACCATGAAGGAAACCACCAGCGAACACGTGGTGACCACGTAGCGATCATGAGGCGAGCGCAGTCTCCTGTACTCGCCTAAAAAGTCGCCTAAGTGGGACAGGCCCTTTAATGTGCGGGGATTGCTGGTCGGCGCGGACTCAGTGGGATCGAAGGGCCTGTTTCCCCGCTGTATCAAAAAACTAAACTAAACCAAACAAAAATGTAAACTTTCAACTCCCATTCTCCGAATCACACGTTGATTGGAGGTATCTATAGAAAAGACCAAATAACCTTCTATCCCCTGTGCTGAGAAGGTGATTTGTGCACAGATGAAGATATCATTTGCCAGTTTAACATGATCACTGCTGACTCTTTGCACTAATCAAGCTGCAACTGTGTCCCTGTAGCAGCTTTGATTTAGAAGCAAGGACAAAAACAAGCAGGCAGATTACAAGCAATAGGGGGAGAAAAAAAACAGAATATGACTTCCATTACAAAACTGAAATTTACAAAATATTTTTAATGGCCCATTTCATCAACAGGGGTGGGGAAGCAATCATTCGATGAAAATGAAGAAGAAAAATCCAGTTCTGTGCTATTCCCGCATAGTTAAGACATTCAGAGCCAAAGGACCGGCTGTGCAGCTGGCAGAGCTGCCCTATCACAGCGCTAGAGTTTCAGGTTCAATCCTGACTTTGGCTGCTGTCTGTGCGGAGTTTGCATGTTCTTCCTGGGATCATTTTCGTTTCCTTCGGGTACTACGGTTTCCTCCCACATCGCAAAAGATGTGAGGAATTGAAAGTGGATTGGCCTCTGTAAACTGCCCCTAGGATCGATGTTCATCGTGGACACTATGCATGGAAGAGCCTATTTCTATGCTGTATCTCTAAACTAACTAGCAGCAATATGTTGCTCAGAAATCAAACATAGTGCGGAATGGCAAACGGAACTGGTGAAAGGTCTTTAGACATTCGAATTCAGGCTCTTCGGCCCATCGAGTCCGCGCCGACCAGCGATCACCCCGTGCATTAATACTATCCTACACACCAGGGACAGTTTACATTTTACTGAAGCCAATTAACCTACGAACCTGTACGTCTTTGGAGTGAAGGAGTAAATCGGAGATCCCGGGTAAAACCCATGTGGTCACAGGGAGAGCGTACAAACTCCGTACAGACAAGCACCCGTAGTCAGGATCGAACCCGGGTGTAAATATTTCAGCCTTGCCTTCACACCAGGACTACTGCTTGTAAGGGTGAGGCCAATGTGGAGTCTATCTTCCTCTTCGCTGTCCATGTCAGTACCACCACCCACGAACGGGTCACCATATCCTGGTTTCAGTTCTTCTACTCTTCTCCATGTTGTTTGCTGTGCTGTCATCATAGAAAGCAGCCCAGACCATCCCACAAACCATCCTCCCTTCCATTGACTCAATCTACACTTCACGCTGCCACGGCAAGGCCAGCAGCATAATCAAGGACCAGTCTCAGCCCTCTCTCTACACCCCACACCCATCAGGCAAGAGGTACAGAAGTGTGAAAACACACACCTCCAGATTGAGGGACAGATTTTTCCCAGCTGTTATCAGGCACCTGAACCATCCTACCACCAACCTAGAAAGTGGTCCTGATCTCTTATCGACCTCATTGGAGATCCTCGGACTATCCACTATTATCGAAATGGTGGCCAATTGGGAAAGGGTGAGATGCAGCGAGACCTGGGTGTCATGGTACACCAGTCATTGAAGGTAGGCATGCAGGTGCAGCAGGCAGTAAAGAAAGCAAATGGTATGTTGGCTTTCATAGCAAAAGGATTTGAGTATAGGAGCAGGGAGGTTCTACTGCAGTTGTACAGGGTCTTGGTGAGACCACACCTGGAGTATTGCGTACAGTTTTGGTCTCCAAATCTGAGGAAGGACATTATTGCCATAGAGGGAGTGCAGAGAAGGTTCACCAGACTGATTCCTGGGATGTCAGGACTGTCTTATGAAGAAAGACTGGATAGACTTTGGTTTATACTCTCTAGAATTTAGGAGATTGAGAGGGGATCTTATAGAAACTTACAAAATTCTTAAGGGGTTGGACAGGCTAGATGCAGGAAGATTGCTCCCGATGTTGGGGAAATCCAGGACAAGGGGTCACAGCTTAAGGATAAGGAGGAAAACCTTTAAAACCGAGATGAACTTTTTTTCACACAGAGAGTGGTGAATCTCTGGAACTCTCTGCCACAGAGGGTAGTTGAGGCCAGTTCATTGGCTATATTTAAGAGGGAGTTAGATGTGGCCCTTGTGGCTAAGGGGATCAGAGGGTATGGAGAGAAGGCAGGTACGGGATACTGAGTTGGATGATCAGCCATGATCATATTGAATGGCGGTGCAGGCTCGAAGGGCCGAATGGCCTACTCCTGCACCTAATTTCTATGTTTCTATGTTTCTATCTTTAATCGGACTTTACTGGACTTTATCTTGCACTAAATGTTATTCCCTTTATGATGTATCTGTACACTGTGGACGGCTCGATTGTCATCATCATATATAGTCTTTCTGCCGACTGGTTCGCATGCAACACAAAGCTTTTGACTGTACCTCGGCACACGAGACAATAAACTAAACTAAATTCAACTATATTAATTTAAAACTTAACCAAACAACTGTATATTGGGAATTCCATTGAAAATAGCTTGCAGTGCGACAATATCAAAGATATTATTTCAACTTTAATAACAACAAAAAATGTAATTGACGCATGCAAACCATTTCCATCTATTAAATGTATGTAGCATAAAATGATAGTTCTCAGTGGGCAAGGCTAATTACATTGTGCATTGACACAAAAGAAGCATTCTTTCCAGAACTGTTCAGATTATTGCAACAGTTATTTCCATGCATTATATATTGTACGTGTTGGAGCTGCTAATTGGGGAGTTTTACATGCCTAGGCTCATTTAAAAGTGAAGGGTATGTGCAGTAATACGCGTTGATCTAATGCTGTGTGGCACAGAGATTGAACCCGGGTCTCTGGAGCTGTGAGGCAGCAGCTCTACCCACTGTGCTGCTGTCCCATTGTGGTATCTACCCTGCAGCTTATCCAATTCCCTGATTCTACAGCACATAATACACTGAGACATATTCCTTTATAGGGCCATAAAGTCACAGGGCGCGGAAACAGGCCCTTCGGCACAACTTGCCCACACTCACCAACATGCCCCATCTACACTTAGTCCCACCTGCCTTTTGTTGTGCCCATATAGAAACATAGAAAATAGGTGGTGGCTGATCATCCACAATCAGTAACCTGCGCCTGCCTTCTCCCCGTATCCCTTGATTCTGCTAGCCCCTAGAGCTCTATCTAACTTTCTTTTAAATTCATCCAGTGAATTGGCCTCCACTGCCCTCTGTGGCAGAGAATTCCACAAATTCACGACTCTCTGGGTGAAAATGTTTTTTTCTCATCTCATAGAATCATAGAAACATAGAAATTAGGTGCAGGAGTAGGCCATTCGGCCCTTGGAGCCTGCACCGCCATTCAATATGATCATGGCTGATCATCCAACTCAGTATCCCGTACCTGCCTTCTCTCCATACCCTCTGATCCCCTTGGCCACAAGGGCCACATCTAACTCCCTCTTAAATATCTCAGTTTTAAATGGCCTGCACTTTATTCTTAGACTGCGGCCTCTGGTTCTGAACTCTCCCAACATTTTTCCTGCATCTAGCTTGTCCAGTCCTTTTAATAATTGTATATGTTTTCTATAAGATCCTCTCTCATCCCTCTAAATTCCAGTGAATACAGGAATACATATTCATCTAAACATGTCCCATCCACGTACCGGTAAGATGGCGCTGAATCCTGCCGACTTGTATACTGTGTACGTGCAATCTACTGTTCTTACACTCCCGTCGTTTTACTTTAGTTTAGTTTCGAGATACAGCGCAGAAACGGTCCCTTTGGCCCACCAGGTCCAACCCAAACAGCGATCTCCGCACACTAACACTATCCTACACAAACTAGGGACAGTTTACATTTTATACCAAGCCAATTACCTGTACGTCTTTTGAGTGCGGGAGGAAACCCAAGATCTCGTAGGCCACGGGGAGAATGTACAAACTCCATATAGACAGCACCCGTAGTTGGAATCGAACCCAGGTCTCTGGCGCTGTAGGTCCTGTAAGGCAGCAACTCTACCACTGTGCCACCATGCCGCCCTAAGTATAGGAAGACTCTTTACTGAGCCATATGCAATGAAGTAATTTAATTATACCTAGGTGCAGGCGACTATAAAGTACCGTTGAACCACCAAAATTATATTGTATCCTTGTTTTTTGCTGCCTCAACTTATCCCTCAGGATCAGATCCCTTGGTGCTGCCTCCTGAACACAATGTCTGACTTTGGCTCTAAAGATCAGACCTGGAGATAGTGTTCCTTACTCGGAGCAGAATCAGGCCATTCCTCCCATCAAGCCTATTCTGCCATTCAATCATGGTTGATCCATCTTACCCCTCTCAACCCCATTCTCATGCCTTCTCCCCATAACCCCTTGATGCCCGTACTAATCAAGAATCTGTCTATCACCGCCTTAACAATGACTTGGCCTCCACACGTTTCTGTGAATTCCACAATTGTATAGTGTACGGGGACTAAGTTAGATTATGGCACACTGCCAACACACACGACCTACATTCCATTATTTGTGGCCTGAAGTGGTATATTCAATTTTGATTTTTTTTTATGACTGCTATTATGCACACACTGTTGATATATTCGGAACTAGGTCTTCAAATACTATTCCACATGGTATTTGGACTGTATGATGAAAAGACATGTCTTTAAATAGCAACTTTCATGTCCTCTTCAGAACATCCCAAAAGCACTAGAAGCCATTGAAGTACTTCTGAAGTACTTTGTTGTTGTGGCAATGCAAAAAATGTAGCAACTGGCAGGTCTATCTGTGGGATTCTTTGCCAGAGAAGGCTGTGTAGGAAGAGTCAGTGGATATCGTTAAGGCAGAGATAGATAGACTCTTGATTAGTGCGGGTGTCAGAGGTCATGGGGAGAAGGCAGGAGAATGGGGTTAGGAGGGCCATCAGATAGATCAGCCAATGGCAGAGTAGACTTGATGGACCGAATGAGCTAATTCGACTCCTATCTCTGATGATGTTACGATCTTTCCAGCAAAAGCTCTCAGAATGAAAAACCTGATTGATCAAATAATCAGTTTTAGTTGTATTTTGTTGATTGCTCGAAAATAGCTTGTAAAGGAAATGTAGATGCTGGTTTACACCAAAGATGGACACTAAATGCTGGAGTAACTCACCGCGATAGGCAGCATCTCTGGATAAGAGGAATGGGTGATGTTTCGGGTCAAGATCCTTCTTCAGGACATCATCCGGGGACGTACACTCCATTGAGTATAAATGGGGATCCTGTGGATAGGGTGAACTGTTTTAAATATCTGGGAGTCCACATCTCTGAGGATATGACATGGGCATCACACGCCTCAGCACTCGTGAGTAAGGCAAGGCAGCGCCTTTACCACCTCAGGCAATTGAGGAAATTCAGAGTGTCTCCGAGGATCCTCCCAGTGCTTCTACGCAGCGGCGGTGGAAAGCATCTTGTCCGGGAACATTACCATCTGGTTTGGGAATTGCTCTGCCAAGGACAAGAAGGCTCTGCAGAGAGTAGTGCGTTCGGCCGAACGCACTATGGGAACTTCACTCACCCCTCTGCAGGAACTATACAACAGGAGGTGCAACTCCAGAGCAAATAAAATCATGGGAGACCCCTTCCACCCCTGCAACGGACTGTTCCAGCTGCTACGGTCAGGCAAACGCCTCCGTTGCCATGCGGTGAGAACGGAGAGGTTGAGAAGGAGTTTCTTCCCAGGGGCAATTCGGACTGTAAACGCCTATCCCACCAGGGACTAACTCTACTGAACGTTTTTCCTTCCATTATTTATTATGTAAAAGAATAAGTGTGTTATGATTGTGTTTATAATTTGTTTGGTTGTTTTGTTGTTTGTCTTTTGCACAAAAGTCCGCGAGCATTGCCACTTTCATTTCACTGCACATCTCGTATGTGTATGTGACAAATAAACTTGACTTGACTTGACTTGACAGACCTATCTAGATATATAATGTCAGATAGTTTAGTTTAGTTTTAGTTTGATTTATTATTGTCACATGTACCGAGGTACAGTTTTTGTAAAAGTTTTTGTTGCGTGCTATCCAGTCAGCAGAAAGACAATACATGATTACAATCGAGCTTTTTACTGTGTATAGATAACTGATACGGAAATAACGTTTAGTGCAAGGTAAAGCCGGCAAAATCCAATTAAGGATAGCCAGGGGGTCACCAAAGAGGTAGCTAGTAGTTCAACATTGCTCTCTGGTTGCGGTAGGATGATTCAGTTGCCTGATAACAGCTGGGAAGAAACTGTCAGGCAACTGAATCAACGTAGGTGGCATGTGGTTTTAAATAGCAATAATTTATTGTATCAACCCAGTGATTATCGGCAAAACATCAAGATCAATTAGAAAATAATCACATTTCCTCAGAGATGTTTTCCTTGAACTTCATCCCTAATCTCTCCACCGGGTGGCGCCTGCACTGGCTGACTCGTCAACAGTCAGATTCATCTCTTCCTTCTTTGTTGTTTTATACTATGTGTTAAAAGTATGTTTTAGTGGTTCTTTAGCTTGTTTTTATGTGGGGGGTGGGGGGTGGGGGGTGGCCGGTGGGGGGAGTTGGGGGAAACCTTTTTAAACTCTTATCTCGACAGAGATGCAATTTTTTTCCCGTATCGTATCTCTGTCCGTGCTGCTGCCGCCTAACACCAAGGAGTTGGTGGCCTTTACTGGAGACCGATTTCGGGAGCTCCAACTGCGGGAGCCTGCAGGACTTAACATCGCGGAGCTGGCGGTCACTGTCTGGGATCGACCTCTGAGCTCCAACCGCAGGAGCTTGCGGACTTTACCATCGCGGTCCCTGGGTAGAGACCGACTTCGGGAGCTCCAAGCCGCAGAAGCTTCGACCGTCCTGATTGCAGATGGTTCGACTGCCCCAGACCACGGGTGAATAAAGGAGAAGAAGAAGCTTCGACTTCATTGCCTTCCATTACAGTGAGGAAATTGGGGAATCTGCTGTGGTGGATGTTTATGTTAACTTTTATGTAGTTGTGTGTCTTGTTGCTTTTTTTTAGTATGGCTGTATGGTAATTCAAGCTTCACGGTGCCTTGATTGGAACGGGTGACAATAAACAGATCTTTGAACCTTTAATCAGTAGAACCTTTAATCAGGTTACAGAGTACGATGTTTACATATCTGTTGCACTGCGGCAAGTAAAAATTTCAGGGCAAATAACAATAAAACACTTTTGACGAATCTTGATTAGTAAAATAATTTAGTCTTGTCTGTAGGTGTGTAATTGAAAGGCACAGCGTGGAAACAGGCCCTTTCACATGTGCAGGGAGATTGGAGAGTGCATTGGGACCCCAGAGGTGACTGAGTGGCACGCTGTCATCCCTCTCCTGTTGTTACTTCATTGCCTCAGCGCTTTCATGGTCATCCCATGGGGTTTGTTGCTTCAACCAGATGTACAGAGCAAGCGTCATCAGATGAATTTTTTTTTTCAATGGCCCAGGGCACGGAGTAACTGGGGAAGTGTTTCCCAAGGGAATTACAGGAGCCAAATCCCGCGACACGACACTCGAGAGGCGAAACTGTTACGAGTCATTAGCGATGGAGGTTAAAGGGCCTGTTCCACTTACATGACCTAATTCACGACCTCTGCCGAGTTTGCCCTTGACTCATACTCGCAGCATGGTCGTCACAAGTTCATAGGAGGTCGTAGGTAGGTCATGATGCTAGTCGTAGGTACTCATGGCATCAAGTAGGTCGGGGTGTTCTTAGAATAGAATAGAATAGTTTCTTTATTGTCATTGTAACATGAACCATGTACAACGAAATTTAAAAATGTCAGCCAGTCAGTGCACCATTCAAACATTTCTAAAAGCTAACGATACATACAAGGTAAAATATTAAAAGATAAACAACTAAAATAAATATCACGAAAATAGCACGCATAAACACCCAACCCTCCATCCTTCTGTCGATTTCACAGTGTACCACAGTCCCTTAGTATGTCTGGCCCCTCCTTGGCGGCTACATTTAGTGCTTTTATAGCAGTGGGGTAAAAACTGTTTTTTAGTCTGTTCGTCCTTGTCCTTGTAGATCTGTACCGTCTGCCTGACGGCAACAGTTCAAACAGGGAGTGTCCGGGGTGTGAAATGTCCTTTATGATACTGGGATTTTCTGGCCTGATGTAAAATGTCCACGAATAAAAAAGGTGGTGGCAGACCCTTAAGTTTAGTTTTAGTTTAGTCTGGAGATACAGCGCGGAAACAGGCCCTTCGGCCCACCAAGTCCGCGCCGACCAGCGATCCCCGCACACTAACACTGTCCCACACACACTAGGGACAATTTTTACATTTACCAATTTAATTAACCTCCAAACCTGTACGACTTTGCAGTGTGGGAAGAAACCGAAGACCTCGGAGAAAATCCACGCAGGTCAAGGGTCAAGATGCAAGAGTGTTTTATTGTCATGTATCCCAGATAGAACAATGAAATTCTTACTTGCAGCATCACAACAGAATGTGTAAACATAGTACACAACGTTCACAAAATATATACACACAGAAAAGTTCCGTGAGTAAATATACACATTCATACATACTCAATAAAGATACAAATATAGTGCATTAATAATAATAGTCTGTTATAGTTCAGAGCTTATTTGTTGTCATGTTTAATAGCCTGATGGAGGTAGGATAGAAACTGTTCCTGAAATTTGGACGTTACAGATTTCAGGCTCCTGTACCTTCTTCCCGATGGCAACCGTGAAATGAGTGTGTGGCCAGGATGGTGTGGGTCTTTGATGATGTTGGCCGCCATTTTGAGGCAGCGATTTCGATAGATCCCTTCAATGGTGGGGAGGTCAGAGCCGGTGATGGACTGGGCAGTGGTCACAACTTTTTGCAGTCTTTTCTGCTCCTGGACGTTCAAGTTGCCGAACCAAGCGGTGATGCAACGGGTCAGAATGCTCTCTACTGTGCACCTGTAGAAGTGCAAGAGAATCCTCCTTTTCCGACTCTCCGTAATCTTCTCAGGAAGTAGAGGCACTGATGTGCCTTCTTTATGATTGCATCAGTGTGCTGGGTCCAGGAAAGATCTTCGGAAATATGCATGCCCAGTTACAAACTCCGTACAGACAGCACCCGTAGTCGGGATCGAACCCGGGTCTCCGACGCTGCCCTGGTTGGGTGGGTGGATGGATGGATGGATGGATGGAAGGATGGATGGATGGATGGATGGATGGATGGATGGATGGATGGATGGATGGATGGATGGTGGATGGATGGATGGATGGATGGTTGGATGGATGGATGGATGGATGGATGGATGGATGGATGGATGGATGGATGGATGGATGGATGGATGGATGGATGGATGGATGGATGGATTGATGCAGATACTGGTTTACACCAAAAACTTTTTCACCCAGAGAGTTGTGAATTTATGGAATTTCCTGCCACAGAGGGCAGTGGAGGCCAAGTCACTGGATGGATTTAAGAGAGAGTTAGATAGAGCTCTAGGGGCTAGTGGAGTCAAGGGATATGGGGAGAAGGCAGGCACGGGTTATTGATAGGGGATGATCAGCCATGATCACAATGAATGGCGGGTGCTGGCTCGAAGGGCCGAATGGCCTCCTCCTGCATATTTTCTATGTTTCTATGTACAAAATGCTGGAGTAACTCAGCGGGACAGGCAGCATCTCTTGATAGAAGGAATGGGTGACAAGACCCTTCCTTTAGTCTGAAAAATCCACGCAGGTCACGGGGAGGGAATAAGAAAGCGAGCGGTATGTTGGCTTTGATAGCGAAAGGATTTGAGTATAGGAGCAGGGAGGTTCTACTGCAGTTGTACAGGGTCTTGGTGAGACCACAACTGGAGTATTGCGTACAGTTTTGGTCTCCAAATCTGAGGAAGGACATTATTGCCATAGAGGGAGTGCAGAGAAGGTTCACCAGATTGATTCCTGGGATGTCAGGATTGTCTTATGAAGAAAGACTGGATAGACTGGGTTTATACTCTCTAGAATTTAGGAGATTGAGAGGGGATCTTATAGAAACTTACAAAATTCTTAAGGGGTTGGACAGGCTAGATGCAGGAAGATTGCTCCCGATGTTGGGGAAGTCCAGGACAAGGGGTCACAGCTTAAGGATAAGGGGGAAATCATTTAAAACCGAGATGAGAACAACCTTTTTCACACAGAGAGTGGTGAATCTCAGGAACTCTCTGCCACAGAGGGTAGTTGAGGCCAGTTCATTGGCTATATTTAAGAGGGAGTTAGATGTGGCCCTTGTGGCTAAGGGGATCAGGGGGTATGTAGAGAAGGCAGGTACGGGATACTGAGTTGGATGATCAGCCATGATCATTTGAATGGCGGTGCAGGCTCGAAGGGCCGAATGGCCTACTCGCTGTACCTAATTTCTATGTGAGGGTTTCTATGTACAGACTCTGTACAGTCAGCACCCATAGGCAGGATCGATCCTGGGTCTGTGGTGCTGTGGCAGCAACTCTGCCCATAGTTGTTTATAATAATAGAGCTGTCAGCAGGACATTGACGTGACGCAGATAAAGAGAGACATGTTGTTTTCTATAACCAATAAAATCAAACACTTGATTCCTCAAAACCAATTTGCCTGGCAACTATTTGTACATTCAAGACTAGCGACCATAATTTTGTTCTTAATTTTTTTTCTTCCTGCCATGAAATTAATAATGAGATATGCTTGCTAAAAAAACATTGGATAACACCTCATGTTCAGTGACTGCTGTAAATTGACAAATAATGTTTTAATAAAACTTTGATATTCTTAGTACAAACAATTCATACAATTTATGGAGTCTAAATGACACTGTAATAGTTTTTTTGCCATACATAATTAATAGTCATGTCATAAAATATAGCTGTTATATGATCAGACTAGATTAATAGTTCTCTGTAGCTATAAATATAGATTTATAACCAGTCATACCATGGCAGGGAATCCTGCACAATTGGGCTGAGCAGAAGTGTCAGCTTTGGAGCAATGAATCATTGCAAAAAGACATGCCCGCAGTTAGAAATGCTTCATGTTGACATGCTTCCTTTAACGTGATACTGACAAAGGCTTGAAGAAGCTAAGGACATTGTAGGGAAGCCAGTCTTCGAAATAACTTCAGGAGATGTATCAGTTTTTCAATATCTCCATCAAGTCTTTCAAGATAGACACAAAGTGCCGAAGTAACTCCACGGGTCTGGCAGCATCTTTGGAGAGAATGAATAGGTGAAATTTCTTTGATCTGAAGAAGGGTCTCAACCTGAAACGTCACCTCTACATGTTCCACGGTGGGCGTTTCGGGTCGAGACCTTTCTTTAGGACAAGGTGTCACAGTTTAAGGATAAGGGGGAAATCCTTTAGGACCAAGATGAGAAAAACATTTTTTAACACAGAGAGTGGTGAATCTCTGGAACTCTCTACCACAGAAGGTAGTTGAGGCCAGTTCATTGGCTATATTTAAGAGGGAGTTAGATGTGGCCCTTGTGGCTAAAGGGATCAGGGGGTATGGAGAGAAGGCAGGTACAGGATACTGAGTTGGATGATCAGCCATGATCATATTGAATGGCGGTGCAGGCTCGAAGGGCCGAATGGCCTACTCCTGCACCTATTTTCTATGTTTCTATGTTTACTTGGAAGAAGGGACTCGGGTGGTGGGTGTATGGAACTAGCTGCTAGAGGAGGTAGTTAAGGCAGGGACTATCCCAACATTTAAGAAACAGTTAGATAGGCACTTGGATAGGACAGGTTTGGAGGGATATGGACCAAATGTTGGCAGTGGGGACTACTGTAGATAGGACATGTTGGCCGGTGTGGGCAAGTTGGGCCAAAGGGCCTGTTTCGATACTGTATCACTCTATGACTCCATGAACCGAAACATCACCTTTCCACGTTCTCCAGACAGGCAGCCTGACTTGCCGAGTTACTCCAGCACTTTGTGTCCTTTTGTGCCATAACCGGCATCTGCAGTTCTTTGATAAACACAAAAAGCTGGAGTTACTCAGCAAGTCAGCAAGCAGTTCCGATCAGATCTGCGGAACAGCAAGCAGCCTAGGCCACTTGACAGCGGAAGTTAATGGGGAGAACAAGAAATATGTGGGAAGGAACTGCAGATGCTGGTTTAAACCGAAGATTGAGATAGCGGGACAGGCAGCATCTCTGGAGAAATGAAATAGGTGACGTTTGGGGCCGAGACCTGTTTCCATGTCATTTGAGCCGTTGGTCACCAAGCAAGCAAACACAAAATAGAATGTAGGGCAGAGATACACATTATCAGGTCCAGAATGTGCACGATATATTGTACTTCACACAAGTTCCTCTACCAGCTGTCACTCTACTAACATTGTCTTTCTACAGTGATGCTGCCTGAGCCACTAAGTTACATCTGCCCTTTGAGTCCCTCAGTATAGTCTTTGTTGTTTTACCCCTGGTGTGTTTCACCCTCAACGCATGAAAGGACACTTGTTTTAGCCGACAACACAATGACTTGAATATTAAATTCTCCAATTTCAAGCATTCCCCCTGAACCTCCTTCACTTCATACTCCTGTCCGCCCTAGCACCCCCCCCCCCACACAACCCCCCCCCCCCCCTCCACCCCCCCCTCCCCCCCCCCCACCCCACACAAACCTCCCCCACACCCCTCCACCACCCCCCCCCCCCCCCCCCCCCCATCCCCCCCCTCCACCCCCCCCCACTAAGCACACCCACCCTTTCACGAGGCTTGTCACCCCGTTCCTGTCCCTCCTTCCTTCAAGGCTCAAGGGCCTGTCCCACTTGGGCGTCATTTGCGCGTCATTTACGGGACATAATTCACGCGTCACGACGCATTATGCGCGCATGGCGCATGGTGACGTAGGCAGTGACGCGCAGTCGCGCGCGGCTCCCCGGGATTTTGGGATGTACAAAATCTTCGTGCGCCACCTGCATGACGCGCAAATGACACTCAAGTGGGACGGGCCCTTCACGAGTCACGAGTGTTTTAGTGTCATACCAACTCAAATGAAACAATCGCGCGTGTCCTCCCCATGTTTCAAATTTGACAAAATCATTCATGCGTCCACCTGCGTGGGACGACGCAAATGACACTCAAGTGGGACGGGCCCTTGCACGATAATAATCACGAGTGTTTTAGTTTCATCAACCATTGACTCCAAAGTGAAACAATCTACATTTCATGTACACACAGGCAAAGGTGGGTGAAATGTTTGCCTCAAGGACAACGACAGTATGCACTCCAAGCGGGATTCGAACCCGCTACCTTCCAGTCGCCAGCCGAACACTTAGCCCATTGTGCCATCTGTCGTCCATCATGATGATGGTGGTGGCAGAATTAGCTGGGGATATTTCCAGTTTCTAGCCCCCCCCGTGACGTGGACGATTCTGCTATGGGGCCAATGAAACATTAAAATTATTACTTGCAGCAGCACAACGGTTATATAAACATAGCCCTACAGTCCAGCGAGTCCGCGGCAATCGATCACCTGTTCACTACTCCTATCCTTCACACACTCGGGACAATTTGCAGAAGCCAATTGACCAACAAACCAGTACGTCTTTGGAATGTGGGAGGAAGCCAGAGCACCCGGAGAAAACCCACATGGTCACAGGGTGAATGAACAAACTCCGCACAGACAGCACCCGTGGTCAGGGCCGAACCTGGGTCTCTTTAGAGATACAATGGCATGAAGTTTCATTGACAGTTCTCCGTTAGTGGACGTTGGTTTTTGGAATCTGGTTTATTGCCTTTATCTTGCACTAAACATTATGAGAAATAAAGAAACATAGAAAATAGGTGCAGGATTAGGCCATTCGGCCCTTCGAGCCAGCATCACCATTCAATATGATCATGGCTGATCATCCAGAATTAGAACCCCGTTCCTTATTTCTCCCCATATCACATGATTCCGTTTTCCTCTACGGCTGCTGAGAAAACACAGGCAATGATGGTCCAATTCTACACGGCCATCGTAGAGTCTGTCCTCACCTTCTCCATCATGGTCTGGTTTTGCTCAGCCATCAAGCACGACATCATCCGATCATCTGGGAAGATTGTTGGCTGCAACCTTCCCCCCCCATTGACAAACTGAACACTGCAAGGGCCAGGAAGCGAGTGGGTAAGATCATCTCTGACCCCTCTCACCCTGGCCACAAACGCTTTGAAGCACTTCCCTCTGGAAGGCGACTCCGGACTGTCAAAGCCACCACAGCCAGGCATAAAAACAGCTTTTTTTTTCCACGAGCAGTAGCTCTACTCAATAACCAAAAGTCTGTAGACTCTTGCTCTGGTATTTTATTTAATTCACATGTTTAATCAATAATTTCATTATTTCAATTATTTCAAACAACATTCCTGGGTCTCCTCCATGGCCACAGCGAGCAGCACCGGAAATTGGAGGAACAGCACCTCATATTCCGTTTGGGGAGTCTGCACCCCGGGGGCATGAACATCGAATTCTCCCAATTTTGTTAGTCCTTGCTGTCTCCTCCCCTTCCTCAGCTCCCCTGCTGTCTCCTCCCATCCCCCAGCCTTCTGGCTACTCCTCCTTTTCCCTTTCTTGTCCCCACCCACCCCCGCCCCCGATCAGTCTGAAGAAGGGTTTCGGCCCGAAACGTTGCCTATTTCCTTCGCTCCATAGATGCTGCTGCACCCGCTGAGTTTCTCCAGCTTTTTTGTGTAACTTTCGTTTGAACCCCAATGGGGTTCAAATGACAAATAAATTGTATTGTATTGTATTGTATATAATGTTTTATTATTAATGTTTAATGTTTTATGTGTCATTCTTAATTGTTGTGAGTGGAGCACGAAGGCAAATTCCTTGTATGTGAACATACTTGGCCAATAAACTTATTCATTCATTCATTCATTCATTCATTCATTCATTCATCAATTCATCTATTCATTCTCATTATTCCCTTTATCCTGCATCTGTACACTGTGGATGGCTCGATTGTAATCATGTATTGTCTTTCCGCCGAATGGATAGCAGGCACACATGTGACAATACAGTAAATTCAAATCTCTGCTGGGCTATATCACCAGATATTAAGCACACCCAAGATGATTTTATTGCAAGTTACATTAAAATACTCCTGCTGTGGACTTTGTTGGTCTGACATTCAACGCTGTCACACACTTCAAAACACTCCGACAAGTGTGGCGGACTAATTACGCACCAGGCTGGTCAACTGAAATGTTAGTGAGGTCAGGCATCACTGCCCAAACGGTTCCGTCAACGCTGTCAAAGGCATTACTTTTATAACATTTATACTGAACTGCTTCTCAAAAGGAAATTGCCGTGAATATTTCCAGCAGTCTCGGCAATCAATTTTACTTGGAAGAGGACTGACTTGATTTAACTTTTGTTTTTATTTCCAAAAATCCGCACTCGTTGAATGCAGCCCGATTGCCTTCTTGGAATGAGGGGGGATATTCAGCTTTGCAGCATCTGCTTTTTTAATCTTGTTGACATTGTGTGTTTAATTGTGCACCTGGTAGAGCTGCTGCCTCCCAGCACCGGAGACCCGGCTTTGATCCTGACCTCGAATGCCGCTGATGTGGGAGTCTGCAAGTTCTCCGAGTGGGTTTCCTCCGGGTGCTCCGGTTTCCTCCCGCATCCCAAAGACGTGCAGGTTAGTAGTTCGACCGGAGTGTGTTAAGGGAGTGGGATGAGAAAGTGGGAGCACAGAACAAGTGCCAATGAGTGATCGATGGTCAACATGGACTTGATGGAGGGTCTGTTTCCATGCTGTACCCTTCAATCAATCCTTCATGTTTGATGTTGTCAAGCTGGAAAGGTCGCAGAGAAGATTTATCAGGATGTTACCAGAGCTCGAGGGCCTGAGCAGTAGGGAGAGGCTAAGTAAGCTGGGACTCTATTCCTTGGAGCACAGGAGGATGAGGGGTGGAGGATGAGGGGTGATCTTATAGAGGTGTTCAAAATCATGAGGGGTGATCTTATAGAGGTGTTCAAAATCATTAGGGTAGATGCACAGAGTATTTTGCCCAGATTAGGGGAATTGAGAAGCTGAGGACATAGATATAAGGTGGGGGGGGGGGGGAGATTTAATAGGAATCTGAAGGGTGGGTGTACAGAACAAGCTGCCAGAGAAAGTAGTTGAGACAGGAAGTAAGGCAACATTTAAGAAACATTTGGACAGGTACATGGATAGGACAGGTCTAGATGGGCCAAACGCAGGCAGGTGGGACTAGTGTAGATGGGGCATGATGGGCGGTGTGTACAAGTTGGGCCGAAGGGCCTGGTTCCACGCTGTATCACTCCATGACATTAATTAATTCATTTTTTTAAAGTTACTATCTTCTTCATGCACAGTGCCAATAACTGTACATCCAGTTCTGCGAAACATTTCTGTGAAAAAAAACAGGAGTGGATTTCAAGTATCGGATATGCAATGATCAGAATTCATAGAAAGCTCATTTTTCAGTTGATGTTTTTATCTTTTTTTAATTGTTGCCACTTGGTACCTGTGCAGATCTTCAAGTGCTCCTCTACCAATTGTCCAACAAGAAAACAATGGGTTGTAGAACATAGAAACAGTCCAGCACAGGAACAGGCCCTTCAGCCCACAGTGCCCATGCTGAACATGACGCCGTTAAACTAATCATCAAGGAAAGACATAAAATGCTGCAATGACTCAGTGGGTCAAGCAGTATCCCCGGATAGAAGGGATGGGTGACGTTTTGGGTCGAGGCCGTACTTCAGACAGAGATATGGAAGGGTGAGGTGTAAGAACGAGGGATCAAAGGGGATGAAGTTCTCTCGTTTGCCACCTTCCCCTTCCGTATCTCTGTGTCTCTCAGTCTGAAGAAGGGTCTCGACCACAAACGTCACCCATTCCTTCTCTCCAGAGATGCTGCCTGTCCCGCCGAGTTACTCCACCATTTTGTGTCAATCTTCGGTGTAAACCAACATCTGCAGTTCCCTCCTACACATTAAACAAATCATCTCTGCCTGTACATGATCCATACCTTCAGACCTGACTTCAGAATTAAGGGACAGAAGTTTAGGGGTAATATGAGGGGGAACTTCTTTACGCAGAGAGTGGTGGCGGTGTGGAATGAGCTCCCAGTGGAAGTGGTGGAGGCAGGTTCATTGGTATCATTTAAAAATAAATTGGATAGGCATATGGATGAGAAGGGAATGGAGGGTTATGGTACGAGTGCAGGCAGGTGGGACTAAGGGGAAAAAAATTTGTTCGGCATGGACTTGTAGGGCCGAGATGGCCTGTTTCTGTGCTGTAATTGTTATATGGTTATTATATGGTTATACCTCTCCTTTCCCTGAATATCCAAAACTTATCCAACGGTCTCTTAAACACCTATTTCCCCCCCTTTAAGAATGAGATTTTCTCCTGCATCTATTGCCTATTGTACAGGTTTGTAACTATGAAAGCATCCAGGGAATTGGCCTCCACTGTCTTCTGAGGCAGAGTATTCCACGGATCCACAACTCTCTGGGTGAAAAAAGTTTTTCCTCATCTCCGTTCGAAATGGCCTACAATGGCCGACAATGGAGAAGGTACAAACTCCGTACAGACAGCACCCGTAGCCAGGATCGAACCCCGGTCTCTGGTGCTAGCTCCACCGCTGGGCCACCATGCTGCCCATTTGCTATTGAACCAAGGAGTACAGGATATTCCCCTGAACATTGGTAGTGTGAAGATCATCAGGGAATGACTGCAGAAAAGCACTGACATTTGATACGACTCACCGCACGCAACAATTACATTCTATGCGGTCAATAGTTGCAAAGTTAACAGGTTTTGCGCAAAGATGTAATTCTAAATTGTCATGAAGAGCATTAAGACTAATCAATAGACTATTGAACCATGAACAATGGGATCCACAGAAAAAGATGGTCGCTCCCGAATGCAGAGAGGTGAAACAAAGGAGATGATTGCTGTTTTAAATCGAAGATAGATACAAAACGCTGGAGTAACTCAGCAGAACAGGCAGCATCTCTGAAGAGAAGGAATGGGTGACATTTTGGGTCGAGACCCTTCATCAGACTGATGATTGCTGATTAATGACAGATTATGATGGAGGCAGAATGACAGAGGTGACCTGGAATAGGGAGGCTGGTGGGGTGGAATCAATGGTTTAGTTTAGCTTGGTTTAGAGATACAACATAGAAATGGCCCACCGAGTCTGCACCGACCAGCGACCCCCGCACACTAACACTATCCTACACACACTAGGGACAATTTATACATTTATAAAAAGAAGGCAATTGACCAACAAACCTATATGTCTTTGGAGTGCGGGAGGAAACCGAAGATCTCGGAGAAAAAACCCATGCAGGTCACGGGGAGAACGTGCAAACTCCGTGCAGACAGCACCCATAGTGAGGATCTAACCCAGGTCTCTGGTGCTGTAAGGCAGCAACTCTACAGCTGCACCACCGTGCCACATTGACAATCTGTTTACATTGGCATCAGCACATTGCTGCAATTTCCCTTGCTCTTGCTGCCATCATCTTTCAAGGGGGGCGCAGAGGTGGAGTTGCTGCCTCACAGCGTCAGAGACCCGGGTTCGATCCTGACTACGGGTGCTTGTCATAATTGTTCCTAGTGTAAAGGATAGGACTAGTGTACAGGTGCGGACCTGGTGGGCCGAAGGGCCTGTTTCCCAGCTGTATCTCTACACTAAACTAAACTAAACTAAAGTAGGTAATGAGAAGGAACTGCAGATGCTGGTTTACACCAAGACAAACACAAAGTGCTGGAGTAACGCAACAGGTCAAGCAGCATCTCTGGAGAAAGTGGATGAATGACGTTTGGGGTCAGGACACTTCTTCAGGCCATTGTGGTGACCAGGAAGGTGATTGATTGAGGTGGCTTTCTACCTAAGATAGTTGGTCTCAGCTGAGTTAGCATGCAGCTAACTTTTAACAGCTAAAATACATTTAGTATCTCAGTCTTAAAGTGGGGGAATAGAATTGGCACTAGTTATTGTGTGGCACGGTGGCGCAGCGGTAGAGTTGCTGCCTTACAGTGTCAGAGACCCGGGTTCGATCCTGACTACGGGTGCTCTCTGTGTGGAGTTTGTACATTCGCCCCGTGACCACGTGGGTTTTCTCCGGGTGCTCATGTTTCCGCCCACACTCCAAAGACGTACAAGTTTGTAGGTTAATTGGCTTTGGTTTAATTGTAAATTGTCTCTAGTGTGTAGGATAGTGTTAAGGGCCTGTCCCACTTTCATGACCTAATTCACGACCTCTGCCGAGATTGCCCTTGGCTCAAACTCGCAGCATGGTCGTCACGAGGTCATAGGAGATCGTAGGTAGGTCGTAGGAGGTCGTGATGCTAGTCATAGGTACTCGTGGCATCAAGCAGGCTCAGTGGGCCGAAAGGCCTGTTTCCATGTTGTATCCCTGAACTAAACTAAACAAATCTATTGACTGTTATATAAGAATCCTACTTGTAAAGGAGTCAAGTCTGACACACTGTAACCTTTACTGAGTCTTTTATTAAAGCACATGGCACACACGTCCCAGCGCTGACTGCATCTAGTCTTCAGGCGTACTGGAACCAAAGGGAGGAACAAGGGGAGGATATCACAGTTATACTGATATGGCTGGGCGTGGTTAGTGGTATTGAGGTAGCTACATTGTAGGTTGCATGCATAAACCATCTACACTACTGAAAATGTAATTTCACATCAATTTGTATTGTCAATTCATGCCTCTTTAATTATTTTCACATTTTATGATAATCATAATATATGGGAATGAACTACTTCAACAATTAATGGGCCAATCAATTAATATCAATTAACCCACACAAATAATTCTTGCAATTTACCTGTGGAAATCAGGCTTAGAAAATAATAAATCAGAGTTGATTAGCTTCTCATTGTAATGTCATTGGCATGTTCCTGCGCTGTTTGTTGGTGGTGTGCAGGAAACCACTCTCTAGTAGTTTATTTTAGTTTAGTTTAGAGATACAGCGTGGAAACAAACCCACCAACCAACGATTCCCGCACATCAACACCATCTTACACCAGGGACAATATTTTTGCATTTTATACCAAGCCAATTAACCTATAAACCTGTTCGTCTTTGGAGTGTGGGAGAAAACCGAAGTTCTCGGAGGAAACCCACGCAGGTCACGGGGAGAACGTACAAACTCCGTACAGACAGCACCCGTAGTCGGGATCGAACCTTGGTCTCTGGCGTTGTCAGTGCTGTGAGGCAGCAACCCTACCGTTGCACCACACATCTTCAGAAGAGGAGCATTTGAGTGATATGAAGCCCATTTTACTTCACAAAGATATCAGTAAATTGTGCTGAGTAGGTTTTAAACCCAACACAAATCTCTTACAATCCACCTCATGCTCCAATAGCCCTGGTTTAAGTCAGTAATGACTAACTCCTCCGAACTGCTAGAGTTCTAGGAAACAACAGTGTCAGCAAAGACTGCTTTGCCAATGGAAGCAATAGCGCGTGAATCTTCAGCACAGATATTCCACGCACTGATTTGTGGATTGTATCTTCAGGCTGCCCGACCTTCAGTTCCAAGGGACCAGTAGAGTGTCCCTTGTAGACAGGGTCCGGATCAAAGATTGGTCCGGAGGGCAGGGAGCATCGCCACTCCACCTAGGGGCCGCAAGGGGAGGAGCGGCTCTGCTGCCAGCGAGCGGAGGACTGGTGACGGGATCTTGGGAGAGGACGGGGCTGAAGATGTCCTGGCTGGGTTGCTCCTAGGCCCGGCCAAGCTGGACATCCGCGAGTCACAGCGCCAGGCGGAAGAGGGTTTTGCCCGAGTCAGATACTTGCCCCTTTACCGGGGTTGTATAGTAGTTATTAGAATATTTGTATCATAGTTGTTTGATGATTTTGTAACATGTTGGTGGGCATGTCACCACGGTTTTTGTTTTTTTGTTTTTGTATCGTGTTGAAATTAAATTAAAACAATTTTGATACGCGAAAAAACCCTTCAGTTCCAAGCACACATTTGCTCAACTTTCTCCTGGGGATGGTGTCATTTTCTGTCGAGAGCCAAACCTACCGTCTTAGTTCCATCAACCTCCAACTAAAACTTTTACGCTGGCTGAGTAGGAAGCATTGGTGGTCTTAGGGTGGGGGAAATGTGGATGCTATAGCAGATCATTCTATAGACTTTGCAGTGTGTAGGAAGGGACTGCAGATGCTGGTTTCCACTGAAGATCGACACAAAATGCTGGAGTAACTCAGCGGGACATGCAGTATCTCTGGCGAGAAGGAATGGGTGACGTTTCAGGTTGAGCTTTAGACTTTGGGCGTTTTTAGACTTTAGAGGTACAGCACGGAAACAGGCCCTTCGGCCCACCGAGTACCCGCCAACCAACGACCACCCAGTACACTAGGACTATCCGACACACTAGGGACAATTTACAATTTTTACCAGACAATAAACCTACAAACCTGCGTCTCTTTGGAACGTGGAAGGAAACCGGAGCACCCAGAGAAAACCCACCCAGTCACAGGAAGAACGTACGTACTCCGTACAGCAGCATCCGTAGTCAGGATCGAACCTGGGTCTCTGGCGCCGTGACGCAGCAACTCTACCGCTACACCACCGTGCCACCGCTGTTACTTTTAAATAGCACGCAATGGTCCACGATATACTATTCATTATCAATGTGCATGGAGCTGTTTAATGAGGCAGAGAGCAGCTGTTTAGATTGTGGGTGAGTACCATAGTGGAAAGCAGATAAATAAATATTTAAATTTAGTTTGGTTTAGTTTAGTTTAGAGATGCAGCGCGGAAACAGGCCCATCGGCCCACCAAGTTTATAATTTGTCTGCACCGACCAGCGATCCCCGCACATTAATGCTATCCTACACACACCAGGGGGCAATTTACAATCTTTACTGAAGCCAATTAACCCACAAACCCGCACGTCTTTGGAATGTGGAAGGACACCGGGGAAAACCCATGTGGTCACAGGAAGGACGTACGTGCTCCGTACAGACTCCGTACGTGCTCCGTACAGACAGCATCCGTCTCGAACCCAGGTCTCTGGCGCTGTGAGGCAGCAATTCTACTGCTGCGCCACCGTGCCGACCTTCTAGAACCTTCATTGGAAATTAAAAATAAATTACTTTTTTACATGTGGCAAGGATGCACTTACATGCTGGGATGGTTAAATGCCTGGCGATATTATTATAGCCTAATAAGATCGGGTATTATGAGAGAATAAAAGAATCACACAGTATGTGGGCAGCTTAGACGTTAGAATGAAATCTTAAATGGAAATAGGTAAAATTGACAGAAGCTGAAAGTGTACGGAACTGCTGCTCTACAATGATGAGAATTGTAATCTGCACTCTATAAATGCCCCTTTGTTATATTTATTGTATTTGAGTTTGATGATTGTATTTATGTGGAATATTATCTGATCTGTTTGGATAGTGTGTGAAACAAGGCTTATCAATGTACCTTAAGGAGAATCGAGGACCAGAGGACACAGGTTTAAGGTGAAGGGGAAAGGCTCTATTAGGAATTTGAGGGGTAACTTTTCACACAAAGGGTGGTGGGTGTATGGAACAAGGTGCCAGAGGAGGTGGTTAATGTTGGGCCCACCCCAACGTTTCAACAACTAAGTTACAGAGATAGGTTGAATAAGTTAGGTCTTTATTCTATGGAGCGCAGAAGGTTAAGGGGGGACTTGATAGAGGTCTTTAAAATGATGAGAGGGATAGACAGAGTTGATGTGGACAAGCTTTTCCCTTTGAGAATAGGGAAGATTCAAACAAGAGGACGTGACTTCAGAATTAAGGGACAGAAGGTTAGGGGTAATATGAGGGGGAACTTCTTTACTCAGAGAGTGGTGGCGGTGTGGAATGAGCTTCCAGTGGAAGTGGTGGAGGCAGGTTCATTGGTATCATTTAAAAATAAATTGGATAGGCATATGGATGAGAAGGGAATGGAGGGTTATGGTATGAGTGCAGGCAGGTGGGACTAAGGGGAAAAAAAGTTGTTTGGCACGGACTTGTAGGGCCGAGATGGCCTGTTTCCGTGCTGTAATTGTTATATGGTTATATGGTTATATGGTTAAGAAACAGTTAGTCAGGTACATGGATAGGACAGGTTTGGAGGGATAGGGACCCCTTTAGTTTAGTTTATTGTCACGTGCACCGAGGTGCAGTGAAATGATTTTGTCGCATGCTATCCAGTCAGCAGATAGATAATACATGATTACAATCAAGCCTTTTACAGAATATAGATGCATGATAAGGGAATAATAATTAATGCAAGGTAAAAGCCAGTAAAGTCCAATCAAAGATAGAGTAAGGGTCAACAATGAGGTAGATAGTAATTCAGGACCGCTCTCTAGTTGGTGGTAGGATGGTTCAGTTGCCTGATAACAGCTGGGAAGAAATTGCCCCTGAATCTGGAGGTGTGCGTTTTCACACTTCTGTACATTTTGCCCGATGGGAGAAGGGGGAAGAGGCAGAGACCAAGGTGTAACTGGTCCTTGATTATGTTCCTGGCCTTGCTGAGGCAGCGTGAGGCATAAATTGAGTCAATGGAAGGGAGTTTGATTTGTGTGATGGTCTGGTCTGGGTCCACAACTCTCTGCGATTTGATGTGGTCTAGGATGGAGCTGTTCCCAAACCAAGCTGTGATGCATGCCGATGAAAATGCTTTCCGCGGCGCATCTGCAGAAGTTGCTGAGAGTTGTGAAGGGTTGATTGCGAACAGATCCCTCAGGAAGCACCGGCTATCAGTCAGTGACATTCAGGGCATTGGTTTGATTTCCTTTACCTCATTCAGGGACCTTGGGGTTACTTATAGCACTGGTCCTGTTAACTCCACCGAGATTCCGGTAACTCATCACACACTGCTTACGTAATCTGGGCTCCATGGATCCATAATAATTTCGACAGTGGGGAACAGGAGAGTCCAATTTAATGACCTAGCTTCAAGGAAAGTAAAATGATATAAAATCACAAATTCATTCACATTATTTCAGCAGCTAAGCTAGATTTTGCTATGGTAGGCTGTTGGCCAATGTCCCCCATTCCAGTAGATTTACCCTTGCACTCATTAAAAGTCTGATGAAGGGTCTCGACCCAAAATATCACCTATTCATATAACCATATAACAATTACAGCACGGAAACAGGCCATCTCGGCCCTTCTAGTCTGTGCCGAACACTTACTCTCCCCTAGTCCCATCTACCTGCACTCAGACCATAACCCTCCATTCTTTTCCCGTCCATATACCTATCCAATTTATTTTTAAATGATAAAATCCAACCTGCCTCCACCACTTCCACTGGAAGCTCATTCCACACCGCTACCACTCTCTGAGTAAAGAAGTTCCCCCTCATGTTACCCCTAAACTTCTGTCCCTTAATTCTCAAATCATATCCTCTTGCTTAATCATATAACAATGACCGTATAACAATTACAGCACGGAAACAGGCCATCTCGGCCCTTCTAGTCCGTGCCGAACACTTTATTCTCCCCTAGTCCCATCTACCTGCACTCAGACCAAGATTGTTTGAATCTTCCCTACTCTTAATGGAAAAAGCTTATCCACGTCAACTCTGTCTATCCCTCTCATAATTTTAAAGACCTCTATCAAGTCCCCCCTTAACCTTCTGTGCTTTTTCTGTGCCTTTTCTGGGCCTGCTGAATTAATCCAGTGCTTTGATCAATCTCCGGTGTAAAAACCAGCATCTGCAGTTCCTTCCTACAGATTCAGAAACAATAGGCCAACTGTTCAAAGTCTTCTTCTTATACACAATACACAATACACAATACAACAATTTATTTGTCACTTGAACCTCATAGAGGCTCAAATGAAATGTTGTTTCTGCAGTCATACACACATGAAAAAAAAGACCCAAGACACAACACAATTTACACAATTTACACAGACATCCATCACAGCGCATCTCCTCCTCGCTGTGATGGAAGGCAAAAAAACTTATCTCTCCCCTGCACTCCCCGTTCCCCTCCCAATGTCAGAGTCAAAGCCCCCCGCGGCGGATGGTAATTGTCCCGCGGCCATTAAAGCCACGCCGGGTGATGCAAGGCCACGCTCCGGGTCTTGTTGTTGGAGCCCCTGGCCGGCGCTAGCAAAGTCCCGCAGCCGTTGAAGCCGCTCGGGGCGATGATGTAAGGCCCCGCTCCAGGTACTCCTCGACCCCGCGACTCGAGACTCGAAGCCTCGAAAAGCGGTCTCCCAGCAGGGACCCGCGGGCTCCCGATATCACTGTCCACTGTCCACTAGACCTGCGGTAAGCCTC
This sequence comes from Leucoraja erinaceus, assembly GCF_028641065.1. Lineage (NCBI taxonomy): Eukaryota > Metazoa > Chordata > Chondrichthyes > Rajiformes > Rajidae > Leucoraja > Leucoraja erinaceus. Next base: position 7,763,152 of record NC_073388.1, read on the forward strand.
CGAATCCCCGGGGGTCGGGTCACAGCAGCGCGCCACCACCGCTCCTCCCGCTCCGGACTCGGCCAGCTCCATGATGGTGAGTAGCTCCGCAGCTCCGTGACTGGAGCCCCAGGACGTTCCTGCTGGAGGCCGCTCCACGTTGCAGCCCCAACGACAACGGAGACCCGACAAGGAAAAGGTCGGGTTCTCCGTGCAGGGGAAAGATTTTAACGCACACACACACACACACACACACCACCACACCCACACACCACACACCACACACCCACACCCACCACCCCCACACACACACACACACACACACCCCCACCCACACCCACACCCACACACACACACACACAAAAAAAAAAAAAAAAAATTACATTAAAACGGGACAAAAAATAACAAAAAGACAAACGGACTGCAGAGGCCACTGCGATGTGAGTGGCGCCGCCCACCGCAACTTCTTGCGTATGTCGTGCACAGCCTAAAGTTATAGGTCAACTTGTTCTATTTGATCTTTTTGTTTTGCGTGCGTCAGGTTGATTCCATTCGTCGAAACAGGGTGGACCACGTGAAGGTTGCAACCTCCCACCCCGCTGTTGAGAGTGAAAATGTAGAAACAAGGAACTGCAGATGCTGATTTACACCAGAGGTAGACGCAAAAATGCTGGAGTAACTCCGCGGGTCAGGCAGCATCTCTAGAGAAAAAGGATGGGTGATGTTGTGGGTTGGGACCCTTCTTCACTTCCAGAACAAGGGGTCACAGTTTAAGGATAAAGGGGGAAATCTTTTAGGACCGAGGTGAGAAAAACATTTTTCACGCAGAGAATGGTGAATCTCTGGAATTCTCTGCCATAGAAGGTAGTTGAGGCCAATTCATTGGCTATATTTAAGAGGGAGTTAGTGGTCCTTGTGGCTAAAGGTATCAGGGGGTATGGAGAGAAGGCAGGTACAGGATACTGAGTTGGATAATCAGCCATGATCATATTGAATGGCGGTGCAGGCTCGAAGGGCCGAATGGCCTACTCCTGCACCTATTGTCTATGTTTCTATCTTTCTATGTTTTCACACAGAAAGTAGGGAATGGGGAGGGGGGGAGCTGGAGGTGAACAAAGACCAGGATCAATTGGGGGGCAGCAACAAATGCCAGTTCCACTGTTCACCCTATTGTATCCCTCATGAGATCACATCTTCCCGAGCCAACAATGGGTCGACCAGGGCACTATGCCGGAACGACCAGCTTGGACGACCTGAAGACGGAGGCCAAGGCCAAGAGCAGCGTTGTTCCTGTTGAGGGTAGAGGGACCAGTAGAGTGTCCATTGTAGTCAGGGTCCGGAGGGCAAGGAGCACCGTCATTCCGCCTGTGGGTCCGTAGTGGGAGGAGCGGCTCTGCTGTCAGCGACCAGTGGACTGGTGACGGGATCTAAGGAGTGGGCAGGGTGGAAGATGTCCTGGTTGGGTCGCTCCCAGGCCTGGCCGAGCTGGCCATCCGCACGTCACTGCTCCAGGTGGAAGAGGGCTTTGCCCGAGCCAGATGCTTCCCACTTTTCCGGGATTACGTCAACGCCTGGTTGCCGTTAGAGAGGGACCTAGTTGTATGGTAGTTATTTAGTATATTTGTAAGGATTGTAACAGTTGTTTGAAAATGTAGTGTCTGAATAATGTGTTGGTTTTGTACTGTGGTGGTGGGTGTGTTGCCACGGTTTCCTTTTGTATTGTGATTGTAATTAAATTGATACAAAAAAAGGGCACCTCGCTCCCTGAAGTCATTTGTGGCCGGCCCTGATATGTCCTGATCTTTTCTCGCCTCCAGCTCTTCACCGCCCCCTCCCCACAGCCCCGGCTTTCAGTCTGAAGAAGGGTCCCCACCCAAAAGGTCACCCATCATTTTTTTCCTGGGATGATGTCTGACCTGCGGAGTAAAGGGCCTGTCCCACCAGCATGCGACTGCACGCGGCAAGGGCGACCAAACCGGAAGCGGGAGCCGCGTGGAGGTCGAGTGAGTGACGTGAAGTTCGAGCGAAGTCCGCGGGAAGTTCGTGCGTGACGTACGGCGTCAAGACGCTGCTTACGGCGGAAGGCCGTTGCCGTGCGGAGTTTTTTGAACACTGCCAGTTTTTCGGGACCAGCTCCGCACAACTCCATACGGCTCCGGCGATCGAAGTGGGACCGGCCTCGCGAGGACGTACGGCTCAAGCGACCACGTTAGGTCACGCTTGCCGCATGCAGTCGCATGCTCGTGGGACTGGCCCTTTACTCCAGCAGTTTGTGTCTCTCTTTGATGAGAGGGAAAGCTATTATATTTGTGACCCGGTGAGTGAATCAGGGACGTGAAGGAGCAGAGCAGCACCTTGCTTGGGAATTAAATCACAGGAGATGAATCAGAATGAGCAAATTCATGTCAAGTGGGACACGCAGCAAACAGGAGGGAGCAGGGAGGAACTAACAGATCACCAAAGGACATAAACATTTATAAATAAACTCGCCTCAACTATCCTAAAGCTATTTGCAGTTTAAATTAATAAAGTTCAAAGGTTCATAAGTGATAGGAGCAGAATTAGGCTATTCGGCCCATCAAGTCTACTCCACGGTGGAGCAGCGGTAGAGTTGCTGCCTCACAGCGCCAGAGACCCGGGTTCGATCCTGACTACGGGTGCTGTCTGTACGGAGTTTGTACGTTCTCCCCGTGACCTGAGTGGGTTTTCTCCAAGATCTTCGATTTCCTTCCACACTCCAAAGACGTGCAGGTTTGTAGGTTAATTGGCTTGGTATAAATGAAAATTGTTGCAAGTGTGTGTAGGATAGTGTTAATGTGCGGGGATCGCTGGTTGGTGTGGACTCGGTGGGCCAAAGGGCCTGTTTCCGCCGTGTATCTCTAAACTAAACTAAACCCAATTCTCCTACCTTCTTCCCATAACCCCATGACACCCTTATTATCCAAGAATCTCCGCCCTAAAAATATCCATGGACTTGGATTCTATAAATTATCCCTAATGTGTGAGTGGGTGATCGCTGGTCGGAAGGCCCGTTTCCACCTTCTATCTCTGAACCAAACTGGACTAAGCTTGAGCGGACTACTTATAAGAGTAAAGTACAAAGTGCTGGAGTAACAGGCAGCATCTCTGGAGGGTTTGAATCGGTGATAATTTGGGTTGGGATCCTTCTCTCGATTATATAGGAGTGGTCAGAATGGATCTCGCTACATCTCTGCACCGCTTACAACAACATTTTCTACCCATGACAAATGGCCATTGTATCTGTTGGATGGTTGACACGAGAAAAAGGGTTCAATGTTTTCATTATTTTCATTGCACTCTTTTACCAAAGAAATTCTCAACAACAAATTAACTGAAAGGTCAACTACAGACCAGTTGATGCTGAAGACACGAGTCCGCTGAGGCTCAATTTAAACTGGAGTGGATCCTCTGATATGGGCCAAAAGGGCACGTTAATGAGGTTAGGCACTGACGATTTTCCTTAGCATGTACTGATATTCACCAGGGAGTTCCACGTTGCCCATTACCTACGATCAGTGAAGTGCTGAGGAGCAGTACCACCATGCAAAATGGCCAACACTTCTGCACACTTAAAGCAAATGCAGCAGTTATTTTTAATAAATCAAAATATTTTAATTAATATTTACAATGCAACAAAGTGAAATAGAACCCACCACCTTAATACAAGACAAACAAATATATTAAATAAACTACTATATAACTATGTTACAATCCTTGTCAAGGATGCATTCAACCCCCCGCGGTGCCCAGCGGTCCCGGAGATCCCCCAGGGCGCCCGTGGACAGCGCATTGTCCCTCTCTAACACCACCCGGGCACGGACGTTACCTCGGAATAGGCAGCTGGCTCGAGCAGAGCCCTCTTCCGCCTGGCGCTAAGTGCAGCACAGTGGCGCAGCGGGTAGAGCTGCTGCTTCACAGCGCCAGAGATCCCGGTTTGATCCTGACCTCCGGCACTGTCTTTGGGGAGTTTGCACGTTTTCCCACACGGGTTTTCTCCGGGGGGCTCCAGTTTCCTCCCACGTTCCGAAGACGTGCAGGTGCGCAGGTCAACTGGCTTAATTGCCCTTCTTGTGTTCGGTAGAAGTCATGTACATAGAAACATAGAAACATAGAAACATAGAAACATAGAAATTAGGTGCAGGAGTAGGCCATTTGGCCCTTCGAGCCTGCACCGCCATTCAATATGATCATGGCTGATCATCCAACTCAGTATCCCGTACCTGCCTTCTCTCCATACCCCCTGATCCCCTTAGCCACAAGGGCCACATCTAACTCCCTCTTATATATAGCCAATGAACTGGCCTCGACGACCCTCTGTGGCAGAGAGTTCCAGAGATTCACCCCTCTCTGTGTGAAAAAAGTTCTTCTCATCTCGGTTTTAAAGGATTTCCCCCTTATCCTTAAGCTGTGACCCCTTGTCCTGGACTTCCCCAACATCGGTGACAATCTTCCTGCATCTAGCCTGTCCAACCCCTTAAGAATTTTGTAAGTTTCTATAAGATCCCCTCTCAATCTCCTAAATTCTAGTGAGTATAAACCAAGTCTATCCAGTCTTTCTTCATAAGACAGTCCTGACATCCCAGGAATCAGTCTGGTGAACCTTCTCTGCACTCCCTCTATGGCAATAATGTCCTTCCTCAGATTTGGAGACCGCTGGTACAGAGGTACAGAATGGTACAGAGGATCGCTGGTCGGCATGGACTCGGTGGGCCGTGTCCACGCTGTGTATCTCGACTAAAAACTAAACACAAAGGTTTTTCAGTGAATTAGCTTCTGTAAAATATTACTGCCTCGAGCATGCAGGGAGTGGATATGAAAGTGGGCTAACACAAAACTAGTGTGAACGGGTGATCGATGGTCGGTGAGAACTCGGTGGGCTGGAGGGCCTGTTTCCATGCTGTGTCTCTAAACTAAATTAAAATTCACACAGTTGAAAAATACCACTAAACCCAAGGATTAAAATTTAATAACAAACTCAAACTAAATGAAAAAATAATCTTCAGCATCTTGGCTGGTGTAGGAAGTGTCACAAGTTGGACAAACATTGGTCACAGGTTACACTTTATTTTGCAGCATTGGCAGTAATTTAATAAAGATATCAGCATTGTAAACATCATCACCTACTGTTAGGTGGACAAAAACGCTGGTGAAACTCAGCGGGTGAGTCAGCATCTATGGAGCGAAGGAATAGGTGAAGTTTCGGGTCGAGACCCTACTTCAGACCTATTGTTGTAACACCTACTGTTAGTTTAGAAACATAGAAACATAGAAATTAGGTGCAGGAGTAGGCCATTTTGGCCCTTCGAGCCTGCACCGCCATTCAATATGATCATGGCTGATCATCCAACTCAGTATCCCGTACCTGCCTTCTCTCCATACCCCCTGATCCCCTTAGCCACAAGGGGCACATCTAACTCCCTCTTAAATATAGCCAATGAACTGGCCTCAACTATCCTCTGTGGCAGAGAGTTCCAGAGATTCACCACTCTCTGTGTGAAAAAAGTTCTTCTCATCTCGGTTTTAAAGGATTTCCCCCTTATCCTTAAGCTGTGACCCCTTGTCCTGGACTTCCCCAACATCAGGAGCAATCTTCCTGCATCTAGCCTGTCCAACCCCTTAAGAATTTTGTAAGTTTCTATAAGATCCCCTCTCAATCTCCTAAATTCTAGAGAGTATAAACCAAGTTGTGGCTGTTTAGTTTACAGTCTTGTACGCAAGGAGCGCATTACACATGCATGGTGCGTGGTAACGTAGGCAGTGACGCGTGGTTGCGCGCGGCGCCCAGGATTTTGGGATGTCCAAAATCTTTGCGCACCATCTGCGTGACGCGCAAATGACGCCCAAGTGGGACAGTGCCTTTACTCTTGCTTTACGTGTCCACCTCCTCTGGCAGCTCATTCCATACACCCACCACCCACCACCCTTTGTGTGAGAAAGTTACCCCTCAGGTTCCTATTAAATCTTGCCCCCCTCACCGTAAACCGATCAGGCTATAAATAAATACAAACTCTGAACTCTAACTGCCTGTTGCACTTTGTCTGTTTATTTATGTGTATATATATGGTCTATGGTTATATGGACACACTGATCTGTTCTGTATTTACGCCTACAATATTCTGTTGTGCTGCAGCAAAGCAAGAATTTCATTGTCCTATTTGGGACACATGACAATAAACTCTCTTCACTTGACTTGTCCTCTGGACATAGATTGGGGGAAACTTCACTTGAATGGAAACCATTGGAATTTCTTCCGCCATTTTCTCTTAAGGACAATGTGGAGAGGCTTCTTGTTTTAAATCCAACACACAAATTGCCAGCAATTAGAAAATGTGGAAGAGATACCAGCTGCACTGTATTTCCACGGCATGTTACTGCTGTAAAAGAGCTGGCAATCTTTTCACCAAAAGCAATGGATTAAATGCACTAATCTCACATCGAGGGATTTACCATCTACTTTTGCTTTGTTCAAACATTTATGAGTTTTATTTTGTGTGTGCTTTCACTGCAATTAATTGGCGATAATGTTTTAGTTTTTATGCATATCACTTAATTGAGTTTGACTTGTTTAAATTGTTTCCTGTTAATTACTATTCAGGCTGCGGTTTGCCCGTCCAATCTCGTTACCTGTTACTATTTCATTCTGTGTTCAATTGGAAAGCTTCTTGTTTGATCCTGCAGATTTCTGTCTCTACTCCATTTCCAGGAGATTGATGAGGCAGAGATTGTTTGCTTTGCACTTCGGGGAATATCTTCTCCATGTTTTTAGGTCAGGCATTTTCAAAGCGCGGAGCCTGTCAGTTCTTTTACTCTATGTCATTTAGTTCCTTTAACCAGTTAGCAAATTCCATGTGTTGGGGAACAATCTGCTAATTATTGAAGAAAGCCTGAAGAAGGGTCTCGACCCGAAACGCCACCCTGAGTTCTGAACTCCATAGACTTGGGGGCATTGGTTTTGATTTTTTGCCCTATTAATGTTTGTTTGTTTTGTATGTGTAAGTATATGTGTGTGTGTGTGTGTGTATCTACACGTGTGTAAATACAAAAAGCTGGAGTAAACTCTGGAGTAAAGCTGGAGTTCAGGGCAACACGGTGGCGCAGTGGTAGAGTTGCTGCTGTACAGCACTTGCAGCACCAGAGACCCAGGCTCGATCCTGACCACGGGTGCTGTCTGTACAGAGTTTATACGTTCTCAAGATTCAAGATTCAAGATTCAATTTATTTGTCATTTGGACCCCTTGAGGTCCAAACGAAATGCCGTTTCTGCAGCCATACATTACAAACAAATAGACCCAAGACACAACATAATTTACATAAACATCCATCACATCGCTGTGATGGAAGGCCAAAAAAACATCTCTCCACTGCACCCTCCCCCCCCCCCCGATGTCAGAGTCAAAGTCAAAGCCCCCGGCTGGCGATGGCGATTGTCCCGCGGCCATTAAAGCCACGCCGGGTGGTGCAAGGTCGCACACCGGGTCTTGGTGTTAGAGCCCCCGGCGTGCGCTCGCAGAGTCCCGCGGCCATTCCAAGCCGCGCGGGGCGGTGATGTCAGGCCCCGCTCCAGGAGCTCTTCGACCCCACAACTCGGGCGGGAGAAGTCGCCGTTGTGAGAGCCCTGAAAAGCGGTCTCCCTCCAGGGATCCGCGGGCTCCCGGTGCCGCCGTCCGCCAGACCCGCAGTTGCAGCCTCCGAATCTCCGGAGGTCGGGCCACAGCAGCAGCAGCGCTCCACCACCGCTCCACCCGCTCCGGACTCGGCCTGCTCCGCGACGGTGAGGTGAGTCGTCGACACCAGAGTCCCCGGTCTTCTCCTGTTGGAGGCCGCTCCTCGTTGCAGCCCCAACGACAACGGAGACCCCGTGACCTGTGTAGTTTTTCTCCAAGATCGTCGATCTCCTCCCAAGCCGTACAATTTTGTAGGTTAATTGGCTTGGGTTTGTATACTTGGTATTAGTGTAAATTGTCCCCAGTGTGTGTAGGCTTGTGTTAATGTGCGAAGATCGCTGGTCTGTGCGGACTTGGTGGGCCAAAGGGTATCTGCACGGTATTAACTCTAAACTAAACTAAACTAACTAAACTAAACTAAACTAAACTAAACTAAACTAAACTAAACTCAGTGGGTCAGACAACAACTCTGGAGAAAAGGATTAGGCGATGTTTCGGGTCGAGACTCTTCTTCAGGAGAAGGGTCCTATGACTTCCGACTACCGGTGCTGTCTGTACGTTCTCCCCGTGACTTGCGTGGGTTTTCTCCGAGATCTTCGATTTCCTCCCACACACCAAAGACATACAGGTTTGTCGGTTAATTGGCTTGGTATAAATGTAAAAATTGTCCCTAGTGGGTGTAGGATAGTGTTAATAAGCAGGGAACGCTGGTCGGCGCAGACCCGGTGGGCCGAAATGGCCTGTTTCCACACTGTATCTCCAAACTAAAATACGCTAAACTAAAAATCATCTGATCCCTTTCTCCAGAGATGCTGTCTGACCCGCTGAGTTACTCCAGCGTTTTGTGTCTAAATGCTAATTATTGGAGATCGATTCATTCTGCTGCAAATTTAAAATTTATTTCTGTTTTTGAAACAAACAAATCCAAGCCTTTGAAGATAAAAAATAAATTGGATTAGTTATAATTTGGTGGTTTTCACCGAGCAAAGAAAATTGACAGCAAATCTAAAATATTTAAAGTAAACAGTGGGAGCTTATGATTAGAGGGTATTAAAAGGAATTAGTATGCATCAGTTCATGCAGACTCTGTAAATGTTCCTTTCGCCAAATCATTTCACCTGCTTGTAAATGGAATTCTATGCTGTGCTGCCCATCAAGTTGATGCACTGGGATATTAAAGCCTGTCCCACTTTCACGACCTAATTCATGACCTCTGCCGAGTTTGCCCTTGACTCGGCTTGTACTCGCTAGAATTTAGAAGTTTGAGGGGGGATCTTATAGAAACGTACAAAATTCTTAAGGGGTTGGACAGGCTAGATGCAGGAAGATTGTTCCCGATGTTGGGGAAGTCCAGGGCAAGGGGTCACAGTTTAAGGATACATGGGAAATCCTTTAGGTCCGAGATGAGAAAAACATTTTTCACACAGAGAGTGGTGCAAATCTCCGGAACTCCCTGCCACAGAAGGTAGTTGAGGCCACAGTTCATTGGCTATATTTAAGAGGGAGTTAGATGTGGCCCTTGTGGCTAAAGGGATCATGGGGTATGGAGAGAAGGCAGGTACAGGATACTGAGTTGGATGATCAGCCATGATCACATTGAATGGCGGTGCAGGCTTGAAGGGCCGAATGGCCTACTCCTGCACCTATTTTCTATGTTTCTATGGTTCTATGCTCGCAGCATGGTCGTCACGAGGTCGTAAGAAGTCGTAGATAGGTCGTAGGAGGTCATGATGCTCATCGTAGGTGCTCGTGGCATAAGTAGGTCAGGGCGTTTTTTTCTAACCTGATGAAAAATGGCCATGAGTAAAAAAGGTCGTGAATTAGGTCGTGAAATTGGGACAGGCCCTTTTCTGTGGCTTCTTGTGCAGATGTCAACATAGCTTTAAAACATTTTATTTACCGTTTGGTTTACTGTCACGTGATCTGAGGTACAGTGAAAAATGTTTGTTACGCACTATCCAGTCGGCGGTAAGACAAGACGTGGTTACAATTGAAGGTAGACAAAAATGCTGGAGAAACTCAGCGGGTGAGGCAGCATCTCTGGAGATATAAAATGGGCCAAAGGAAGGAGACTGCTCAGCGTCTGTCCATCAGACTGCAAATATTCTGTGTGAAATCAATCTTAACAGCCACGGACACACGGCAGAAAACTATTTGTAAAGTGTCACAACCTGGCGTTAGGTCGACAGTCTCACTCACAAAAGCAATAAGGAGATATCTGGTGGAAAACAGATAAATCTCAATACAACAGGAAGCTCTCGCCTGAGTTTGAAATTCAACACATTCTTTGTACACCAAATATTTTACAACTAACCATGGAAATTATGAAAGATGAAACTGGGTAGATAAATGCTTTAAAATTAGAATTTAATTTAGTTTAGTTTAGAGATACACCTAAGGTCCACAGAGTCTGCGCCGACCAGCGATCACCCCGTGCACTAGCATTTCAAACACGCTAGGGACAATTTTTTAATTTACAGAAGCGGATTAACCTGCAGACCTGTACGCCTTTAAACTGCGGGAGTAGACCGGATCACCCAGGAGAAAACCCACGCTGTCTGAAGAAGGGTCTCGACCAGAAACGTCGCACATTTGTTCTCTCCAGAGATGCTGCCTCACCCGCTGAGTTACTCCAGCATTTTGTGTCTACCTTCGGTCACAGGAAGAATGTGTAAACTCCGTACAGACAGCGCAGTTTTGCAGGTAAATTGGCTTCGGTAAATTGTCCCCCGTGTGTGTAGGATAGTGCTAGTGTACAGGGTACTCATTAGTTGGCGCAGACTCCATGGGCCGAAGGGCCTGTTTCCACGCTACAGTCTAAAGTCCAAATGGAAAGGTGTTTTCATTAATATCTCCACTTTTTTCTTTTTCAGATATAGCTCCACTTTTTTCTTTTTTTCTTTTTTTTTTCCTTTTCCTCTCTTGCATCTTTATTCATTCTTTGGCCACTACTTGGTAGTCTAGGGGTCCTATCTTTTCACCTTTCATTTTTTCTCTTTCTTGTTCTTTTTCTTTTCCCTTATTTTCAGGTTAAAAGGTTAAAATTGAAGCTGTACAATAATTGTTTAATTTTGAATGTTTTATTCGAAATGCCGAATGTTTTATTCTTGTACAATTGCTTCTAATAAAAATAATTTAAAAAAAAAGAAAGGTGTTTTGGGTTACTGAGTTCTGTTCGTGGAATCTTGCATACAACAAATAAAGAAACCTAGTCCTTTATCTTCTCAATTTCCATCTCTCCTGTGGGAAATTCAACGTAGCAATGAGTGGATGAGCAGATAGAATCCATGCTGCTCACTGCGATTTTTATTTTTAACTTTCTGCCAAGCAGCTGTAAATAAGGCATGTACCACAATGGAGACTGCATCAGATCATCGAGTTTGATTGCCCTGCAGGCATCCACATCCACAAGCCTCTGGATTGTGAGGCAAACACGCTTTGCTGACAATTGTCATCTTTAGTTTTAGTTTTTAGTCTTAGTTTTAGAGAGACAGAGCGGAAACAGGCCCTTTTGCCCACCGGGTCCGCTCCGACCAGCGATCCCTGCGCATTCACAGTACACTATCCTACACCCACCAGGGACAATTTTTACATTTACCAAGCCAATTTACCTGCAAGCCTGTACGTCTTTGGAGTGAGGGAGGAAACCGAAGATCTCGGGAAAAAAACCCTCGCAGGTCACGGGGAGAAGGTACCAACTCCGTACAGACAGCGCCCGTAGTCAGGATCGAACCCGGGTCTCCGGCGCTGCATTTTGCTGTAAGGCAGCAACTCTACCGCTGTGCCGCCATGACCTGAGTCACCACTCACCGAGTTTAGTTTAGTTTTAGTTTAGAGATACAGCACGGAAACACGCCCCGCGGCCCACCGAGTCCGCGCCGACCAGCGATCCCGGCGCACTAACGCTATCCTACACACACGAACGTGTATGTCTTTGGAGTGTGGGAGGAAACCGGAGATACCAGAAAAAAAACCCCACGTGGGTCATAGAGTCATTGAGTGATACAGCATGGAAACAGGCCCTTTGGCCCAACTTGCCCACACCGGCCAACATGCCCCAGCTACACTAGTCCCACCTGCCTGCATTTGGCCCATATCATTCTAAGCCTGTCCTATCCATGCACTGTTTCTTCAGCATAAAGCATATGTCCACGGGGAGGACATATAAACTCCGTACAGGCAGCGCCCGTAGTCAGGATGGAACCCGCTGCGCCATCGTGCTACAGATACAGCTTCAGAAATTATACCATGGGCATCTTTCTATTTATTCACCAATTCAGGTTGATTAGAGCCACACACCAATGCTTGTGAAACATGATTCCTGGCCTATTAAACTGTAATAGATTTAATATCCCACAGACACTATTTGGCTGTTTTATTTGAATCATTTATCATTCCAAATTGGCTTAAGGAGTGTCCAGTTTGTGCTGCATTTATTTAATCTTGAACTATTCCTGAGCTGAGAATTTTTATAAATTACTAGATGTCAAAGGGCACAGTGCATCACTTATCTTGAAGTGTACTTTCATTGGAAACATTGCTAGCTGCTTTCACATTAGATAACTCATGTCTGCAGTTCAATATATAACAAAGTGTCGCTAATACCTACATGCCGTCAGCTGCTAAAGACTTAGATGGAGAGTTTAGTTTAGTTTGGTTTTGTTTAGAGATACAGTTTGGAAACAGGCCCTTTGGCCCACCGAGTCCGCACCGACCAGCGATCCCCGCACACTAACACTATCCCACACACACTGGGGACAATGAGCAATTTTATCAAAGCCAATTAACCAACAAACCTGCACGTCTTTGGAGTGTGGGAGGAAAACCTGAGCACCTGGAGAAAACCCACGCTCCATACAAACTGCGTACAGACAGCACCCGTAGTCAGGATCGAACCCGGGTCTCTGGCACTGTGAGGCAGCAACTCTACCGCTGCGCCACCCTGCCTCCGTGAAATGGAGAAATGCAGCACGGAAACAGGCCCTTCAGCCCACTGAATCCCTGACAAACATCAACCACCTCTTGACACTAATTCAATATGAATCCCATTTACACACAATGAGGGATGCGATGGGCGGTACGGTGGCGCAGCGGTAGAGTTGCTGCCTCACAGCACCAGAGACCCGGGTTCGATCCTGACTGCTGTGCTGTCCGTACGGAGTTTGTACCCTCTCCCCGTGACCGCGTGGGTTTTCCCCGGGTGCTCCAGTTTCCTCCCGCACTCCAAAGACGTGCAGGTTTGTAGGTTATTTGGCTTCTGTAAATCGCTCCTAGTGTGTAGCATGGGATAATGTAGGAGTCGTTTGTCGCTGGTCGGCATGGACTCAGTGGGCCAAAGGGTTTGTTTCAATGGTGTGTCTCTAAACTGAACCAATCTCAACGAAACTCTCCCTAGATTCTACCATTTGCCACATGTGGGACAATCTACAGAGGCCAATCAGCGTACAAACCGGCTAATATATATCTTTCGATATATGGGAGGAAACTGGAGCACCCGGAGTAAACCTGGATGTCCAGGCTCGCGTGTCTCTGTAGAGGGAGCGTGTGGTGTCGGGGACACTGGAGGCCTTCCGTGAATGCTGGTCGCTGCGGGAGGGTCAATTGTATTGGAGATAAAGTTGACAACATTTATGCGTCTGATTGCAAACTGCCAAATGACAGTCTTGATGTTGTTACTACTATTTGTGTTTATTGGAATAAAAGCCCTTTGTATTAAAAATAAAAGGAGTGAGCCTGACGGTCACGGGGAGAATGAAGAGATACAGTGAAACTAGTAGGATGACTAGGGTGGGGGAGATTCGGAGGGAGAGGGAATGCAAGGGCTACTTGAAATTAAAGAAATCAATATACATACTGTTCAAGAAGGAACTTCAGATGCTGGAAAATCGAAGGTACACAAAAATGCTGGAGAAACTCAGCGGGTGCAGCAGCATCTATGGAGCGAAGGAAGGTAACGTTTCGGGCCGAAACCCTTCTTCAGACTGATAGGGGGTGGTGGGGAGAAGGAAGGAAAAAGGGAGGAGGAGGAGCCCGAGGGCTGGGGGATGGGAGGAGACAGCTCGAGGGCTGAGGAACGGGAGGAGACAGCAAGGGCTAGCAAAATTGGGAGAATTCAATGTTCATGCCCGCCGGATGCAGGCTGCCCAAGCGGAATATGAGGTGCTGTTCCTCCAATTTCCGGTGTTGCTCGCTCTGGCAATGGAGGAGACCCAGGACATAGAGGTCGGATTGGGAATGGGAGGGGGAGTTGAAGTGCTGAGCCACTGGCAGGTCAGGTAGGTTCTTGCGGACTGAGCGGAGGTGTTCGGCGAAACGGTCGCCCAACCTCCGCTTAGTCCCACCGATGTAGATCAGCTGACATCTAGAGCAGCGGATGCAGTAGATGAGGTTGGAGGAGATACAGGTGAACCTCTGTCGCAACTGGAACGACTGCTTGGGTCCTTGAATGGAGTCGAGGGGGGAGGTAAAGGGACAGGTGTTGCATTTCTTGCGGTTGCAACGTTACCTATCTCCTTCGCTCCATAGATGCTGCTGCACCCGCTGAGTTTCTCCAGCATTTTTGTGTACCATCAATATACATACTGTTGGGTTGTAAGCTGCCCGCGTGAAATATGAAGTGATTCACTGTTTGCATCCCTTTGTTATCACCTGCTCCACAGCCAACAATGGACCATTGTGGGCTCCTTGGCCATCAGTGCTGGCTCTGTTTTGTTCTGCACCTTTCCATACCTCTAGTATCCCTGGTCAATTCGACCCTGCCCACCCAATCCATCCCCTCACCAGGCACTTTTCCTTGCAGGGGATGCAACACCTGCCTCTTTGCCTCCATCCAAAGACCTTATCAGTCTTTCCAGCTGAGGCAGAGGTTCACTGCACCTCCTCCAGCCTCATCTACTGTATCCGCTGTTCCAGGTGACAACCCCTCTATATCGGCGAGACCAAGCGCAGGCTCGCCGATAGTTTCGCTGAACACCTCCGCTCAGTCCGTCTAAACCAACCTGATCTCCCGGTGGCCCAGCATTTCAACTCCCCCTCCAATTCCCAATCTGACCTTTCTGTCCTGCGCCTCTTCCATTGTCAGAGTGAGTCCCACCGCAAATTGGAGGAACAGCACCTCATATTTCGTTTGGATAGTCTACAGCCCAGCGGTATGAACATTGACCTCCAATTTCAGATAGTCCTTGCTTTCTCTCTCCTTTCCCCTCCCCTTTCCCAGCTCTCCCACAGCCTACAGTCTCCACCTCTTCCTTTCTCGACCCGAAACGTCGCCCATTCCTTCTCTCCATAGATGCTGACTCACCCGCTGAATGTCACCAGCATTTTTGTCTACCTTCGACTGTAATCCTGTCTTGTCTTTGATAGCCCTTGCTTTCTCCTTCCTTCCTCTCGCCCTTCTCAGTCCTACTGGCTCTGCCTATTTCCTTTCTTTTTCCTGCCCCCCCAACATCAGTCTGGAGAAGGGTCTCCACCCAAAACGTCGTCTATTCCTCCTCTCCATTGATGCTGCCTCACCCGCTGAGTTCCTCCAGCATTTTTTATCTACTTTTGATTTTTTTTCCAGCATCTGCAGTTCCTTCTTTCATTTTTCACACAGAGAGTGGTGAATCTCTAAAATTCTCTGCCACAGAAGGTAGTTGAGGCCAGTTCATTGGCTATGTTTACGAAGGAGTTAGATGTGGCCCTTGTGGCTAAAGGGATCAGGGGGTATGGAGAGAAGGCAGGTACAGGATACTGAATTGGATGATCAGGCATGATCATATTGAATGGCGGTGCAGGCTCGAAGAGCCGAATGGCCTACTCCTGCACCTATTTTCTATGTTTCCATGTTTCTTAAACAAAACCTCTAGTTTCCCTCACCTCTCCCCTGACTCTCGGTCCGAAGAAGGGTCTCGACACGAAACGTCACCCATTCCTTCCCTCCAGAGATGCTGCCTGTCCCGCTGAGTTACTCCAGCACTTTGTGTCTATGTACAAAAGTAGCGATGGGCATAAGCAGGTCATATTTGTAGTATGAAGTGCTTTAATGTTAATTTAATGACTGACTGAACCGTCAGGCAGCCAGGGTTACAAAAGTAATCTGTTCACCAGGAGCTGTAATGCTGTGTGTTTTCAGAAGAGGTTGAGCAAAGGCGGCTTCATGGAAGAATTACATCAAGCACTCTACTTTTTGACAGCTAGCACTGCAATAGACAGGCCAGATGTAGCCATTCAGTCCCTTGGTTACAAGGAGCATTACGTGCGACTACTGGTAAAATGGAAAAAAAAAAACTAAATCAAAACCTATTGTATATGATGTCCTATTTCTGAGAATTTGTGCTGATTTCTGTCATCTAACTTCCTGGCTATCTTATCTCTTCTCTTGCAGAAATGTAAACTTTGCAAACACCAAAAGAAAAATGCCCAATGTCTGTCGTAGGAACCTGGGGACTTGGTATTAAAGGTTCAAAAGAGAATAATGTATAATCGGAGCACCAGGGAGCAAATTGTCAGTTTCATAGTGAAGCACGTTTCATAGAGGGGAGGTACAGTGGTGCGGTGGTAGAATTGCTGCCTTACAGCGCCAGAGACACAGGTTCGATCCCGACTACGGGTGCTGTCTGTACGTTCTCACCGTGACCTGCGTGGGTTTCCTCCGGGATCTTCCCATTCCTCCCACACTCCAAATGACGGACAGGTTTGCAGGTGAATTGGCTTGGTATAAATGTAAGTTGTCCCTAGTCTATGTAGGATGGTGTTAATGTGCAGGGATGGCTGGTCGGCACGGACTCAGTGGGCCGAAGGGCATGTTTCCAAGCTGTATATCTGAACTAAACTAAACTAAACTAAACTAAACTAAACTAAACTAAGGACAGCTAAAATGCACCGTCCACCACAATGGCAAACGTGTGGTAAATTCAATGAGCTCCTCTAACAAAAAGCTAGATTGCTGCTATGCCTTTCACTGGGATTTTTATGATTCATGAACAAAACATCTGATTAGGTCAGGTTGAGTTGATGATTTTCATTTTGTGGATCTACTGCTGAAGTTGCAGTAAGGAGGACCTTTGGAAGGAAGTCTTCAGATTTTCTCATGATACTGAACATTCCTTGTTTCTATAACGTATTCTTGGCTAATTTCTATCAACACCCCCCAACCGCCCCCCCCCAGATTTTTGCACTTATAGGGCGGCACAGTGGTGCAGCAGTGGAATTGCTGCCTTACTGCGCCAGAGACCCGGTTCGATTCTGACTACGGGTGCTGTCTATACTGAATACCTTCTCACCGTGACCTGCGTGGGTTTTCGCCAGGTGCTCCGGTTTCCTCCCACACACCAAAGACCTGCAGGTTTGTAGGTTAATTGGCATCTGTGAAATTGTCCCTGGCGTGTAGGATGGAACTGTTGTACAGGTGATCACTGGTCGGTACAGACTCAGTGGGCCCAAAGGCCTGTTTCCCGGCCTTATCTCTAAGGCAGAACCAAAATATTAGCTGAGTTGCCCTGCTAGCTCTTTATAAATTCTTTGTTTTCTGACTGTAAAGGATTGAGATTTGACCATTCCTCTTTTCCTTTCTTTATTTACACTGTATATACTTTTAGAAGTTTTGTGATCCTTTTATGTTTCTTCAAAGTTTTCTCCCATATATCTTTGCTCTCTTATACAATTACGGTCCCTCAATAGGCTCGACTATGGGTGGACATGGGGATGGGGACTGGACATTGTGCCTTCCCTCATAATGGGAACCATTATGGGGGGATGTTTTTTATGTTTAAATCTCTTTATTATTGTTATATCTGTATTCTTTTCTTTATGTGCTGCATTGGCACGAAGCATTTCACTACACCTACGGTGTATGTGACCAATAAGTAACCTTTGAAACTTTGAATTCTACAGTGCTCCAAATTCTCAATGTTAGACAATAGACAATAGGTGCAGGAGTAGGCCATTCGGCCTTTCGAGCCAGCACCGCCATTTAATGTGATCATCCCCAATCAGTACCCCGTTCCTGCCTTCTCCGCATGTCCCCTGACTCTGTTATCTTTAAGAGCCCTATCTACCTCTCTCTTGAAAGTATCTCTCTCTGGCCATAGAGGGAGTGCATCGACAGAGATGGAGGGTTGGGTGTCATGCGTGCTTTGTCCAGACTGATTTACCTTGTATGTTCCTGAAATGGATGTCACTGACTGTCTGACATTTTAAATCGTTGTACAATGACAATGGATAGACTATTCTATTCTATTCTATACCCTCTAGAATTTAGGAGATTGACTGATTCCTGGGAGGGGACTGTCTTATAGAAAACTTACTTGGTTTAAAATTTAGGAGATTGAGAGGGGTTGGACATTCTAGGGATGACAGGCTAGATGCAGGAGATTGTTCCCGATGTTGGGGAAGTCCAGGACAAGGGGCACAGCTTAAGGATAAGGGGGAAATCCTTTAAAACCGAGATGAGAAGAACTTTTTTCACACAGAGAGTGGTGAATCTCTGGAACTCTCTGCCGCAGAGGGTAGTCGAGGCCAGTTCATTGGCTATATTTAAGAGGGAGTTAGATGTGGCCCTTGTGGCTAAGGGGATCAGAGGGTATGGAGAGAAGGCAGGTACGGGATACTGAGTTGGATGATCAGCCATGATCATATTGAATGGTGGTGCGGGCTCGAAGGGCCGAATGGCCTACTCCTGCACCTAATTTCTATGTTTCTATGTTTCTATCCAGAGAACCTGCCTCGTCCGCCCTCTGAGGCAGAGAATTCCATGGACTCACAACTCCGTGTGTGAAATCTTCCATTTTTTCTAGCAACTTTATATGGATCCACATAAGATCTAACGCATCTTCATCTTTTGTTGTTCACCAGAGTTGGGTGGCTTTCAGAATCTCTATTTCCCTGCTGCTCCTTCTCCTGGCTCCATCCATCGAAACGCTATCGACAGCAACGCTGTTTTCTGCTCCTTTCTGGTTGTAGAGTTCGACGTCACCGCGCACACAACTCCAACGCCAACGTTAAGATCTGAATTAATTTCTGGAGTGTGCTGAAAGTTTTTTTTTTTCTTTTGGGCAACTATAAGGCCAAAAAATAGCGACAAAATTGTGTTATCAAAAGGAACTACAGATGTTGCTTTCGACCATAGTTAGACACAAAATGCTGGAGTGACTTAGCGGGTCAGGCAGCTTCTCTGAAAAAGATGGATGGATGATGTTTCGGGTCGGGCCCCTTCTCCAGATTAATAAAACATAATACAATTGTGTTGTCAAATTCATGAGGACCTTTTTATTTTAGAAGGTAGAGACAAAATGCTGGAGTAACTCAGTTGGTCAGGCAGCATCTCTGGAGAAAATGGATAGGTGGCACTTCTTCATACACTCTGTGTCTATCTTTGGTTTAATCCAACATCAGAATTTTATTTGT
Source organism: Leucoraja erinaceus (assembly GCF_028641065.1). Lineage (NCBI taxonomy): Eukaryota > Metazoa > Chordata > Chondrichthyes > Rajiformes > Rajidae > Leucoraja > Leucoraja erinaceus. Next base: position 7,782,201 of record NC_073388.1, read on the forward strand.
ATTACATTAATGCCGTTTTCTTAGTTACATTTTTAGCAATACGGCATAGAAACAAGTCTCCGATTAGGTAGGTGAGAGGCCAGGACCGCTCTCTAGTTGGAGAGAGAATGGTTCAGTTGCCTGATAACAGAATTAGGCCATTCAGCCCGTCGAGTTTGCTCCACCATTCAATCATGGCTGATCCAGTTTTCTCTCTCAATCCCATTATCCTGCCTTCAAACCCAGTAACCTTTGATGCCCTTACTAATCGAGAACATATCAACCTCTGCTTTAAAAATACCCAAAGAATTGGCCTCCATGGCCGTCTGTGGCAACGAATTATGCAGGTTTACCACCCTCTGGCTAAAGAAATTCCTCAATGATATCCAGCACATTATGCTCTTCTGGAAGCTGCCAATTCTATGGGTATGTGCATGCAGTACTAACTCAGCACATCTTATTAGATTGCCAGGATCTCGAGAGACGAGCTTGCAAACATAACGTCCACGGGCAAACTCCTAAATTAATTACATTGCATAATTTGTTAAAGATGGTATTGACAGAACAGTCACAATAAAAATAAATTGACTAAAATGATTAACCAAGGGTCTAGCTTTGCTTCTACACTATATCTTTTCATCAAATAAATTAGATTATAAACTCTAAATGTTGGAGTAACTCAGCGGGTCAGACAGCATCTCTGGAGAAAAGGAATAGGTGGCGTTTTGGGTCAAGATCCTTCTTCAGACTGAAGAACAGCCTGGAGAAGGGTGCCGATCAGAAACGTCACCCATTCCTTCTCTCCAGAGATGCTGCCTTTCCCATTGAGTTACTCCAGTATTTTGTGTCTATCTTTGGTGTAAACCAGCAGTTCCTTCCGACACAAATGAGATTTTAACATTGGCTGCCACACCTCTAGTGCTTTACCTGTCACCCTGCCTAATTCACTGCCCTTGTTTCCCATTACTTCCCCTATCGCAGTGGCACGGCGGTAGAGTTGCTGCCTTACAGCACTAGTGACCCGGGTTCGATCCCGACTATGGGCGCTGTCTGTACGGCGTTTGTACATTCTCCCCGTGAACACGTGGGTTTTCTCCGAGTGCTCCGGTTTCCTCCCACATTCAAAAAACATACAGGCTTGGGGTTAATTGGCTTTGATAAAATTATTAAAATAGTTCCTAGTTTGATATCGTGTGTAGATAATGTTAGGATAATGCGAGGATCGCTGGTCGGTGTGGACTCAGTGGGCCACTGTTTCTGCACTTTACCTCTAAACTGAAACTTAAGCAAATTAAACTAAACTAAATACCCAAGATACTGGAGTAACTCAATGGGCCAGGCAACATCTCTGGAGAAAAGGAATAGGTGATGGCTTGGGTCGAGACCTTTCCTCAGACTGAATAACCCCCACCCTTGTCTTGCTTCAGTTCTTTCCAAGTGCAGCTAGCTTATTCTTTCTCTTCCCTGTTCTGACATTGCAAAATGCATTCCCTGCGTTCCCAGTGGCATTGCATTTAAGATCTAACCTTTGCCTACAAAGGCCAGTGTATTGTACACCACTTTACATCGGCAGCATCTTATAATCTTTTCACAGCCTGTCAAAGTAATTCACTGCTCTCTGAGATAAGTCGATAAGGCCATAGTCCTGTCTTTTCTCCCCTCCTTCTCTTTGTATGGTGAGATTGACATGCAGCATCTTTTCCAACCAGGCTCGTTGGGATCTCAGTCAATCAAATTTACTTCAGTTCAGTTGAGTTTAGTTTAGAGATACGGCGCGGAAACAGTCCCTTCGGCCCACCGTGTCCGCGCCGACCAGCGATCCCCGCACGCTAACACTACCCTACACACACCAGGGACAATTTTTACATTTACCAAGCCAATTTACCTACATACCTGTACGTCTTTGGAGTGTGGGAGGAAACCGAAGATCTCGAAGAAAACCCACGCAGGTCACGGGGGGCACGTACAAACTCCGTACAGACAAGCGCCCGGAGTTGGGATCGAACCCGGGTCTCCGGCGCTGCAAGCGCTGTAAAGGGCCTGTCACATTTGGCGATTTTTTTCTGCGACTGCCAGCATCATATCAGTGTCGCCAAAACATATTGAACATTTCAAAATCCAGCGGCTACATAAAAAACGTTGCTACACCTGAGGAAACGCCGTGCGTCAATACGTCAGCACGCCGCATCACGCCACGTCACGCCACATCACGCCACGACATTTTTGTGACCTGATAGGTCAGTCAATGATGCCGGCAGTCGCCAAAAAAATCTGCAAATTGGACAGGCCCTTAAGGCAGCAACTCTACCACTGCGCCACCATGATAAAACAGTACAGCACAGGAACAGGCCCTTCAGCCCCAAGGTCTGTGCCGAACATGATGCCAAGTTAAACTAATCTCCTCTGCCTGCATGTGACCCAAATCCCTCCAGTCCCTGCACATCCGTTTGCCTATCCAAAAGCCTCTTAAATGTCTCTTATTGTTGATCAGTCTCAGAGGCAGAACCAAATCCTTTTTAGTAAATGTGTAGGAAGGCACTGCAGATTCTGCTACAAACCGAAGATAGACACAAAAAGCTAGAGTAACTCAGCGGGACAGGCAGCATCTCTGGAGAGAAGGAATGGGTGATTTTTTGGGTCGAGACCCTTCTTCAGACCCATGTTAGTAAATAATATGAAGCTTTTGATCATACTACATGTAATATGGAAGCCAAGGAACTGTAGATGCCGGTTAATACCAAAGATAGACACAAAGTGTTGGCGTAACTGAGTAACATTCCACAAAATGTACATGTTTGTAGGCTAAGTGGCTTTTTTGTAAAATTGTTACAATGTGTATTAGAGTGCTAATGTGCGAGGATCGCTGGTCGGAGTGGACTCGGTGCGCCAAAAAGCCTGTTTCCGCATTGTCTCTCTAAACCAATCCCGCTTTGAAAGTTCTTCGGCATTCAGGACAGGTAATTCCAGATGGCAGATCGGGATTTGGTTGTTGCTGCCACTCTTTCTGTTTTCTTCTCGGTTCTTCTAATTCTGCGCATCTCTTGGCTTCGAAGAGTCATGAGTGTTTTATTGTCATATGTCCCAAACAGAACAATGAAATTATGACTTGCTGCAGCACCACCGAACATGTAAAGATAATAGTCTGTAAACAAAATAATAAACGATAATAGATCATGAATTGAAGTGTTTGGTTCCACGTACAGGCAGAAGTGCTGGTTGGATGAACTATTGCAGCTGCCTCCAACGGAAGCCATTATTGGAGATTTTTAGTTTAGTTTACACAGCACGGAAACAGGCCCTTCGGCCCACCGGGTCCGCGCCGCCCAGCGATCCCCACGGAGAGAACGTATAAACTCCATACAGACAGCACCCGTAGTCAGGATCGAACCCGGGTCTCTGGCACTGTGAGGCGGTAAATCTACCGCTGCGCCTCCGTTGCCCTTAATGCCGTTCTTATTATTACCGCTCACTTCAGCCTCCGTGAGAGCTTCCAAAAATAACAATACAGGATACCTGCGTTCAGAATTGGCCTTTGCCTCTAGTTAAATTGTTCTGTTCTAACAGCAACACTGGAACAGTGGAGATTTGATTAGGAATGTCGACTACACATAAAGCATGTCATCAAATCCATTACTGTCCCAAGAGTCTACTCTCAATTGGCAGCTAAACAATCACCAACAAAAGCAAAATACCATGGATAATGGAAATGTGAATTAAACATGCTGATGAGAGACACAAAATGCTGGAATATTGCCGCAGGTCAGGCAGCAACTCTGGAGAAAATGGATAGGTGACGTTTCGGGTGGGGACCCTTCTTCAGACTGATACTTCAAACAAAATATGCTCTTTGAACAAGCTGATGTTCTGGTTATAATGAAAGATTATTGACTTTAAATATCCAACATGTTTCTCTCTCTGAAGCTGCTGCTCATCCATTTGAACATTTCCAATGATTTAAGGGCCTGTCCCATGAGCATGCGACTCCATGCGGCAAGCGCGACTTAACGTGGTCGCTTGAGCCGTACGGCCTCGCGGGGCCGGTCCCACTTTGATCGCCGGAGCCGTATGGAGTTGTGCGGAGCTGGTCCCGACATCGCGCGCGGCTCCGAAAAACTGACCGTGTTCAAAAATTCTGCGCGGCAACGGCCTGCCGGCCCGCAGCCACATTTAGACCGTACGCACCGCCTCGACGGGCGTACGCAGCGTCTTGGCGCCGTACGCAGCGTCTTGACGGCGTACGCCTTTGCTTGAACTTCACGTCAACTTGTACGGGATCACTCGACCTCCGCGCGGCCCCCACTTCAGGTTTGGTCGCACTTGCCGCATGCAGTCGCACGCTCGTGGGACAGGCCCTTAAGTTTTGTTTAGTTTGGTTTGGAGATACAGAGTGGAAACAGGCCCTTCGGCCCACCCAGTCCTTGCCGGCCATTGAGTATCTATGCACCAGGTCCATCCTACACACTAGGGACAATTTGCAGAAGCCTATTAACCTACAAACCTGCACGTCTTTGGAGTGTTGGAGGACCATTCTGAACATTTTTTATGTGTGACAAACTTTGTATCAGTCTTTACTTTAGACTTTAGAGATACAGTGTGGAAACAATCCCTTCAGCCCACTGAGACCGCGCTGATCAGCGATCATCCCGTACACTATCACTATCTCACACACTAGGGACAATTTACAATCTTTACAGAAGCCAATTAACCTAAAAACCTGTGCGACTTTGGAGTGTGGGAGGAAATGGGAGATCCCAAGGGAAAACCTACGCGGTCATGGGAGGAATGTACAAACTTCGTACAGAGGACACCCGTAGTCGGGATCAAACCCGGGTCTCTGGCACTGCAAGGCAGCAACTCTACCCTTGTGCTTTTGCGCCACCGAGTCGATATCAAGCAATGCAGTCTTCGAAAAAGAAGCTATTCAGATGAAATAGGAGGCGGAAAAAATTAAAAGTTTCAAGTATAATTTTCTTGCCATAACTTAAAATAGTAAACTATCCAGTCTGAATTATTTAGAAACAAAAATGTCACAGTGATCACATAACCTGGTGCCAACTCCTTGCAATGTACCTTTGCTTATCTTCAGTTTAGTTTATTGTCACCTGTACCCAGGTACAGTGAAAAGCTTTTGTTGCATGCCAACCAGTCAACGGAAAGACAATACATGATTACAATCAAGCCATGTACAGATACATGATAAGGGAATAATGTTTGATGCAAGGTAAAGCCAGCAAATTCTGCTCAAGGACAGTCCAAGGGTCACCAAAGAGGCAGATAGTCGTTCCTGCACATACCTTGCACCTAGCACCAAATATACTGCATGATCTGTGATTAAATAGAGGACAGCAAGTCACAGATATTTAATGCATATATTACTTTTTTCATTCTCCTGGGTACTCAAGCGTTGCTGAGCAATTGTTGTCATTCTTTCTCCTTGCACTGAAAAGCTTTTGCAACCATATCACTTCCATTTGCAAATAGTTTGTTGTCAAAGGAGCTGTGAGATATATCTGAAATAAGCTAAGGCACTAAATAACAGAACGTAATTTCATCCTGCAGTAGAGTCAAAGAGTGACACAGCGTGGAAACAGGCCCTTCGGCCCAACTTGCCCACACTGGCCAACATGTCCACTAATCCCACCTGCCCGAGTTTGGCACATATCCCTCCAAACCTGTCCTATCCATGTACCTGTCTAACTGTTTCTGAAACACTGGGATAGTCCCTGCCTCAACCACCTCCTCTGGCAGCTTGTTCCATACACCCACTACCCTCAGTGTGAAAAAAAAAATCTCTCAGAATGCTGTTAAATCTTTTCCCCTTCACCTTAAACCTATGTCTTCTGGTCCTCGGTTCCCCTACTCTGGGCAAGAGACTCTGTGCATCTTCCCGATCTATCCCTCTCATGATTTTATACACCTCTGCAAGATCACCCCTCATCCTCCTGCGCACCTCGGAATAGAGTCCCAGTCTGCTCAGCCTCCACCTACACCTTCGACCATCCAGTCCTGGCACAAAGGACAGCACAAGTATAAGATTGAGATGCAATGGTAACGAAAGTAAGCATGCAGGTACAGCAAGCAGTGAAGAAAGCGAATGGGATGTTGGCTTTCTTAACAAGAAGAATTGAGTATAGGAGCAAAGACTGCAGTTGTACAGGGCTCTAGCGAGACCACACCTGGAGTATTGTGTGCAGTTTTGGTCTCCAAATTTGAGGAACGACATTATTGCTATTGAGGGAGTGCAGCATAGGTTCACCAGGTTAATTCCCAGGATGGTGGGATTGTCATATGTTGAAAGAATGGAGCGGCTGGGCTTGTATACTCTGGAATTTAGGATGAGAGGGGATCTTATTGAAACATATAAGATTATTCAGTGTTTGGACTCGCTAGAGGCAGGAAACATGTTCCCGATGTTGGGGGAATCCAGAACCAGGGTCCACTAATTTAAGAATAAGGGGTAAGCCATTTAGAACGGAGATGAGGAAACACTTTTTCACACAGAGAGTTGTGAGTCTGTGGAATTCTCTGCCTCAGAAGGCTGTGGAGGCAGGTTCTCTGGACACTTTCAAGAGAGAGTTAGATAGGGTTCTTAAAGATAGCGGAGTCAGGGGATATGGGGAGAAGGCAGGAACAGGGTACTGTTTGTGGATGAGCAGCCATGATCACATTGAATGGCGGTGCTGGCTCGAAGGGCCAAATGGCCTGCTCCTGCACCTATTGTCTATTGTCTATTGTCTATTGTCTATTGTCTATTGTCTATAAGTGTTACTGCCTCTTGATCGGGCAAGAGTTACACATCTAGCAACAACACCAATGTGTCTTTGCTGGGTTTGCTAAGACCAGCTATTTTATTTGAGGTTGCCATCAACTGTGCAAATCCTACCCAGCTGACAGCGCAATTGATTTGTTTTTTGGGTTGTGATCACTTGCATTTTTACCAGGTGCAGTGTGTAGTCATTTGCAGCAGTAAACCATGCTCATTTCTGAAATATGTCGGCCAGTCAAAAAAAGACCTGACACGGTGGATGTGCATTTCCAGCATCTGCTGCTTTTTATTTCAAGGCACCAGGCGATGCTGCTTTCTTCTTGATCCGTGTGTATAGAGTCATACAGCACGGAAACAGGCCAGATCGTCCGTGCCGAACAAGATGCCCCAACTAAGCCAGTCCAGCACTGTACCTCAGTACACGTGACAATCAACTAAACTGAAGCGATCTCCTATATACCGGCATTTGGCCCATATCCCATTCAACCTTAAAAGGACACAAAATGTTGGAAATAGCTGGAGTAAATCGGCAGAGCAAGCAGCAACTCCTGAGAACATGGATAGGTGATGTTTCTGGTTCAGACCCTTCTTTGGACTCCCAAGCCAAAACACCACCTATCCATGTTCTCCAGAAATGCTGCCTGACCTGATGAGTTACATTGAGTTCAAGAATTTTATTTTGACTGATGTGGGGTGAGGGGGAGAAGGAAGGAAAAAGGGAGGAGGAGGAGCCCGAGGGCGGGGGGATGGGAGGAGACAGCTCGAGGGTTAAGGAAGGGGAGGAGACAGCAAGGGCTAGCAAAATTGGGAGAATTCAACGTTCATGCCATCAGGACACAAGCAACCCAGGCGGAATATGAGGTGCTGTTCCTCCAATTTCCGGTGTTGCTCACTCTGGCAATGGAGGAGACCCAGGACAGAGAGGTCGGATTGGGAATGGGAGGGGGAGTTGAAGTGCTGAGCCACTGGGAGTTCAGATAGGTTATTGCGGACTGAGCGGAGATGTTCGGCGAAACGATCGCCAAACCTCCGCTTAGTCTCCCCGATGTAAATCAGCTGACATCTGAGTTTGAGTTCTTTTCTGAATTGATCAACATTGTAGTTCCATGTTTCTCCCTCCAAACCTTTCGTATCCATGTATCTGTACAAGTGTCTTTTAAATGTTATAGTGCCTGCCTCAACTACCTCCTCTCGAAGCTCGTACCATAAATCCATCAACCTCTGCGTGAAAAGGTTAAAAAAAAATTAAATCTTGCCCCTCTCAACCTAAAGACTCGACTTTAGAGATACTGCATGAAAACAGGCCCATCGGCCCAAAGAATCCATGCCGACATACAGGGTGATCACCCTGTATAATAGCACTACCCTACACACTTGGTGCTGAAGCCAAATAACCTACAAAACCGCACGTCTTTGGAGTGTGGGAGGAAACCAGAGCACCCAGAGAAAATCCCCACAGTCACAGGGAGAACGTTCAAACTCCGTACAGACAGCACCCGTAGTCAGGATCCAACCCGTGGCTCTGGCGCCGTAAGGCAGCAACTCTACCGCTGCGCCATTGTGCCGTGATCCAGAGCACACAAGCAACTAGCGAAGGTCTCAAATTGTTACATGCTACCTGGCCAATGAAGTTGTCCCATTGAGACAGTAACTTGGACAGATTAGTTTACTGGCTGCATTGACTGACGAACTGTTCCTGTGTTTCAAAAGGGCACATTAGTATTTATTTATTCTAACAGCCACCAGCCCTTCCTTCAAACCGAGCAGTAGCAGGAGAATGAAGGCTCAGGTAGGTAGTGTCAGAGTGAGGGGGCTGAGCCCTCAGGCCGGCACGGTGGCGCAGCGGTACAGTTGCTGTCTTACAGCGCTTACAGCGTTAAGGGCCTGTCCCACGAGCATGTGACTCCATGCGGCAAGCGCGACCTAAAGGGCCTGTCCCACCAGCATGCGCCTGCATGCGCCTAACGTGGTCGCTTGAGCCGCACGGCCTCGCGGGGGCCGGTCCCACTTCGATCGCCGGAGCTGTACGGAGTTGTGCGGTACTGGTCCCGACATCGCGCGGGGCTCCGAAAAACTGGCCGTGTTCAAACATTCTGCGCGGCAACGGCCTGCCGGCCCGCAGCCGCCTCGACGACGTACGTCACGCGTGAACTTCCCGCGGACGTGGCTCGACCTCCGCGCGGTCACTCACTCGACCTCCACGCTGCCCCCACTTCTGGTTTGGTCGCGCTTGCCGCATGCGGGCGCATGCTGGTGGGACCGGCCCTTTAGGTCGCGCTTACCGCATGGAGTCGCATGCTCATGGGACAGGCCCTTTAGAGACCCGGGTTCGATCCCGACTATGGGTGCTGTTTGTACGGAGTTTGTACATTCCGAGATCTTCCAAACCCGCACTTCAAAGACGTACAGGTTTGTAAGTTAATTGGCTTGGTACAACTGTAAAATTGTCCCTCCAGTGTGTAGGATAGTGTTATTGTGTAGGGATGGCGGGTCGGTACGGACTCGGTGGGCTGAAGGGCCTGTTTCCGTGGTGCATCTCTAAACAAAACAAGAATATGTCAATCTCCACTTTAAAAATATCCATTGATTTGACCTCCACAGCCTTCTGTGACAATGAATTCCACAGATTTTCAGTTTCCTTTCCTTTATTGTCATGTGTACCGAGCTACAGCGAATAGCTTTTGTTGCGTGCTATCCAGTCAGCAGAAAGACAATACATGATTACAATCGAGCCATTCACATTGTGCAGATACATGACAGATTCACCACCCTCTGACTGAAGAAATTCCTCGCCTTCTCCGTTCTGAAGGCACGATATGATTGAATTCCTTCTCGCAGAGATCCACGTAAAGGTAATGGCTGTGCATTGCGGATGGACATGTTAATGGACAGTGAATGTATTAACCTTAATCCATTAATTTTAAGGGAGCTAATGCCTTTATTTAAATAGTGGACAAAGAGACGCTGTAGGAATGTGTTGAGAGCTCATGTGCTATTATTGAAAAATAGATTGCTGTGGCTTGGGGAAAAATATATGCTAATTATGTGAGAACATTTCAATTTGCCTTTCAACTAGAACATTTCAATTTGCTCCTGGATGAGATGCACTTTACTGCAAACACAGTGGTTCAGAAGGCATCTAGTAAAAGCAGTGATTATTCCCTTTGCAACAATATGAATGTAAAACTGAGACTTCATGTGACAGGATAATACTCTGACGAATGAGCGGCATGGTGGCGCAGCGTTAGAGTTGCTGCCTCACAGCGCCAGGGACCCAGGTTCGATCCTGACCACGGGTATGGTCTGGATGGAGTTTGTACGTTCTACCTGTGACATGCGTAGGGTTTCCCCCGGGTGCTCTGGTTTTCCCCCCTCCAACTCCAAAGACTTGCATGTTTTGAAAATCATTTTTTACACTGAGAGTGGTGAATCTGTGGAATTCTCTGCCACAGAAGGTAGTTGAGGCCACAGTTCATTGGCTATATTTAAGAGGGAGTTAGATGTGGCCCTTGTGCCTAAAGGGATCAGGGGGTATGGAGAGTAGGCAGGTATGAGATACTGAGTTGGATGATCAGCCATGATCATATTGAATGGCGGTGCAGGCTCGAAGGGCCGAATGGCCTACTCCTGCACCTATTGTCTATGTTTCTATCTTTCTATGTTAATTGTCTTCAGTAAAAATTGTAAATTGTCCCCAGTGTGTGTTGGATAGTTGCTGGTGTCGGGCACCCGGAGAAAACCCGCGCAGGTCACGGGGTGAAACGTACAAGCTCCGTACAGACAGCCCCCTTTGACTGCTCAGGATGGAACCCGGGTCGCTGGCGCTGTGAGGCAGCAACTCTACTGCTGTGCCAGCGTGCCACCTCAAGGAATGTGTTTTGCAGGTAATTTCTGAAAATGGAGCTCAGTGGTGGGGAACTCACTGCCAGTGGGGGAGGGTCGGGGTGTGGGAGGGGGGGGGGGGGGGGGGGGGGGGTGGGTGGGTGGAGACTGATAAAATAGAGGTGTTGAACAGGCTTTAAGGTAGGTACATGGCTATGTGGGAAATAGTGGGGTATGGATCATTAAGAATCAAGTCAGGAGAGTCAAGAGTGTTTTATTGTCTCCAAATCTGAGGAAGGACATTATTGCCATAGAGGGAGTGCAGAGACGGTTCACCAGACTGATTCCTGGGATGTCAGGACTGTCTTATGAAGAAAGACTGGATAGACTTGGTTTATACTCTCTAGAATTTAGGAGATTGAGAGGGGATCTTATAGAAACTTACAAAATTCTTAAGGGGTTGGACAGGCTAGATGCAGGAAGATTGTTCCCGATGTTAGGGAAGTCCAGGACAAGGGGTCACAGCTTAAGGATAAGGGGGAAATCCTTTAAAACCGAGATGAGAAGAACTTTTTTCACACAGAGAGTGGTGAATCTCTGGAACTCTCTGCCACAGAGGGTAGTTGAGGCCAGTTCATTGGCTATATTTAAGAGGGAGTTAGATGTGGCCCTTGTGGCTAAGGGGATCAGGGGGTATGGAGAGAAGGCAGGTACGGGATACTGAGTTGGATGATCAGCCATGATCATATTGAATGGCGGTGCAGGCTCGAAGGGCCGAATGGCCTACTCCTGCACCTAATTTCTATGTTTCTATGTTTCTATTGTTACGTATACCGGTACAGAGCAATGACATTCTTACTTGCAGCAGCACGACAGGTATATAAACATAATATTCAGTCGACACCACCATAAACAATAAAAGATGTACAGGGAGATGAGATTATTTTATATTGGCATTGTGGTTGGCACAGACATTGTGGGCCGAATGGCCTGCTCCTGGCTGGTACTTTTCTATATTTTATGTTCTAATGGTCAAAGAAAATAGTCAAAGATAAAGAAAGCACATCAGCGCCTCTACTTCCTGAGAAGATGACGGAGAGTCGGTTTGTCAAGCAGGACTCTCTCTAACTTCTACAGGTGCACAGTAGAGAGCATGCTGACCGGTTGCATCGTGGCTTGGTTCGGCAACTTGAGCACCATGGAACGGAAAAGAATGCAGAAAGTTGTAAGCACTGCCCAGTCCATCATCGGCTCTGACCTCCCCACCATCGAGGGGATCTATCGAAGTCGCTGCCTCAAAAAGGCTGGCAGCATCATCAAGGACCCACACCATCCTGGCCACACACTCATCTCCCTGCTACCTTCAGGGAGAAGGTACAGGAGCCTGAAGACTGCAACAACCAGGTTCAGAAATAGCTACTTCCCCACAGCCATCAGGCTATTAACCCTGGCTCGGACAAAACTCTGAACATTAATAGCCCATTATCTGTTTATTTGCACTTTATCTGTTTTATTTATTCATGTGTGTATATATTTATACAATGGTATATGAACACACTGATCTGTTCTGTATTCATGCCTACTATATTCTGCTGTGCTGAAGCAAAGCAAGAATTTCATTGTCCTATCTGGGACACATGACAATAAACTCTCTTGAATCTTGAATCAAAGCTTTTCTCACCGTTAAACCAATTGCCCGACTTAGTTTAGTTTCGTTTAGCGATACAGTGCGGTAACAGGCCCTTCGGCCCATTGAGTCTGCCACGACCAGCATTTCTCGTACACTAACATTACCATTCCCATGCTAGTACACTAGGAACAACTTATAATTGCTACCAAACTATAAACCTGGAGTGTGGGGGGAAGCAGAGAAAACCCACGCAGGTGACGGGGAGAATGTACAAACTCTGTACAGACAGCACACGTAGTCACGCTTGAACCTGTAAGGCACAACTCTACCAGTGCACCACCGTGCCCCACCTCTCTGAATTATTGGAGCCATCCTTTAGTTCTCCACTATTTTGCCCTCCCCAAAATCCGAAGCCAAATTAAAAACCAATAACACTTTCTGTCCCAAACTTCCTTGCTGGTATTTTGTGAGAAGTCGGCCAGTTCTCAGTGGTCACTCCATTGCAGCCATGTCATGTTCATACACTAACTCCAGACCACCCTCAGAACCCTGGAGCCCATGAATTCAGACACGACCCCTTCACTAGTGTCGAAATTGAGTGAAGAGTGTTTTATTGTCATATCTCCTGAAATGGTACAATATAATCCATCTAACAGCAGCACTATAGGTGGCATGATGGCGCAATGATAGAGTTGCTGCCTTACAGCGCCACAGACCCGGGTTCGATCCTGACTACTGGTGCTGCCTGTATGGAGTTTGTACGTTCTCCCAGTGACATGCACAGCTATTCTCCGCGTGCTCTGGTTTCCTGCCACACTCCAAAGACGTACAGGGTTGTAGATTAATTGGCTTGTATAAATGTAAATTGTCCCTGGCGTGTGTGGGGAAGTGCTAGTGTGCGGGGATCGCTAGTCGGCGCGGACACGGTGGGCCCAAGAGCCTGTTTCCGCTCTGTATCTCTAAACTAAACTGAACAGGTATGCAAACGCCAGATCTCAAAAATAAAATTTCTAATGTCTGCAAAATGCTACCCTTGTCTGATCATTGTGCATGGTTTGGATTTTATTTCAAATAGCATCTGTTTTATGACAAGCTTTTATATAATTTACAAGCTATTTTGAAATGTATTGATTGAATCCAAAGTTATCAATACAACATTCACACAAGCCTATAAACAAATGTCAGATGGAATAGGTTTTTATAATTTTTAAATTCCTTCCTTTCATTCAAGGATTGCTCTTGTCCTTGTACTCCGACTTGCTGAGATCTTCCACTGAGAGCTTTAACTCAACAGGATATGAGTCACAATACTCTGGAGTATTTTATTTAGGTTAGAGTTACAGGGTGGATACACGCCCACTGATTCTGTGCCGACCAGCGATCACCCATACACTAGTTCTATCCTACAAACACTAGAAGCCAATTAACCTACAAACCTGCAGGTCCTTGTAATGTGGGGGGAAACCTGCGCACCTGGAGAAAACCCACGAGGTCGCAGGGAGAAAACGTGCAAACTCCGTGCAGACAGCACCCGAGATCAGGATCGAACCTGGGCCCCTGCCGCTGTGAGGCAGCAACTCTACAGCTGCGCCACTGTGCCGCCCACAGGTAAAAGATTAAAACTTGGCTTTCAAAATGGTCTTGCAAGTGAATAGAATTTTAGTGCAGATATAAGTCTCAGGCCAAAAGAATTTTCAGCAGGGTTTTATTGTTGCTTGATTAAATTATTTTTTAAATGCATTAACTGGCATAAAAAAACAGGGGCATGAGCTGAGATAGAGATGAGAATGCAATGTCCTAAAATGTTGGGATTTAAGAATCATAAAAATCTGGAACCATCCAGTCCGTGGAGACCAAACTAGAGTTATCAAAGAGTAATCTAATTCTTCTTATTCTTTGACTTAGCATATCCCTGAAATATATTTCCTTCATCTCTTTAACCAATCGCCTTTTCGAGGCCACTGTTGAATCTGTACAAAACGCTTCCCCTGGTCCCTTCTTAAGCATTTGCTGTTTTAAACCAAATATTTCTTCACAGTTTGTACTATTCTAATAAAGTCCCTTCATCAAAACCTTGAAGCCCTTCCTACCTGGGGCGGCACGGTGGCACAGCGGTAGAGTTGCAGCCTCACAGCGCCAGAGACTAAAGTTCGATCCTGACTGCGGGTGCTGTCTGTACGGAGTTTGTACGTTCTCCCCGTAACTTGCGTGGGTTTTCTCCAAGATCTCCGGTTTCCTCCCACTCTCCAAAGACGTACAGGTTTGTAGGTTAATTGGCATGGTGTAAATATGCTATGAAAAATAGTCTCTAGTGTGTGTAGGATAGTGTTAATGTGCGGGGATCGCTGAGAGTCGGGGGAGAGGGAAGCCAGAGGTATGAAAGAGTGCAAAGAACAAACGAATGAAAGGCGTGAAAAGAACTAATCAAAGCCGGCGACGATGATCAAGGAAAGGTGGAGCCCACAATGGTCCATTGTTGGCTGTGGAAAAGGTGATAATGAGTGGATACAGATAGTGAAACTAAGCTTGCAACACTGAAACTAATAGGATTATTAAGAGTCTGGAGAAGGGTCTCGACCCGAAACGTCACCAATTCCTTTTCTCCACAGATACTGGCTGACCTGCTGAGCTACTCCAGCTTTTTGTGTCTATCTTCAGTTTAAACCAGCATCTGCAATTCCTTCCTACATATCCTCCATTTATTTATATGTTCTACCATGGTCTTCAGCATCCTACCATTCATCATGTTGACCCTCATCTTGTTGAATGTCTTGAAATGCATCACCTCATACCGTTTTTCAATTACGTTTCATTTGCCACTGTTCTCTCCAGGTTAACAGGCTATCTATATCATCCTGAGCTCCAGAGATTTCTTCTTCCCTGTCAGGTACACGGCCAGTTTTACAACACGAAAGGACGGCATCTAGTTCATCAAATCTAAGCTGGTTCTCTCAACAACCCCAGTCTGAAAACAACATGAAACATGCCTTGATCTATCGTCCATGTTACTTCCTCAAAATATTCAATCGGGCGGCGCAGCGGTAGAGTTGCTGCCTTACAGCGCCAGTGACCCGGGTTCGATCCTGACTACAGCTGCTGTCTGTAGAGTGTTTGCACGTTTTCCCCGTGACCTGCGTTGGTTTTCCCCAAGAGATCCGGTTTCCACCCACGCACCTAAGACGTAATCAGCTTGGTATAAATGTAATTTGTCCCCGGTGTGTGAATGATAGAAGATTGCTGGTTGGTGCGGACCCGGTGGGCTGAAGGGCCTGCTTCCTCTCTGTGTCTCTAAACTAAACTGTACTAAACGGAAAAAGTCCATCAAAAATCCTTGCCCATTAGTGAGTTCATGCTGACGGTCCCTGTTTATCCGTGCCGCCCAAATTAATCTTGATGCAAAACGTCACCCATTCCTTCTCTCCAGAGATGCTGCCCGTCCCGCTGAGTTACTCCAGCTTTTTGTGTCTATCTTCGGTTTAAACCAGCATCTGGACAAGGGGACAACCAGGTTCTGCAACAGCTTCATCCCCCAGGCCATAAGATTACTGAACAATCAACAAAACCGAGGCTAGAACTTTTTAAATATCGACACTTTTTAAAAACTTTTTATATATATTTATTTTACAGAACCATGCACATGAGGCATTTTTATGGACGCACCTAGCAATTTTTACTATTACCTGATTTTGGAGAGTCAAATGCAACAAAATTTCGTTCAAGGTGCACTGTGTCTAGGTGTATATCTGAATGACAATAAAGTTTTCATTCATTCATTCATTCATTCATTCATTCATTCATCATTCATTCATTCATTCATTCATTCATACATTCAATCATGCATTCATTCATTCATCTGCAGTTCCTTCCTACACACAAACCATATTTGTAATGGGTCAACGGTTTCTTTATTGTCACGTGTACCAGGTACAGTGAAACGCATTTTTTTGCGTACAGCTCACAAGACGATCCCCCTACACAATCGCCTCAGTCAGTACAGAATGCACACGACAGCCCACTGAGTCCATATACAAGAGGCACCATTTTGGCGTTGTTGACCCCATTACCTCCATAGGGTAAAAACTGACGTGTGGAACAAAATAATCTAAACCAAGGTTTAGTTTAGTTTAAGAAGGAACTGCAGATGCTGGAAAATCAAAGGAAGACAAAACTGCTGGAGAAACTCAGCGGGTGCAGCATCATCTATGGAGCGAAGGAGATTGGCAACGTTTCGGGCCAAAACCCTTCTTCAGACTTATTTTAGTTTAGTTTAGTACAACTGAATCTTTATTAACACTCAAGCAACATCACCTACCAACAGAGTGAATCTGACCAATTCATTCATATGGGTAATATCTGACTCAGTGATCAGTTTTTGTGATTTAGTTTAAGAAGTGATGTTGAATTTTATTTATTTAGCGAATGCAAAGTCCTTTAGCCAAGCAGTTGCCTCTTGATTTGCTGTATGAAGGGTGACAAGTCCTCCTTTGAGTCTTTGTTGAGGGCATGCTTCAATAATGTGTTGCATTGTTTGCTGCTCTCCACAAGCACACCGTGGGGTTGGACTGCTGCCCCATTTGTGAAGGCTGGCCAAGCAGGGGCCATGTCCAGTCCTGAATCTATTCAGCGTCGTCCACTGCTTCCTTGGGAGATTGGTGCCAGGGACCGGTAGGGTGGGGTCTGACACCAGATGTTTATTTGGGACGTCCTTGTTGAATTAGTAAAGTAAATGAGAAGTTATTAAAAGTCAATTGTTTGCATGAGTGTTTAAAGTTACTCACGTGTTGATAAAGATTCAGTTGTACTAAACTGAAGTAAACCTTGGTTTAGAGTCTGTTGTTCGACACGTCAGTTGATACCCTATAGAGGTATTAGAGTCAACATCGCCATTGTGCAGTCACAGTTGCGTCTGGCCACATAGGCCCGTTGCATCCGTTGCCTCCATTCCCGTCGTCCCACGCTACGATGTCCCTCTCCTTGCCCGGCTCTATTCAGCCCTCGTTCCCCATCCCACAGCCAGCCTCGAGGGCGCAGAAGGCAAGGACTTCCCCCGCCCCACCTCCGGTTCCTCTCCCAGAGTCTTTAGTCCAGCAACGATCACCTTGCCTGTCTTCTTCCATCCTCCCCTCCGGTTCCCGATCCACGGAGCGAGCATCCACGCTTGTTGATTCATCAACTTTCAAAGATAATAAACATGTTGATACTTCTATACTTCCGCTTTAGTTTAGTTTAGAGACACAGTGCGGAAACAGGCCCTTCGGCCCACCGAGTCCACGCCGACCAGCGATCCCCACACACTAACACTATCCTACACCCACTAGGGACAATTTTTTATATTTTACACCAAGCCAATTACCTACAAACCTGCACGTCTATGGAGTGTGGGAGGAAACTGGAGATCTCGGCGAAAACCCACATGGCCACGGGGGAGAGCGTAAAAATTCCGTACAGACAGCACCCACAGCCAGGATCGAACCCAGGTCTCTGGAACTTTAAGGCGGCAACTCTACCGCTGCGCCACCGTTGCCTTTAATACCGTTATTATTATTCACGCTCCTTTTAGCCTACGTGATATCAAGACGTGGTTGAGCTTCCAAAAATCGGTATGGTACCATTTGGCGCCGGCGTTTATGCACCGCCGTTTCGCCTTTTCAGGGTGTTAGGGTTAGGGTTTTGGGGTGTTAGGGTTCGGGTCAGGGTTAGGGTCAGGGTTAGGGTCAGGGTTAGGGTTCTGATGAATGCAGATATTATAAACGGAGGCGCCGAAACAGCAGTGCCGAAAAGTACCCGACCCTCCAAAAATAACAATACAGGATCCCTGCGTTCAGAATTGGCCTTTGTCTCTGGCTAAACTGTTCTGTTCTAACAGCAACACTGGAAAAGTTGAGATTTGATTAGGAATGTCGACGACACATAAAGCATGTCGTCAAACCCATTATTGTCCCAAGAGTCTACTCTCAATTGGCAGCTAAACAATCACCAACAAAGGCAAAATACCATGGATAATGGAAATGTGAATTAAACATGCTGATGATCAACTGGAATAACTCAGCAGGTCAGGCAGCAACTCTGGAGAAAATGTTCAAAGATAATAAACATGTTGACACTTCTATACTTCCGCTTTAGTTTAGAGATACAGCGCGGAAACAGGCCCTTCGGCCCACCGGGGCCGCGCCGACCAGCGATCCACGCACATTGACACTATCCTACACACACTAGGGACAATTTAATATTATTCTTTACATTTACCAAGCCAATTAACCTACAAAGCTGTACGTCTTTGGAATGTGGGAGGAAACCGAAGATCTCGGAGAAAACCCACGCAGGTCACGGGGAGAACGTACAAACTCTATACAGACAGTGCCCATAGTCAGGATCGAACCAGGGTCTCCAGCGGTGCTTTCGCTGTAAGGCAGCAACTCTACCACTGCGCCACCATGCTGCTGCCTTTCTGTACTAATCCCATCCAATATTGCACACACTTGAAATGAATTGAATACTTTATTGACACACGTGACAAGTCACGGTGAAATCCTTTGTTTTCCATATAAAAGGTATGCAAATAGTCGCTACGTAAAGGGCACTGACAAGGTTACAAGTATCCCGCGGTAGGTCAAGCATTGTTCCCCCCCCTCCTCCCCCCCCTCCCCCCCCCCCCCCCTCACGGCGGCCCCTGCGTTGTTCCCCGTGGCACGTCCTCCGACTCCTACGTAGCCCGCCCTCCACCGCTGGCCCCTCAACAACCGCCACACCGACCTCCTCCATGATCGCCTCGGGTCCCCTCAGCATCAGGCTCCATTTTTATCAAACCAGTCCAAATCATTGATGAAGATCCCTCTCCACCCACATCTTTGTCCATCACGCTCAACCCAGGCGATTATAGTCTACGATCACAATATTACAGTCGCTCCACACTCTGAAATCTACCTGTACACGGCGAATGGCTCGATTGTAATCACGTATTGTATTTCCACTGGCTGGTTAGCATGTAACAAAAGCTTTTTACTGTACCTTGGTACACGTGACTGTAAACTAAAATGACACTGCACAAATACAGTTACCTTTTTGTTTTTTTTAATGGAATCTGTATTTTCCTTAGCTATTCTTTATCTCCTTATTGTGCATTCAATACATCTTTAGATTTTCTTTTGATTTTAACTGTCAGTATTGTTCAAGATGCTACTCTGTTTCCTAATGTTCCTTTATAACGTCACTCCTACAGTTCTAATGTTCTTGGTTTCCTGCAGTATTAAACATCTGGGGACTTTCATAAACTTCCCTTTGTTTACTTTCTGCTGTCCTTAATGTACCTTGCAAACCAGGCAGCTCTACGTTAAAGAGTCCGGCCCCACTTTCAACACAGAGGTATGTTCTACCTATACAGTATCTCCCCAATGTTCTTGAATTTTACAATAGACAATAGACAATAGACAATACATGCAGGAGTTGTCCATTTGCCCGTATAGCCTGAACCGCCATTCATTGTGATCATGGCGGATCATCCACAAACAGTACCCCGTTCCTGCCTTCTCCCCATATCCCCTGATCCTGCTATCTTCAAGAGCTCTATCTAACTCTCTCTTGAAAACATCCAGAGAATTGGCCTCCACTGCCTTCTGAGGCAGAGTATTCCACAGATTTACAACTCTCTGGGTGAAAAAGTTTTTCCTCATCTCCGTACTAAATGGCTGACCCCTTAAACCTAAACTGTGGCCCCTAGTTCTGGACTCCCCCAACATCGGGAATATGTTTCCTGCCTCTAGCGTGTCTAATCCCTTAACAGTCTTATATATTTCAATAAGATCCCCTCTCATTCTTCCAAATTCCAGTGTATACAAGCCCAGTCGCTCCATTCTATCAACCTATGACAGTTCCACCATCCCGGGAATTAACCTGGTGAACCTAGGCTGCACTCCCTCAATAGCAAGAATGTCCCTCCTCAAATTTGGTGACTAAAACTGCACACAATACTCCAGGTGTGGTCTCACTAGGGCCCTGTACAACTGCAGGAGGACCTCTTTGCTCCTATACTGTACCTGAGAACTTTATTGAAAAGTGGCTGATTTAATTTGACCTGCTAAATGATTACCCAGCCCAGTAAGATTGGCCTTTAATCAAATTTAGATCTCTTTATTTTCTTATATTTTTGAGTTTAATTTAGCGATACAGTGTGGAAACAAGCCCTTTGGCTCGCCGGGTCCACTCCGACCAGCAATCCCCCCCGCGCACAAGTTCTACGCTACACATTTACGGAAGCCAAATAAACGACAAACCTGCAAGTCTTTGGGAAGTGGAAGGAAATCAGAGCACCCGGAGAAACCCTGCACTCCGATCACTGGGTGAACGTGCAAACGCCATGCTGGCAGCACCCATGGTCAGGATCAAACCCGGGTCTCTGGCGCTGTAAGGCACCAACTTTACCGCTGCGCCTCCGTGCCGCCCTAGAAAATGTCCAGTGGAATCTTGTCTGGTAGAAACTGTCCTGAAGATTAATTCCTTCACACAAATCCATGATGCCTCTAAACATTTTTAGCTCGGAGTCAGAATGAATCCAGACTTAGCATTTAAACCTCCCAATTCTTCATGCTAAGTTAATTATCAATGTCAGCCTGTTTTGCCGAAGAACATCTAAAATATTTCTTTCTCAGCTGGATTCAAATAAAAAATACAAAAGATTTAGATTGTGGTTAAAACTAAAGATAAATCATGTTGGACCAAGATTAAGGTGAAGTTAAAAGGTTTAATACACAAATGATTCAGCAAAAGGCGTCTGACATATTGTTTTTAAGTTAACATTTATCTTTACCTTGCCCTGAAGCTGTTTCACTTTAAGATTTATAACCATCACTAATAATCCTTGTTTGGTGCGAGCCAGGAGAGTTCAGAGTCTCCTATAACCATTTAGCTGTGACTGCAGACTAAATCAAAATTAAAAAAATACCCACTGCCTGCTTTTCTAAGAAGAATTTATGTGGAATTCTTTGCCACATAATGCTGTGGAGGCCACGTCTCAGGATATTGTTAAGGCAGAGATAGATAGATTCTTGATTAGTACGGGTGTCTGGGGATATGGGGAGAAGGCAGGAGAATGGGGTTAGGAGGGGGAGATATATCAGCCATAATTGAATGGCGGAGTAGACTTGATGGGCCGAATGGCCTAATTCTACTCCTATCCTACTACTCCAATGCATTTCGTTGTCTCTGTACTGTACACTGACAATGACAATTAAAATTGAATCTGAATCTGAATCATAGAAACATAGAAAATAGGTGCAGGAGTAGGTCATTCGGCCCTTCAAGCCTGCACTGCCATTCAATATGATCATGGCTGATCATCCAACTCAGTATCCTGTACCTGCCTTCTCTCCATATCCCCTGATACCTTTAGCCACAAGGGCCACATCTAACTCCCTCTTAAATATAGCCAATGAACTGGCCTCAACTACCTTCTGCGGCAGAGAATTCCAGAGATTCACCACTCTCTGTGTAAAAAATGTTTTTCACATCTCAGTCCTAAATTCTTTTCCCCCTTATCCTTAAACTGTGACCCCTTGTTCTGGACTTCCCCAATATCTGGAACAATCTTCCTGCATCTGGCCTGTCCAACCCCTTAAGAATTTTGTAACTTTCTATAAGATCCCCCCTCAATCTTCTAAATTCTAGCGAGTACAAGCAGAGTCTATCCAGTCTTTCTTCATATGAAAGTCCTGACATCCCAGGAATCAGTCTGGTGAACCTTCTCTGTACTCCCTCTATGAGAAGAATGTCCTTCCTATCACTGTCCTATCACTTATGACCTGATGACTTATGACCTTAAGATAGGCATAAATCGTCACCCCATCGTTCTCTCCCCATGAACCATCTATATCTCTTGTTTCCCTCTCCCCTGACTCTCAGCCTGAAGAAGGGTCTAGACCCGAAATGTCTCCTATTCCTTCTCTCCAGAGATGCTGCCTGACCCGCTGAATTACTCCAGCATTTTGTGTCTACAGCCACACATGGGACAGGTGTGCAAGTTGATTGAATTACTCTCAAGCATGTGGAAAGGAACAGCAGATGCTGGTCTACACTGAAGGTCGATAAAATGCTGAAGTAACTCAGCGGGTCTGGCAGCATCTCTGGAGAAAAGGAATAGGTGACTTTTCGGGTCGAGACCCCTTCTTCAGGCTGAGAGTCAGGGGAAAGGAAAACGAGAGATTTGGATGGTTCATGGGACAAATGAATGAAAGATAAAAAGCAAAAAGCAACGATGTTCAGGAAAGATGGAGCCCACAATGGTCCATTGTTGGCTGTGGGATAGATGATAATGAGTTATACAGACAGTGAAGCTCACCAGGACAACAGTGAAACTAGTACGTTGACCAGGGTGGTGGTGGCGGGATGGAGAGAGAGGAAATACAAGGGTTACTTGGAATTAGATAATTCAATGTTCACACCGCTGGGGTGTAAGCTGCCCAAGCGAAATATGAAGTGCTGTTCCTCCAATTTGTGCTGGGCCTCACTATAACAGTGGAGGAGGCCCAGGCCAGAAAGATCAGTGTGGGAATGGGAAGGGGAGTTAAAGTCTTCGGCAACCAGGAGATAAAGTTGATCTTAATCCTTTCCCAGGATCTGGGAGTCTCCATCAAGGCTTGTGATTATTGCCTTGTACCAAAACTGCTTGATCAGCTATTTTAGACAGTCAACAATCGACCAGTATCATTCTATGTGAACCTGGAATCACACATAAAGAAAGATGACTCTTCATTCCTACGAAGGACGTCACTTGGTTTTTTTTTTGCGATGTATAAGCATTTCAGCTTAATCTTCAGATTCCAGATTTCAAGAATAGCATCAGGCGCTGCATGATGGCGCAGTGGTAGAGCTGCTGCCTTACAGCGTCAGAGACCCGGGTTTGAATCTGCATGTATGAAGTTTGTACGTTCTCCCCGTGACCTGTGTGAGTTTTCTGCGGATGTTGCTGTTTCTTCCCACACTCCAAAAACATACAGGTCTGTAGGCTAATAGGCTTGGTATAATTGTAAATTGTCCCTAGCATGTGTTGGATAGTGTTAGTGTGCGGTTCGGTGGAGCTTCCGAGATGGCGCCCAGCCCAGGGGACTATTTGCTCGCTGGCCACAGAAGCAGATCTACAAACACATATTACAATCGCTCTACACTCTAAAATGTCTACTCCAACAGCAACATTTCTTACTTTAACAATCACCTCAATCTCCTCTCAAATCTGTCCGTACTTCAACTCTCAACATCTGAAGCCTAATCACATTGACACTCGGACTATCCTTGATCGGACATTGCTGCCTTTACCTGGCACTAAACATTATTCCCTTATCATGTATGTGTACACTGTAAATGGATCGACTGTAATCACGTTTTGTCTTTCCGCTGACCGATTAGCACGCAACAAAAACTTTTCACCGTACCTCGGCACACGTGACAATAAACTAAACTCAACTGTTTCCAAGTGTAGGAAGGAACTGCAGATGCTGGTTTAAACCGAAGATAGACACAAAATGCTGGAGTAACTCAGCGGGACAGGCAGCATCTCAGGAGAGAAGGAAGAAATTGGTGACGTTTCAGGTCGAGACCCTTCTTCAGACTGATAGTCTGAAACATCACCCATTTCTTCTCTCCAGAGATGCTGCATGTCCCGCTGAGTTACTCCAACATTTTGTGTCTGAACTGTTTCCATGCTGTATCTCTAAACTACACTAAACTAGAATTTAAATGCACCTTCACCTATGATGTGACTTGTATCTATTCATTGGCCTGGTCTTTGGATGACTGGTCTTTAAATGTAACCACTTCCTTATCTTGGGCTATTAATCTGCTTGAAGGACTCTGCAAATTCACGTTGTGTTAGCATTTTATGTACGGAATATATTTCTGCTATTGACCAAGAGTAAACATCTTCCATTATTTGTAGCTAAAATGAACCCACAGTTAGATAGAAATAGCTAAGAGCCCCTGAGTGAGAGATTGATGCATTGCTATTCCATGCATCTTGCAACGGATTTCTTTGATTCACCTATTTAAGATTTACGATGTTCTAATTTGTGTTTGCAGTAAGTTTTGATTGTAGTAAATCTTAAAATAGGTAAATGGGTCAAAGTCGTCCACTGCAAAATAGGTTGAAAAGTAATGCATCAATCATCCACCATGTGATTTCACATTCCACTTGTGTCAACTTTTACCTGCAGTTCCCATTAACCCTCCAGGTGGTGTCATAGAGTCATAGCATCTTACAGCATGAAGACTTCGGCCAACATGCCCCATCTACACTAGTCCCTCCTGCCCATGTTTGGCCCATATCCCTCTAAACCTGTCCGATCCATGTATTTGTCTAAATGTTTCTTAAACGTTGCGATTCTCCCTGCCTCAACTACCTCCTCCAGCAGCTGGTTCCATACACCCACCACCCATTGTGTATAAAAGTTACCCCTCAATTTCCTATTAAATCTTCCTCCCCCCCCACACTCTAGACCCGGAACATCACCTATTCCTTCTCTCCAGAGATGCTGCCTGTCCCGCTGAGTTACTTCAGCATTTTGTGTCTATCTTCAATGTAAACCAGCATCTGTAGTTCCTTCCTACAGATATCCATAACAAAATCATAGCCACCTTCATCATGATAGGTCTAAAGAACCAAAGATAAATTGATTTTGCTTTTGATCTGAAGTCTAATATCCAAACATATAATGGAAGCAAAGATAGACACAAAGTGTTGGAGTAACTCAACGGGTCAGGCAGCATCTGTGGAGGAAAAGGATAGGTGGCGATTTAGGTCGGGACAATTCTTCAGACACTGTAACTCAGCGGGTCAGGCAGCATCTCTGGAGGACGTGGAGAGGTGACTTTTCACGTCGCGACCCTTCTTCAGTGTCTGAAGAAGAGTCCCAACCCGAAATGTCACCTCTCCATGTCCTCCAGAATCTATCTATCTCTGCCTTAAAAATATCCATTGACTTGGCCTCCACAGCCTTCTGTGACAATGAAGTCAACACATTCACCACCCTCTGACTAAAGAAATTTCTCCTCATCTCCTTCCTGAAGGAACGTCTTTTACATTCGGAGGCTTTGACCTCTGTTCTTTGACTCTCCCACTCGTGGAAACATCGTCTCCACATCAACTCTATCCAGGCCTTTCAAAGTTGACAAGTGGAATGTAAAGGACCTGTCCCACTTGGCGATTTTTTTTTGGCGACTGCCAGGCTCATTGACTGACGTATTGGGGTCACCGAAACATTTTGAACATTTCAAAATCCAGCGGCGACAAAAAAAATGTAGCGACACTTGAGGGAACATCGCTCGTCAATACGTCATCGCGCCGCGTCACGCCGCGACTTTTTCGATGACCTGATACGTCAGTTAATGATGCCGACAGTCGCCGAAAAAAATTGCCTAGTGGGACAGGCCCTTAAGTTTCAATGATGTCTCCCCTCATCCTGCTAAACAATTAATGTGAGGTGTAGGAGTCTTGCCTGAGCTACCCCTGCGAAGTCATTTCATTTATCCAACATTGCATCCTTGTTGCAAGAAATATGTTTTCCTGCAGTCAAGTACTCTGCCCTACTGACTGCAGAGCAGATTAACAAGAGCTCTATCTACAGCAAGGTGAGTAGAGTGGCTTCTTACTACACTTGAATCATTAATGTAATGTCTAATGGTCATCTTTTTCACCTCATGCCATTCATTGTGGGGAATCCTCAAGGCCATTCCTTCTTCTCCCTGCTCCTGTCTGGTGGAATGTACAGAAACTAGAAAGCACCCACCACCAGACTCAGGAACAGCTTCTTTCGTTCCCGATGTTAGGGAAGTCCAGGACAAGGGGTCACAGCTTAAGGATAAGGGGAAAATCCTTTAAAACCGAGATGAGAAGAACTTTTTTCACACAGAGAGTGGTGAATCTCTGGAACTCTCTGCCACAGAGGGTAGTTGAGGCCAGTTCATTGGCTATATTTAAGAGGGAGTTAGATGTGGCCCTTGTGGCTAAGGGGATCAGAGGGTATGGAGAGAAGGCAGGTACGGGATACTGAGTTGGATGATCAGCCATGATCATATTGAATGGCGGTGCAGGCTCGAAGGGCCGAATGGCCTACTCCTGCACCTAATTTCTATGTTTCTATGTTTCTTCCCCTGTGTTATCATAGTCAAAGAGTAATACAGTGTGGAAACAGGCCCTTCGGCCCAACTCGCCCACACCGGCCAACAAAGTCCCAGCTACCCTAGTCCCACTTGCCTGCGCTTGGTCCATAACCCTCCAAACCTGTCCTACCCATGTACCTGTCCAACTGTTTCTTAAACGATGGGACAGTCCTAGCCTCAACTACCTCCCTTGGCAGCTTGTTCCATACACCCACCACCCTCTGTGTGAAAAAGTTACCCCTCTGTTTCCTATTACATAGAAACATAGAAATTAGGTGCAGGAGTAGGCCATTCGGCCCTTCAGATTCAGATTCAGATTCAATTTTAATTGTCATTGTCAGTGTACAGTACCTGCTTCGAGCCTGCACCGCCATTCAATATGATCATGGCTGATCATCCAACTCAGTATCCCGTACCTGCCTTCTCTCCATACCCTCTGATCCCCTTGGCCACAAGGGCCACATCTAACTCCCCCTTAAATATAGCCAATTAACTGGCCTCAACTACCCTCTGTGGCAGAGAGTTCCAGAGATTAAATTATTATTAAATCTTTTCCCTTCACCTTGAATTTATCTGGACGGTCCTTCCATAAGTTTGAGTTTAGTTTATTGTCACGTGTATCGAGGTACAGTGAAATGTTTTTGTTGCATGCCAACCAGTCAGCAGAAAGACAATACATGATTACAATCGAGCCATTCACGGAGTACAGATACATGATGAAGGGAGTAACGTGAATAATGTTTAGTGCAAGAGAAAGCCAATAAAGTCCGATCAATGATAGTCAGAGTGTCTCCAATGAGGTGGATAGTAGTTCAGGACCGCTCTCAGCTTGTGGTAGGATGATTCAGTTGCCTGATAACAGCTGGGAAGACACTGTCCCTGACTCTGGAGGTGTGCGTTTTCACACCTATACCTTTTGCCCGATGGTAGAGGAGGGAAGTCGGGATACTGCCCAAATCTACTCTCCCCCATTGCAGACATTAGACCTTGTCTATGATATTCTACACTGCCGAGAACTATATTCTGCACTCTGTATCTTCCCCTTTGCTCTACCTATTGTACTTGAGTTTAACTTGATTGACATCCATTCTGTACAAATATCCGCAGCACATCCCCGGCACGGTGGCGCAGCTGGAGAGTTGCTGCCTGACAGCGCTTGCAGCACCGGAGACCCGGGTTCAATCCCGACTACGGGTGCTGTCTGTACGGAGTTTGTACCTTCTCCCCGTGACCTGCGTGTGTTTTCTCCGAGATCTTCGGTTTCCTCCCACACCCCAAAGACGTGCAGGTTTGTAGGTTATTTGGCTCGGTATCAATGTAAAATTGTCCCTAGTGTGTGAAGGATAGTGTTAATGTGCAGGGATCGCTGGTTGGTGCGGACTTGTTGGGCCAAAGGGCCTGTTTCCACACTGTCTCTCTAAACTAAACTAAACCAAAAAACCAATTTCTGCTCCTAATGCCCCTGTCCCACTTAGGAAACCTGAACGGAAACCTCTGGAGACTTTGCGCCCCACCCAAGGTTTCCGTGCGGTTCCCGGAGGTTGCAGGTGGTTGCCGGAGGTTGCAGGTAGTGGAAGCAGGTAGGGAGACTGACAAAAAATATCCGGGAACCGCACGGAAACCTTGGGTGGGGCGCAAAGTCTCCAGAGGTTTCCGTTCAGGTTTCCTAAGTTACTTTACTTTTCTGAGCAGTTTGAACAATTTGAACAGTTTAGTTTATTGTCACGTGTACCGAGGTACAGTGAAAAGCTTTTGTTGCGTGCTGTCCAGTTAATGGAAAGACAATATATGATCACAAATGAGCCTTTCACATTGTATGGATACATGATAAAGCATGATACAAGATCATAGTTGAATGAAGAAATGTTGCTGTGGGAGATTTAAGAGTGTGGCGCGATTGTAATATGTGATTGTAGATCTGCCTCTGCACGCAAATAGTCGCCTGGGTTAGTCGCCATCTTGGAAGATCGTTCAACTCTTTGCAACATTCTCTCGCTGTTCAATTGATTTTCTCTCTAATTAAATAATTAAGAAAAAGCAATTAATCAGCCAATGTATCTCAATACAATCTTATAGGAACAATGACGTGGTCATTACACCAATCTAAATGGATTGATCGATTCTCAGTTCCAGTTTGTGTCTATCATTCAGTATAATAATAGAAAATCTAAATACCACTGAAATTGGAATTGATCGATTCCAATTTCATCAATCAACTGAGACAACATTTTGTTATTACCTGAAAATGTTAATGTCCAGTTTCAGGGGCAGCTCCTTCTCCACAACCATCAGGCTATTAAACACTACATTCCCTAAGAGGCTTGGGCAGCTTACACCCCAATAGTATTGAGGTCTCTAACTATGTAACGCATGCATCCCCACACTCTCCACCCCTCCCCCACCCTAGTCGTCGTACTAGTTTCACTGTCATCTGTTGTGTTTCACTGTTTTACTTATAACTTGTTATCACCTGGGGAAGTCCAGGACCCACAGCTTAAGGATAAGGGGAAATCCTTTAAAACCGAGATGGAGAAATGTTTTGTGGTGAATCTCTGGAACTCTGCCACAGAAGGTAGTTGAGGCCAGTTCATTGGCTATATTTAAGAGGGAGTTAGATGTGGCCCTTGTACTGAGTTGGATGATCAGCCATGATCATATTGTATGGCGGTGCAGGCTCGAAGGGCCGAATGGCCTACTCCTGCACCTAATTTCTATGTTTCTATGTTTCTATGTTTCTACCCCACAGCCAACAATGGACCATTGTGGGCTCCACATTTTCTTGATCATTGTTGCTTTTTGCATATCTGTTATTAATTTGTTCTGTTTACCTTCCATATTTCTTGTTTCCATTTCCCCTGACTCTCAGTCTGGTCTCGACCCAAAACCTCATCTACTCCTTTTGTCCCGAGATGCCGCCTTACCCGCTGAGTTACTCCAGGCTTTTGCGTCTATCTTCGATGTAAACCAGCATCTGCAGTTCCGTCCTGCACCGAACTATATAGACTTGGGCGGGGAGTGGAGTGGGGGGGGGGGAACATATGACAATAAAGCACTCCTGACTCTTGGTTTCTGCTTAACATTTACTTAAGAAATAAACAAGTGAAGGCTGGCGTCACTATTAATAACGCTGTCTGCTTTATTTCCTCCAAGTCATCTCTGAAATTGACAAAAGCAACACTCGATTGTGGCCGGCACGGTGGTGGAGCGGTAGAGTTGCTGCCTTACAACGCCTGAGACCCCGGTTCAAACCCTACCACGGGTGCTGTCTGTACAGAATTTGTACGTTCTCCCTGTGACCAGCGTGGGTTTTCTCCGGGATCTCCGGTTTCCTCCCACACTCCAAAGGCTTTGGAAAAATTATAAATTGTCCCTCGTGTGTGTGTGTAGGATAACATGGAAAACAACAAAACACACTACAAACAGGCTGCAAACATTCATTAAGACCTGCCTTAGGAGAATACTGGAGAGACAAAGTAAGCAGTGTGGACCTGTGGAGAGGAACAAGCCAGGAGCCCAATGACTTACAAATTAAAAGGAGAAAATGGAGTTGGATTGGACACACCCTTGGGAAACCTGCCACAAACATCACCCGGCAAGCCCTGAAATGGAACCCCCAAGGAAAAAGGAAAAGAGGTCGCCCCAGGAACAGCTGGAGAAGAGGTGTCCAGACGGGAATGTCTGAGAGTGGGCTCAACTGGGAAAGAACTGCCAACAACCCGAGAGAGCTGGAGGACATTTGTCAATGGACCTATGCTCTCTAGACGAGCAAAGGGCTTAAGATGAAGAAGAAGTGTGTAGGATAGTGTTAGTGTGCGGGGATCGCTGGTCGGCACGGACTCGGTGGGCTGAAGGGACTGTTTCAGCGCTGTATTGTTAAACTAGACTACAGCCCCAAGTAGTCTCCAAATAGACTTGGGCGGGGAAGGGGGGGAGATCGTATGACAATGAAACACTCATGACTCTTGGCTTGTGGCTTATGCTGGACATTTCTTAATTCCCATCACTGTTTTGTTCCAAGAACCCATAATTCACACCAAGAAATAAATCAGTGAAGATAGACACAAAAAGCTGGAGTAACTCAGCAGGACAGGCAGCATCTCTGGAGAGAAGGAATGGGTGATGTTTCAGGTCGAGACCCTTCATCGGACCCGAAATGTCACCCATTCCTTCTCTCCAGAGATGCTGCCTGTCCTGCTGAGTTACTCCAGCTTGTTGCTCCTAATCTGAGGAAAGACATTCTTGCCATAGAGAGAGTACAGAGAAGGTGATTCCTGGGATGTCAGGACTTTCATATGAAGAATGACTGGATAGACTCGGCTTGTACTCGCTAGAATTTAGAAGATTGAGGGGGGATCTTATAGTAACTTACAAAATTCTTAAGGGGTTGGACAAGCTAGATGCAGGAAGATTGTTCCCGATGTTGGGGAAGTCCAGAACAAGGGGTCACAGTTTAAGGATAAGGGGGAAATCTTTTAGGACCGAGATGAGGAAAACATTTTTCACACAGAGAGTGGTGAATCTCGGGAATTCTCTGCCACAGAAGGTAGTTGAGGCCACAGTTCATTGGCTATATTTAAGAGGGAGTTAGATGTGGCTAAAGGGATCAGGGGGTATGGAGAGAAGGCAGGTACGGGATACTGAGTTGGATGATCAGCCATGATCATATTGAATGGCGGTGCAGGCTCGAAGGGCCGAATGGCCTACTCCTGTACCTATTTTCTATGTTTTTATGTTTCTATGTTGTGTCTACCTCCGGTTTAAACCGGCATCTGCCGTTTTGTCCTACCGCAATGAATCAGTGAGGGCTGACGTCACTGTTAATAGTGCTGTCCGTTCCATTTCCTCGAAGGAATCTCCGACATTGACACAAGCCAGCTCTCAACCAGTGCTTAATGAGACCAAGCAAAGCAGCAAATGATAAAGAGCTGCAGTGTGATGCTGCTGCAATACTGAGCGAGAGGCATGGATACAAACAACAGTGTCGGCCCTGGACTGATGAGAAAATTGCTTCTCAATTATTGTGCAACTCCACTCAATCAACAGCGATCTTGAACGAATGAGTTCCATTAATTTGCTTCCTCTGGTGTTCTGGGGCATCCTGCCTATTCTCTGTTAACTCTGCTGCCCATTCAATATTAACTCAGGCGGATTTGTCAATTAGTTTAACAAGCCAGCGATTGGTACTCTGCAAATAAAAAAGTTTGGGTTTTGAAAACATATATTCCAAGGATTCCCTTTCCCTCAACTCTCAGTCTGAAGATGGCTTTTGACCTGAACCTTTTCACCTATTCCTTTTCTACAATGATGCTGTCTGACCCGTTCAGCTACACCAGGTTTTTGTGTCCATCTTCCAAAGATTGTTGTCTATAGTGAAAAACGATAGAGTTGTTGCCTTACAGCCCTTGCAGCGCTGGAGACACGGGTTCGATCCCGACTACGGGTGCTGTCTGTACGGAGTTTGTACGTTCTCTCCGTGACCTGCGTGGATTTTCTCCGAGTTTGCTCCCACACTCCAAAGACGTGTAGGTTTGTAGGTTAATTGGCCTGGTATAAGTGTGTAAATTGTACGTAGTGTGTGTAGGATAGTGTTAGTGTACGGGGATAGCAGGTCGGTGTGGACTCGGTGGGCTGAAGGGCCTGTTTCTGTGCTGTATCTCTAAATTAAACAAAACTGAACTAAACTCAGCTGTCCAACCTAGAGAGTAACACTATCAATACACTTCTGACCCACTAATTTTACTTCGGAGTCACGTGAGTGACTTCGTGAAGAAGCCCGCTCAGGGCGCAGGTGCGGCATTACGCCAGCAAGTGCAACAGCGGCGGCAGCTGGAGTCAGGCTCTCCAGCTGCACTTTAAAAGCGCACTTTCAGGTAAGTGAAGGGTGCGTTGGGAACGGAGCGAGTAGGAGTTGGTTTTTGTTTCAGGAAAACATGTCCCAACGCAAGAGACTCGCGACCAGAGCTGCCCGAGCTTTAACTCCGCCAGAGGAGTCTATTCCAGCGGGGCAGCAGCCAGCGGCACTACCGCTGGAACAGCGGTTTGAGATTCCTCAGACCGAGCCGGGCCCAGTCACGCCAGAGTTTACACGGCGGGCTGGGAAAGCCACCTGTAAAACTAACCGGCCGGTCGATTCCGATTCGTCGGAGGAGGACATGTCCACCCCCAAGCTGGGGAGAGACAGCCGCTTAAGCAGCATCATGCAGCTGCTGGAGGGATGGTCTACCGGAGAGCAGCAGCGCTCTCGGTCAGACAGGACAGGCGCCCCCCTCCATGGTGCTGAGTCCCGCACCCCCCTTTGCGACCTCGGACCAGGACTGGGAGGTCAGCATCGGTGACCAGGAGCAGGCTGGTCTGAATATGGGGCAGGCGGAAGGTACCGACAAAGAGCAGGGTGTGCAGGAAGAGCTGCTAGGGGTAGTAACACGATTCGTTGCTACCCCACGGGTTGGAGCACCACTGCAACCTAGAATGGCTGCAAGTATCAATCATCTATCAAATAAGCCATTGCAGGAAAAGGTGCTCGCCCAAGTGCTGGACGAGCACATCGCCCCGGATAACTGTGAAGCCCTGAAGGTCAAGAGCCTCAACCCTCAGATATGGGGTAACGTGGGTGGACCTATCCGCACTCAGGAGGTCAAACTCCAGCGGGTACTTCGCCTCCTGACGGCGGCGATAACAGCATACGCACGGGGAGTCGAGACCACAGAAATGACAGCTCATCAACAGGATGTCTTGGCGCTCATGTGCACCACGCAATACGAGCTGAACAATCTCAGGAGAGATAACATTAGGCCGGCACTGAATCCTAAATTTGCAGGATTGTGTAAGGCTCCCACTGTAGAGACCGACTCATTTTCATTTTTTTGGAAAAGATTTAAATAAACAACTGAAAGAAATGGAGGGGCTTCGAAAACCTTTAGCCTCATGAGGGCAACACCGCCAGCACCTGTACCGAAGCTTTTTTTATAACACCAAGGCGGCAGCACACCGCTGCATCCACCAGTCGGCATCACCAGTCGGCATCATCCATATGCGACTGGTCAAAGCTTAGGGCCGCACTATCCCCAGAAAACCTTTTTTTAGGTCAGGGCCTGCAGCGGACCCCCTGGAAAAATGCGGCCCCCCCCCAAAGGCCAGATCAGCAGACCTAGAAAAACCCCCGCCTCCCCCCAAGATCGCCAGCTCGTCAACAGAAAACATCAAAAAAGAGGAAAACCTCAACCCCGAGGCCGCCAAACCATGGAGGTAGGTGGATCTGGTTCCTACCCGCATATTGTGAATAAGGGTGAATTACTAACAGGGGGAAGGTTACGCTTATTTACAAAAGCATGGGGGAGGATCACAGATGATAAATATATACTTAATAGTATTCAAGGTTATAAAATAGAGTTTATTTCAAGTATACCGCCAGTTCAACACATGCCTAAGAGGACATTTGTACTCTCCAACAAACAACAACTGGAGGGACAAGCTGAACTGGTAAGGCTTATAAACAAAGGGGTCATAGGGAAAACTATTCATGAGCCCTTGGAATTTGTTTCCAATATATTTACTAAATGTAAAAAGGATGGTGGATGTCGCATCATCATTGACTTAACATCCTTTAATGTGTTTGTTAAGTATATACATTTCAAAATGGAAACATTTGCGACTGCTAGACAATTGATTTTCAAAGGATACTATATGGCCAGCATCGATCTCAAAGATGCTTACTATCTAGTACCGATACATAAAGATTATAGCAGATATCTTAAATTTATCTGGATGGGGGAGCTTTGGCAGTATAAAGCACTGCCTAATGGGCTTACTTCAGCTCCAAGACTATTCACTAAAATATTGAAGCCAGCCATGGCAATGTTAAGGAAACAAAACCATATTGTCATGGCATATTTGGACGACATCCTCATAGTTGGGAAAACTATGGAATTGGCTGTAGCAGCAGTGTCAGCTACAAAACAGCTCCTAGAAACTCTAGGGTTTGTCTTACATCCAGATAAATCCAAGTTAAATCCATCCACAATTATGGACTACTTGGGGTTCACAATTAACTCAGTCCAAATGACGATTACCATGCCAAGGGAAAAAATGATTGCATTAACACAATCATGTGAAAACTTAAAAGTAAAGAGAAAGCCAACTATTCGACAAGTGGCTGCAGTAATTTGGAAAATGGTAGCAGCTTTTCCAGCTATCCAATTTGGACCTTTGCACTATCAAAATTTGCAAAGAGCAAAGATAATAGCATTAAAATGGCACAGAGGTCATTATGATCGGATTATGACTATACCCCCTGAAGCAATAGCAGAGCTACAGTGGTGGATTCAATATATTTGGCATGGTTATAGTCCTATAGTTATCACTAATCCTACGTTAGTAATCCAGACCGATGCTAGTGCTCAAGGCTGGGGAGCAACTAACTCCATATCCAGCACAGGTGGTAGATGGACTAACTCAGAATCCTCATTACTATCTACACTGGGCATTAACACTTTGGAAATGTTGGGCGCCTTTTATGGTTTGAAAGCATATGCGTCTGATATGCGTCACTTGCATGTTAGATTAGAAATAGATAATACAACGGTGGTGGCTTATATTAACCATATGGGCGGCATCACATCTTTATCATGCGACAAATTGGTTAATATGATTTGGCAATGATGTGTCGAAAGACATATTTGGCTTTCAGCTACCTATCTACCAGGTAAGCTAAACATAGTGGCGGACACCAGGTCACGGAAATTCAATGATAACATCGAATGGATGTTAAATCCTAAAACATTTGCTAAAATTGTAAAGCAATATGGGAAGCCAGATATAGATTTATTTGCATCAAGACTGAATCACCAACTACCAGTCTATGTCGCGTGGGAACCAGATCCGGAGGCAGCAGCGGTAGACGCTTTTACGTTAGATTGGGGAAAGTTTGTGTTTTATGCTTTTCCCCCCTTCTGCCTCATTAGTCGGGTGCTTCGAAAAATCCAGACGGATTCAGCGTCTGGAGTTTTGGTGGTGCCCGACTGGCCTACACAGCCATGGTTCCCAATTCTCCAGGACATGGTGGTGGAAACACCTATGGTATTCCCCAGTCATCCAGGGTTACTGACTCACCCAGTATCAGGCATCAGCCACCCATGCCACAAAGATATGAATCTCCTGGGTTGCAGATTTTAAACCGACCTTACCTGGATCTGGGGCTATCGGAACAAACCATCGCCACCATGTCAGCATCCCTACGGATATCCACGAAGAGGCAGTACCTAACCTGCATCAAAAAATGGGAAACGTATTGCCAGAAAACCGGGATTGCTTATAAAACGGCCACAGTAGTGGATGTTCTGGAATTCCTGGCAGACTTACATCATCGTGAAGATTTGAGCTACAGTGCCATCAACACGGCACGTAGTGCTCTTTCAAATTACCTCAAACCTGCGGGACATCAGGCCATGGGAGCCCATCCGCTGGTGGTAAAACTGATGAGGGGCATATTTAACAGCAAGCCCCCCACCCCGAGATATACAAAAATCTGGGATGTCAGTGTTGTACTAACATACCTTCGGGACAGACCACCAGCCAGATCTCTCAGCTTAGAGCAGTTGACTTTAAAAACACTCATGCTCATGGCGCTAGTATCTGCACAGAGGGTCCAGTCCTTACATAAACTTCGACTGGACAACATGGACACTACATCGGATCAGATCACATTCACTATTCAAGGTCTGATAAAACAGTCCAGGCCAGGAACATCAAACACGCTAGTGGCATTCCGGGCATACCCACTAGAGCCACGATTGTGTGTGGTGACCCACATAAATATTTACATAGACACTACCCATAACATCAGAGGAAGTGAGAGAGCCTTATGGGTCAGCCACAGGAAACCACATGGCAGGGTAACAAGTCAAACCATTTCAAGGTGGTTGAAACAGGTTTTGGAAGCTGCTGGAATTAACATTAATCTGTTTAAATCTCATTCCACCAGGGCAGCATCCACATCATCGGCGGCCAGAATGGATGTGCCTGTGGACTTAATCCTCAAGAAAGCAGGATGGTCACGGGAAGCCACATTCCGAACATTTTATAATAAACCGTTGGTGGAACCTGATATATTTGCAGTCAGCATTTTAGAAACTGCAAATGTTTAATTTAAAGCCCGGGGGAGCTATTTTTTCTTTTGTTATTGTTAATAAATACCGTTTTGTTTTCAAAACAGATTCATTGGTTGATTACAATAACACTTCCTTCCTCAAGAGCTTTCGGTAGTGAGTGTATAAACTGTTACACGGTTTGAAATCACAGAGCTTTGAAATATTCACGAAGTCACTCACGTGACTCCGAAGTAAAATAGTAAGATTAAACGAGAACTTACCAGTTTGAAGTTTGATCTGTATTTTATGAGGAGTTACGATGAGGGATTACGTGCCCTCCGCTCCCACCCTCATTACATGGATCAAACCGATAAATTGATGTCTCTTTGTTCTTTACTATGTTACTTCAAATACGTGTCTGTCTGTGATTCCACACCGCTGCTTGGAAGCATGCCGCACCTGCGCCCTGAGCGGGCTTCTTCACGTAATCCCTCATCGTAACTCCTCATAAAATACAGATCAAACTTCAAACTGGTAAGTTCTCGTTTAATCTTACTATTATACCTCTCCCGTGTCTCTAACCACCATGAACTGCTAGAAACTTAAATAGTTATACTAAAGGGCCTGTCCTACTATACGAGTTAATTCAAGTGCTCTTCGAGTTTAAAAAAAATCAAACTCGTGGTAAGCACGTAGAATGTACGTAGCGGGTACGTCGGAGCGCGGGACGTCTCTTAGCGGCTCGTAACGCTAACGGCAGGTACTCGGGAAACGCGGTAAGTTCGTGAAGACTCGTGAAGATTTTTCAAAATGTCCACGAGCGCCCTGAGCACCTACGAGCGGCTATTACCGTAATTCTCCGAGTTCGAATCAGGGGAAACTCGGGAGAACTCTTGAATTAGCTCGTACAGCAGGACAGGCCATTAGTCAAATACAATTAACTCTTTCATGAGGTATTGTTTGTGGTGCTAAGCGGAGGGTTGTCTGCCAGTGACAATGTTATTTTCATTGTAAGGATGAAAGTGGGAATGCTGGCCAATGTTTGCATAAAGTTCAGTTCCATTTTGCAAATCCTGAACAAATGAAGTCATTCCACACGTGCAATGTTCTGGCAGTGGCTGATAAATAAAAAAATATCCAATGTCCATTCCAAGGGAGTTTGCGTTAAAATTATGTGAAGAACTTTCTGTTTCTTAAACATACGAAGAGAAGTAAAATTTCACCTCATCAAAGAATGACAAAAAATGCCCCATTCCTGTGTACTGATTTTTTCACACAAAATCAAAATCAACTCAACTAGTTTAATTTAGTTTAGGCATGAACCAACATCTGCAGTTTCATCCTACATACACATGTACAGTATATATATACTGGAGCGCTAGTATGGGTGTTGTGGGCCGAAGGGACTGGTTTCCAGAGGACTAGTATGGACCTTGAGGGCCAAATGGATTCTTGGGCTAGCAGCTCAGTCACTCAGGCCTGGTGGACTGGCAGCTCAGTCACTCTGGCCTGGTGGGCTGGCTGCTCAGTCACTCAGGCCTGGTGGGCTGGCAGCTCAGAAACTGCCAGAAATTCTGCCCAAAATAGGTGAGAGATTCCGTGATTGAGAGGGAGAGAGGGGTGGAGAATCAATTTTAGACATTTTTCATCTTTTTCTGCAGATCACAGCAATGAAGAAAGTCTATCCTAGCCTGGATCTCACATGGAGCCAATGAAGGAAGGGAGAAAAATACCGGGGTGAGGATTAATACTTGCAGGGGGAATGCTTACTGATGGGCCGAAGGGACTGCTCCTGTGCTAGTACCGGCCTGATGGGCCGAAGGGACTCTTTAAAAATATATCTGATTGAAATCTTAGTGAAAGGCACTTTTTCTGGACTTTTCCTAGCCTGGCACGGGGCTTTTGAGTCAAAATGCTCCCCCTGGGCTAATATAGGCAAAAGGGACTGGTTTCTCGGCTGATAGGGGCCTTGTGGGCTAAAATTAGTGGTTTCAGGCAGGCCAAACAACTCGTTTCATTTCATTTCAATTTGAATTTCAAGCACAGTGCAGGTCAAACAGCTCATTGCATTTTCATTTAATTTGCATTTCCATTGCAGTTTCAAGCACAGGGCAGGCCAAACAGCTTATTGCATTTTCATTTCATTTCCATTGCCATTGCAGTTTCAAGCACCGGGCAGGCCAAACAGCTCATTGCATTTTCATTTCACTTCCATTGCCATTGAAGTTTAAAGCACTGGGCAGGCTGAACAGCTGATTGCATTTTCATTTCATTTCCATTGCAGTTTCAAGCACAGGGCAGGCTAAACAGCTCATTTCATTGTCATTAAGGGCTAACAAATCATTTATTGCAAGTACATTGCAGACTCAGTTGATTCACAGCCTAGAATGAAAGTCGTGGCCTCCCCCTCGCGATCTTGCAGAGTGACTGAGTCATGTTCAGGCGTCCTGCTCCATCCCCCACACCACGGAAGGGGCGCTACCTTCATCGCAGTGATTGACAGGCGAGAGGATCTCAAGGTTTTTTAAACACTCATAACTTTTTTATTTTTCATCGATGGGAAAAATCCTCGGGGCCTGCTCAGTGGAGGAGGACTGTGAGCAAGATGGCCAAAAATCATAGCGATATATGGTAGCATTTCTTTTTCTAAAATCAATACAACGCAGACAGGAAGTGGTCAAGATGAGTACTATATATATATGTGTGTGTGTGTGTGTGTGTGTGTGTGTGTGTGTGTGTGTGTGTGTGTGTGTGTGTGTGTGTGTGTGTGTGTGTGTGTGTGTGTGTGTGTGTGTGTGTGTGTGTGTGTGTGTGTGTGTGTGTGTGTGTGTGTGTGTGTGTGTGTGTGTGTGTGTTTGTGTATATTCTGTGTGTGTTCAGAAATTCACTCAGGATACTGTACTTGATTATACTGAGCATTTCTACCTACACCAGTGAAAGATCAGAATAGAGTAAGAATTATATTGTAGGTTACTTGTATTTTTCTTTGCTGTTGTCTACAACATTTTAAATACAGCTGTATTTCATTGTTCGAACCGAAGGTAGCAACACATTGTAATATTCGACTACTAATTGTAATATTTCAGCAACGTGCCAAAAAGAACTAAACGCTGGTGTTAAGTAGCATTGGCTGTCACAGCCAGCTCTAATTAGTAGACTCGTAGCTGTGATTATGTTGGAAATCTCCACCCAAGAGGAGCTGTGAACATTACCAGGCTCACCAATGGAGAGAGAAGTAATTTGACACAGCACCCTGTGACAGATCACACAAACGTCCTCACACTCGGCAAGTAGTATCACTTGTGTATCAGCGTATCTCAATTTCAAACCAGCAGGATGATTTCCACTTCAAGTTGTGACAATTAATATATTGAAGTGGCTGATGAAATGCCAGAAAGCAGGACCTTCTGTCTGAGCGAGCTGCATTGAATTCATTTGGAGGACCTGTCAGGAACACTCCAAGCACAGGGGTTCACAGTTCAAAAGCTCATGAGTTCCAGGAAGCAGAATTAGGCCATTCGGCCCAACAGGTCTACTCCTCCATTCAATCATGGCTGATCTATCTTTCCCTCTCAACCTCATTCTCCTGCCTTCTCCCCATAACCCCCAACACCCATACTAATCAAGCATCTGTCGATGTCCACCTGAAAAATATCCAACGATTTGGCCTCCACAGTTGTCTGTGGCAGTGAATTCCACAGATTCACCACCCCCTGACTAAAGAAATTCCTCCTCATCTCCTTTCTAAAGGTACAAACATTTACTCTGGTCCTCTCAGACTTTCCCACTAGTGGAAACATCCTCTCCACATCCACTCTTTCCAAGCCTTTCACTATTCGGTAAGTTTCAATGAGGTCGCCCCTCATCCTTCTAAACTCCAGCGAGTACAGACCCAGTGCCGGCAAACGCTCATCATAGGTTAACACACTCATTCCTGGAATCATTCTCGTAAAACCTCCTCTGGACTCTCTCCTGCGACAGCACATTGTTCCTCAGTTATGCTGCCCAAATTTCCTCACCGTATCCAAATGCAGCCAGACCAGCGCCTTATAAAACTTCAGCGTTACCTTCCAGTCTACCCCATGACAGGACAGAGTGGTCACAAGGGAAAAAAAGACCTCCTGTGGTGTTCTGTGTTACTTAGTTTCCTTTCAAATAGTATAACACACAACAGCACCCCTGAAAAAAATGTATCACTTACTGAATTATCCGTCTCTAAGTATAGGCATATATATTAATGTGTAGATGCAACATGTAAGTAAAACAGGCCCTTCGGCCCACCGAGACCATGCCAACCATCGATCACCCGTTCACACTAGTTCCATGTTATTCCACTCTCTAATCCACTCCCAGCGCGCAATTTACAGAGACCAATTAACCTACAGTCCAGCACGTCTTTGGGATGTGGGAGGAAACGGGAGGACCCGGAGGAAACCCACGTGGTTGTAGGGAGAACGTGCAAACTCCACACAGACAGCGGTCAAGGTAAAGATTGAACCTAGGTCTCTGTGAGACAGCGCCTGTACAAGACACTCCCTCTCTCCCCTTTCCCATCAGGCAAGAGGGAGAAAAATGTGAAAACGCACACCTCCAGATTCAGGGACAGCATCTTCCTTGCTGTTATCAGGCAACTGAACCATCCTATCACCAGCTGGAGCGCGGTCCTGAGGTGCCATCTCCTTCATTGGAGACCCTCGGACTATCTTACAACGGACATTATTGGACTTTACCTTGCACTAAGCGTTATTCCCTTATCTTGTAGCTAGACACTGTGGACAGCTTGATTATAATCATGTATCGTATTTTCGACGACTGGATAGCACACAACAAAAGAAGCTTTTCACTGTACCTCGGTACACATGACAATAATAAATTAAACTAAACCAAAGTGAGCAGGCAGGTACAGCAGGCAGTGAAGAAAGCGAATGGCATGTTGGCCTTTATAACAAGAGGAATTGAATATAGGAGCAAAGAGGTCCTTCTGCAGTTGTACAGAGTCCTAGTGAGACCACACCTGCGCAGTTTTGGTCCCCTAATTTGAGGAAGGACATTCTTGCTATTGAGGGAGTGCAGCGTAGGTTCACCATGTTAATTCCCAGGATGGCGGGACTGTTATATGCTGAGAGAATGGAGCAGCTAGGCTTGTATACTCTGGAGTTTAGAAGGATGAGAGGAGATCTCATTGAAACATATAAGATTGCTAAGGGCTTGGACACACTAGAGGCAAGAAACATGTTCCCCGATGTTGGTGGAGTCCAGAACCAAGGGCCACAGTTTAAGAATAAGGAGTAAGCCATTTAGAACGGAGACGAGGAAACGCTTTTTCTCACAGAGAGTGGTGAGTCTGTGGAATTCTCTGCCTCAGAGGGCGGTGGAGGCAGGTTCTCTGGATGCTTTCAGGAGAGAGCTAGTTAGGGCTCTTAAAAATAACGGAATCATGGGATATGGGGAGAAGGCAGGAACAGGGTACTGATTGGGGATGATCAGCCATGATCACATTGAATGGCGGTGCTGGCTCGAAGGGCCAAATGGCCTACTCCTGCACCTATTGTCTATTGTCTATTGTCAAACTAAACTAAACTAAGTTAAAGAAGAAAGGTCTCAACCCGAAACATCACATAATGCCAAGTTAAACGAATCTCCTCTGCCTGCACGTGGTCCATATCCCTCCATTTCCTGCATATCCATGTGCCTATCTAAAAGCCTCTCTATTTTATTTGCCTTCACCACAATATCTAGCATCATGTTCAAAGTCCTCACCACACTCTGTGTAAAAAAATTACCCCGCATACCTTCTTTAAACTTTGCTCCTCTTAGCTTATAGTATACCTATTCATTTTCTCCAGAAATGTTGCCTGACCAGCTGAGTTACTCCAGCCCCCTGATACTTTCAGTCTGAAGAAGGGTCCCGACCTGAAACGTCACCTATCCTTTTTCTTCAGAGATGCTGCCTGACCCGCTGAGTTACTCCAGCACTTTGGTACAAACTAGCGACTGCAGTTCCGTTCCACACACTCCCTTCCATGGAGTTCATTGGTAATTCCATCGAAACCCCCTCCATTACTACGGAAATGTCCATCTTCACTCTGAACTACACTAAAGATGAGACACCACATCCTGCACCTCCTTTGAATGTTTTTTTATTGATTCAGCTAATGGAATCATTTCAATTTTCCTGATTTCCAATTGGCGCAGCGGTAGAGTTTCTGCCGTACAGCGAATGCTGCGCCGGAGACCCGGGTTCCACCCCGACTACGGGCGCTGTCTGTACGGAGTTTGTACATTCTCCCCCGTGACCTGCCTGGGTTTTCTCCGGGATCTCCGGTTTCCTCCCACACTCCAAAGACGTACAGGTTTGTAGGCTAATTGGCTTGGCAAATGTAAAAATTGTCCCTAGTGTGTGTAGGATAGTGTTAATGTGCGGGGATCGCTGGTCGGCGCGGACCCGGTGCACATCGCTGTATCTCTAAGCTAAACTAAACTAAAAATCTATAATAATGGCATCTGTTGTAGGCAGCTGAAATAGTTCATCCAACCAGCAATTCTAACTGTACATGGAAACAAACACTTCAATTCAAGATTTATTATTGTTTATTATTTTGTTTAGAGACTGTTATCTTTACATCTTCTGTGGTGCTGCAGCAAATAATAATTTCATTGTTCTGTTTGGGACATGTGGCAATAAAACACTCTCCTGACTCTCCTGACTCTTAAATTCTCTTTCGGCCACTTCTCCAAATCAATAACCCAGAATTCTAAACTAACGATGTGACCTCAGTAGGTATCTCTGGGTATCTTTGTGTTATTTTCCATTGCAGCGTGCTTCAGGAATAAACATTTCTGCGGATGCTCGAAGAGAAGAGAGCGAGATTTCTCATGAGTTTTCGCCTCAGTGGCTTCCACTGGCTCGTCTAAAATCTCAAGACGACGAGAAGAGACCTTGAGTGTGCACTGGAGCTCGAAGTCTCCATGGAGCTACAAGAAATGTACAACTCCAATTCCGCAAGGAACCAAAACCAATCCCCGTGTCGGCTATTCTCTGCAATGATTTTTTTTCTTGTCCATTCGTTGTCACCTCTTTTCATCCACCCACTCAACTAGAATCCGTTAAATGTACTACAACTGCAGTCTAAATGCCTCATTTCTTCAGCTATGGGCTTTTTTAGACTGACTGCAGTCCGAGACTCAGCAGAATAGCATAAAGTTCCCCGAGCGATTGACATCATGATACCTGTATTACATACGGCTGTTATTCATACAACTGCTGAAGTTATTTCTCCCAACAATACCCCAGCGGTACAATGCAGCGCAGTGGCGCAAGGGTGGAGTTGCTGCCTTACAGCGCCAGAGACCCGGGTTCAATCCTGACCACCACTGCTGCCTCTGCGGCGTTTTACTTTCTGTGACCTCGCGGGCTTTCTCTGGCTGCTCCAATCCCTTCCCACATCCCAAAGACGTACGGGTTTGCAGGTTAATCTGCTTCTGTGAATTGTTCCCAGAGTGGAGGCAGGTTCAAGAGACATTTGGACAGGGACATGAATGGGACAGGTTTTAGAGTATTACAGAGGCAGTCTGGACTAGTGGACATGAATTGGGCCGAAGGGGACTTAAGGTTTAAGGGGGAAATCCTTTAAAACCGAGATGAGAAGAACTTTTTTCACACAGCCACAGAGGGTAGTTGAGGCCAGTCATTGGCTATATTTAAGAGGGAGTTAGATGTGGCCCTTGTGGCATAGAGAAGGCAGGTCGGCATACTGAGTTGGATGATCAATGATCAATTGAATGGCGGTGCAGGCTCGAAGGGCCGAATGGCCTACTCCTGTTTCTATGTTTCTATGTTTCTATGTATCCATCTGTAACTAAACTAAACTAAATTATCTATTTATCTATCCTGGAATAAATATCATACATACCATCACTGCATACCAAAATAACCAGATCATTATTTCAATGTTACTCCAGTTTTTCAGCTTGCTTTGAACATATATTTTACTACTGTATTCCTCCAGATTTGTCAATAGTGATGAGTTGGAAAGCTAAATGCATGTTGGCCTTCATAACAAGAGGAGTTGAGTATAGGAGCAAAGAGGTCCTTCTGCAGTTGTACAGGGCCCCAGTGAGACCACATCTAGAGTATTGTGTGCAGTTT
Organism: Leucoraja erinaceus; assembly: GCF_028641065.1. NCBI lineage: Eukaryota > Metazoa > Chordata > Chondrichthyes > Rajiformes > Rajidae > Leucoraja > Leucoraja erinaceus. Next base: position 7,826,774 of record NC_073388.1, read on the forward strand.
TGGTCTCTGGATTAGAGGAAGGACATTCTTGCTATTGAGGGTCTTCAGCGTAGGTTCACCAGGTTAATTCCCGGGATGGCAGGACTGTTATATGCTGAGAGAATTGAGCGGCTGGGCTTGAATTCGCTGGAATTTAGAAGGATAAGAGGGTATCTTATTGAGACATACAAGATTAATAAGGGTTTGGACACACTAGAGGCCGGAAACATGTTCCCGATGTTGGGGGAGTCCAGAATCAGGGGCCACAGTTTAAGAGTAAGGGGTAAGCCATTTAGAACGGAGATGAGGAAACACTTTTTCACACAGAGAGTTGTGAGTCTGTGGAATTCTCTGCCTCAGTGGGCGGTGGAGGCTGGTTCTCTGGATGCTTTCAGGAGAGAGCTGGACAGAGTTCTTAAAGATAGCGGGGTCAAGTCATATGGGGAGAAGGCAGGAACGGGGTACTGATTGTGGATGATCAGCCATGATCATTTTGAATGGCGGTGCTGGCTTGAGCAGGCTGAATGGCCTACTCCTGCACCTATTGTCTATTGTTTATTGATCTTTTAATTATTTCAAATCAGTCTTAGTTTAGTAGAGTCGTAGAGTCGTACAGTCGTAGAGCTAGATAGGGTTCTTAAAGATAGCAGAGTCAAGGGATATGGGGAGAAGGCAGGAACGGGGTACTGATTGTGGATGATCAGCCATGATCACAATGAATGGCGGTGCTGGCTCGAAGGCCCAAATGGCCTACTCCTGCACCTTTTGTCTATTGTTTTATTTGTCACATATACAACTGCAAAGTAAAATTATTTTTGCATATATAACACACGCGGGTGCTGCCCTGTTTTGGCGACATTATTCAAGGTCAAAGTCCAGTCGGCCCGCGTGCTTGATGTACGGGAGCGGTTCCCGCGAACCGCTGTCCCTCTCCTTGCCCGCCCATCTTTGTGTCCCGGGTTGTGCGACCATCCTTGTAGGCGCTGGAGGTATTATCCCGGCTCACCCTCCCAACGGCCCTCGTTCCTCGCGTCTGACGTCTCCAGCTCCCGCCCAGTTACACCTACCGACGAGCCTTCCGGTGGGCTCCCCAGTTCCTTAATTGACCCAGCTACTGAATCTCACAATGAACACAGTTCTACCACGCGGGTGGCAGAACAGCGGTCTCATCAACGGACAAGTCACTCACGGAAAATGGAAGGGGATTTAATGAAGTGTTTGGATCAAATTGCTTTCCAATCTTTCCTTCCATCAGACAGTTACATTAAAAGCACACGAAAAAGGCCAAATAGGTTTTCAAATAGTAGATTGCAGGTGTTCTGAACATCCCAAATCTTGACATTGTTTCTCCTGTATCAGCGCAGTGCAGATTCCACAGCAGAAATTAATGGTTGGATACAACAAGATGAAGACAATTGACATTGCGATATTCGTACTGCAAAATTAGAAGCCTGCCTCTAATTTCCTTTGGTTTGCAAATCTTCTCCAAGCTGAATTTATATTTGATAGTTCCGTATGGTAAGAGAGGAGAGATTTAATAAGAGGCAAAGACCCAATTTATTCACACAATGAGTAGTGGGTTTATGGAACGAGCTGCCAGAGGAGGTTGTTGGGGCAGGTTCTACAACATTTAAGTGACATTTGGACAGGTTCATGGATAGGAACGGTAATGTGCCAACCAGTTGCTAAACACTTTAATTCTCCTTCCCATTCCCACGCAACATTTTTGTCCTCAATTGTCTCCTCAATTGCCAGAGTGAGGTTAAATGGAAATTGGAGGAACAGCATCTCACATTTTGCTTGGGCAGCTTACAGTCCAGTAGTATGAGTTTAGATTCCTCTAACTTCAAGTAACCCCAGCAATCCCTCTCTCTCTATCCCTCCCCCACCCAAGTCGCACCAGCTTCTCGTTTACATCCAACAAACAGCTAACAATGGCCCGTTTCCTTTAACATCGTTACTTTTTTTTTTTTTTTTTTTTTTTTCAAATATTTTATTTTATTAGAAGTAAGTACAGTCATATGGCACCAAAGTGCCTAATATATATTTTCATAATACATTTTATGTACAACTTCTTTTTTTTTTTTTTTGTTACATTGAAAAAAGATGAGAATAAGAAAAAGAAGTTAGATAGTAAAGGATAGAAAGATGTGAAATATATAGTGTGTGAAGAAAGAAAACGAGTAAATGAAGAAAGTTGAGAGAGAAAATAGAGAAAAGAAAAGAAAATGAAAAAGAAAAGGAGATCATTATTTGTAATCTTGACCAACCCTCGTCCAGTCCTGAAACAGTTATTTTTTACATTTGTGTTGCACCATATGATTCCAAAAAAACGACGAATGGAGACCAACTCGTTATGAATTGGTCTGATTTATCCATTAGGAGGAATCGCATTTCCTCAAGATGAGCGGTGTCCAACATACTTGCAATCCACATTTTAAGCGTTGGTATTGATGTACCCTTCCAAAATTTAAGTATTAATTTTTTTGCTATTATTAAACCATAGTTAAGGAATAGATTTTGAGATGTATTCAATTTATTCCCATCTTCCATTACACCAAATATAATCATTTCAGTATTAGGTTCCATTCTTGTCTTGATCATCGTTACTTTTTAGCTTATCTTTCATTCATTGGTCTTTATCTCTCTACATCATCGCCTATATCTCCCATTTCCATTTTCCCCAACTAGTCTGGAGAAGAGTCTCGACCTGAAACATCACCCATTCCTTCTCTCCAGAGATGCTGCCTGTTCCGCTGAGTTTCCCCAGCTTTTTGTGTCACCTTCAATATAGTGGATTGTCTTGTTCACTTAACAATTTGTTTGTCTTTCAGAATTATAATTATACTATTATGCATAATTACATATCATCTCTTGATCCCAGCCCTGTATTGATTTTTCAAAACCAACCATATTTCAATTACTTTAACTTGTAATATTTTAATTAAAAATGTTCTTGTGAAACATTCAGTCCAAACTTTGGAACACCCTGATGCGATACAAGACTTTCATAGATTTCTAGTACACTTTGGGAAAAGGCCACAATACAAATAGTGTATGTGATGCATGGCAGTCACGGACGAATTGAGGACGATTCGCATCCCGGCCACTCCCTCTACCCCCCTCTCCAGTCGGGCAAAAGGTATAGAAATGTGAAAACGCACACCTCCAGATTCAGAGACAGTTTCTTCCCAGCTGTTACCAAGCAACTGAACCATCCTACCATAGCCCAGAGAACGGTGATGAATTACTATCCACCTCATGGTGACCCTCGGACTATCTTTGATCGGACTTGACTGGATTGCCCAAAACGTTAGTCTTGCACTAAACGTTACTCTTGTTATTCTCTTTGTCACATATCTGTACATTGCAGACGGCTCGAATTGTAATCATGTATTGCATGACTACACTGATGCAATTATAAAGAAAGCACATCAGCGCCTCTACTTCCTGAGAAGATTACGGCGAGTCGGTATGTCAAAGAGGACTCTCTCGAACTTCTACAGGTGCACAGTCGAGAGAATGCTGACCGGTTGCATCGTGGCTTGGTTCGGCAACTTGAGCGTCCAGTGGCGGAAAAGAATGCAGAAAGTTGTGACCACTGCCCAGTCCATCATCGGCTCTGACCTCCCCACCAATGAAGGGATCTATCGCAGTCGCTGCCTCAAAAAAGCAGCCAACATCATCCAAGACCCACACCATCTTGGCCACACACTCATCTCTCTGCTACCATCGGGTAGAAGGTACAGGAGCCTGAAATCTGCAACATCCGTGTTCAGGAACAGCTACTTCCCCACAGCCATCAGGCTATTAAACTCGCCAACAAACAGACTATGAACTGTAACAGCCTATTGCACTTTATCAGTTTATTTATGTGTATATGGAACTGAACTGTTCTGTATTTTTGCTTACAATATTCTGTTGTGCTGCAGCAATGCAAGAATTTCATTGTCCTATCTGGGACACATGACAATAAACCCTCTTGAAACTATTGTCTTTCCGCTAACTGGTTAGCACACAACAAAAGCTTTTCACTGTACCTCGGTACACATGACAATAAACTAAGTTTGGTTTAGAATAAATGGCCGCATATTCCCACTTTGAACCCCTGTCGTTCACTGCACTAAAACTGAGCAATCTTTTACTGGCGAAGAATTAATACTGAGAGGCTTCAACAGCAACAAGACCAGAATGTTTGGCAGAATGACCACAGGCAGGGTTTTGATGGATGGGACAGCCTTATCCTGCAGAAAGAATATATAGATACTCCTTATAAGTATTCATAGGGTCACTGAATCATGCAGACCCTTCAGCTGAACATGTCCATGCCAACAATACACGCGACAATAAACTAAACTGAACTGAATTGAACTTTATTGTGGCACAAAGAGTTATGGAGTGATCCAGTGTGGAAACAGGCCCTTCGGCCCAACTTGCCCATGCCAGCCCACATGTCCCAGCTACACTAGTCCCATCTGCCCGCGTTTGGTCTATTTCCCTCCAAACCTGTCCTATCCATGTACCCGTTTTAACTATTTCTTAAACGGTGGGATAGTCCCAGCCTCAACTACCTCCTCTGGCAGCTTGTTCCATACACCCACCACCCGTTGTGTGAAAAAATTACCCCTCAGATTCCTATTAAATCTTTTCCCCTTCACCTTGAGCCTATGGCCTCTGTTCCTCGATTCCCCTACGCTGGGCAAGAGACTGTGTGCATCTACCTGATTCTATTCCTCTCATGGTTTTATAACGCCACTGATTTTTTTTTTCTGTTGCATTTATAGGCATGGACCGATGTTGACAGACCATTAGTAAACATGAACTGTGGCTTTGGGCGAGATATGCTGTAATAGTATACCAGCAGCACCAAGCTCTTTTAGATGAGGGGCCTGGAGATAAACTTTGCCTAATCCTGCATCTTCTTCCGTCGTAACTTCACACAAGCAGCTTGACTTACGCAGTCGTGGAGCAGTTTTGCGGCAGGAAAGGTGGATTGAATTGGTATCTGAAATATCTTTCATTTGAGATAAGCACAATGTGCTCTGGTGAGTGGAGTGGAGGCTGTCCTTTGAGCTTCAGTTGCAGCGCCCAAGAATGGTCCAAATCTCACAGCAATGTTCTTGTACGCGTTAAGTTCTGTCATCTGGATCCATGAAAATCATATTCCTGGCGTCACGCAAGCAACGCTCCATGCTGGGAATGTATCGGCCTTGCGGTTTACAGCATTCACATTGCGAATGGTATTGTGGAATTGGAAAAGTAATCAAATAAAGATGCCGATAAATGCACCCCTCACACCATGACGTTAAACACATGTATATCGTCAAGGTCACAGGTCAAACATTCACATTGCGAATGGTATTGTGGAATTGGAAAAGTAATCAAATGAAGATGCCGATCTGTCACGTCACTGCTGCTGGTAGTTTAGTTTAGTTTAGTTTCGAGATACAACGCGGAAACAGGCCAGTTGGCCCACCGAGCCCGCACCGACCAACGATCCCCGCACATTAACACTGTCCGACACACACAGGTAGAATTATTTTACATTTACACCAAGCCAATTAACCTACAAACCCGGACGTCTTTGGTGTGTGGGAGGAAACTGAAGATCTTGGAGAAAACCCACGCATGTCACGGGGAGAACGTACAAACTCCGTACAGACAGCACCCGTGGTCGGGATCAAACCCGGGTCTCTGGTGCTGTAAGCGCTGTAAAGCTGCAACTCTACCGCTGTGCCACCGTGCCCAATTCTACATGACATGAAGTGTGCAGGTTGGTAAGGTGAGGCCACATTCGAAGTTCAATTCTGGTCACCCTGCTACAGGAAGGATGTAATGAAGCTGGCAAGAGTGCAGAGAATGTTTATGAGGATGTTGCCGAGCCTTGAGCTACAAGAAGAGGTCGGACAAGCTAAGGGTTTATTCCTTGGAGCGCAGGCAGATGAGGGGGGACCACGAGTGGGAGAGTCTAGGACTAGAGGCTTCAGAATTAAAGGGCGTTCTTTTAGGAAAGAGATGAGGAGAAATTTCTGTAGTCTGAGGGTGGTGAATCTGTGGAATTCTTTGCCAGAAGGCTGTGGAGGCCAAGTCACTGGATATATTTAAGGCATAGATAGGTAGATTCTTGATTAGAACGGGTTTCAGAGGTACTCTGATTATGGACACCCCAAGCCAGGGCGGGTCCCAAGCCTGGACAAGGAGGAGGGTTGGGCGCAGATCTAGCACCTGTACCCCATAAAACCCCAAACCCACTACGGAAACAGCAAGCATAAACTATGCTGGAAACAGGCATGAGAGAAGGAGCTCGCCCCCCTACAAGTAAGACGGGCTCGGGCCAAAGCCTCCGAGACGCTTGTGCCCCGATAAAGAGTAACAGCTTCTCTGCCAAAACTGCTATGAGAATAGCTAGCTGGAATGTCAGGACCTTGTAGCAGAGTGGGAACTTATCCCAGCTACTGAGAGTTTGAGAAGTCACTTAGAATAGCAATGACATGGCAACCTGACGCAAGAAGGAAAAGAGGCCGACCAAAACTCACAGGGAGGCGAACATTCCGGTAGGATTTGGAAGCCCGGGACGCAAGCCTATCGAGGGTTAGAAAACGTCGGACATGACCGATCAGAATGGCGAAAGCTTCCTGCCCAATGCACTCAACAGTGTGGGAGGAACGAAGTCTAAATAAGTCAGAGGTTCTGGGGAGAAGGCAGGAGATTGGGGTTGGGGAGGGAGAGATAGAACAGCCATGATTGAATGGCAGAGTACTCGATGGGCTGAATGGCGTAATTTTGTTATCAGGCATCTGAACCATCCTCTCACCAACTGGAGAGCGGTTCTGACCTCCTACCATGTACTTCATTGGAGACCTGCGAACCACCTTTAATCGAAGATAGATTTTGTGATTAGTCTGAGTGTCACACGTGTCAGTGTTCTGGGGAGAAGGCAGGACAATGGGGTTCGGAGGGAGCGATGGATCAGCCATGATTAAATGGCGGAGTAGACCTGATGGGCCAAATGGTCTCATTCTACTCCTATCACTTATGAACCTAGGACCTTTACATTGGGATCAATTTTGGGGTTCATTACACCCGTCCTAACACAAGGACATTTTTAATATCACGGGAGCCAACACTGAACGCAGCGGGTTTTTTTCTTTTCCATGAGAGCAGACGCAAGTCACATCTTCATGCTGCAAACAACGAAATTGGAATTATGAAACTCCATGGAAACTTAATTAATTCAGTATGTTTTGCCTCAGCATAATTTGCTATTGAACTGTGATATCGCTCACAATGAAATTGAAGATTTCATTTGATTTTTATTACAATTGCAATATTATAAGAAAAATAAAAATGAAGCAAACTTTTTCCAAGCGATTTTTATGTAATGCTAAGATCAAACTACTTACATTTAATTTATGGGTCAAAATTTACTGTTCGCTTTTTTAGGAAAAAAAATCAAAACCGTAAAAAAAAGGATTATTTTAATATTGCCCTTAAATTTAATGTTTAAATTTTTATACAGAGAATGTGGAGGTTTATTGCTGTCCAGTGTGTGTACCAACGCACAGAGACAATCTTTTTTTTCTGCAGGATTTCCAATCAAATGGGATGACAGGGCTTTCATATGAAGAAAGACTGGATAGACTTGGCTTGTACAGACTAGAATTCAGAAGATTGAGGGGGGATCTTATAGAAACTTACAAAATTCTTAAGGGGTTGGACAAGCTAGATGCAGGAAGATTTTTCCCGATGTTGGGGAAGTCCAGAACTAGGGGTCACAGTTTAAGGATAAGGGGGAAATCTTTTAGGACCGAGATGAGAAAATCATTTTTCACACAGAGAGTGGTGAATCTGTGGAATTCTCTGCCACAGAGGGTAGTTGAGGCCAGTTCATTGGCTATATTTAAGGGGGAGTTAGATGTGTCCCTTGTGGCTAAAGGGATCAGGGGGCATGGAGAGAAGGCAGGTACAGGATACTGAGTTGGATGATCAGCCATGATCATATTGAATGGCGGTGCAGGCTCGAAGGGTCGAATGGCCTACTCCTGCACCTATTTTCTATGTTTCTATGTTTGTAAATACTGTACATAAATACAATCATGCCAAACGCAAGTGCTCTAGTACAGTGAAAGATAGATGCAGAGTGCAGAATATAGCTCCCAGCACTGCAGCATAACTGTTCAAGGGAAAATGACCAATGTGCATAATGAAGGGAAACAAAAATGCTGGAGAACCTCAACAGGTGAGGCAGCATTCTCTGGAGCGAAGGAATAGGTGATGGTTCGGGTCGAGACCTTTCTTCAGACTGATGTCAGGGGGTGGGGGCAGGAAAAAGAAAGGAAGAGGTAGATACAGTAGGCTGTTGGAGAGCTGGGAAGGGGAGCGGAAGGAGGGAGAAAGCAAGGACTACCTGAAATTGGAGAAGTCAATGTTTTATACCGCTGGAGTGTAAACTACCCAAGCAAAATATGAGGTGCTGCTCATCCAATTTGCGGTGGGACTCACTCTGGCCGTGGAGCGGGCACAGGACTGAAAGGTCGGATTCTGAATGAGAGGGGGAGTTGAAGTGCTGAGCCACCGGGACATATGTGGGGGAAATAAACTACACCCTAGCTGATGGCTTCTCCAGTTCAGAAGCTTGATATCAAAGGGGGAGGGGGGGGGGGGGGTGGGAGGGGGGGGAGGGGGGGGGAGTAGGGGGTAGGTAGCTGTTCCATAGTCTGGTGGTATAGCTCTTTGAGCTGCTATAGAGTTGCTGCCTTACAGAACCAGAGACCCTGGTTCGTTCCTGAAAATGGGTGTTGTCTGTACGGAGTTTGCACGATCTCCCTGTGACCGCGTGGGTTTACTCCAGGGGTGCTCTGGTTTTTTCCCACACTCCAAAGATGTGCAGGTTTGCAGGTCAATTGTCATTGGAAAGAAACCAATTGTCAATTGTCGCTAGTGTGTAGGATAGTGCGAGTGTACAGGGTGACCTCAGGTCGGTGCGGACTCGGTGGACCTGATGGACCAGTTTCCGTGCTGTATCTCTAAACGCTAAAAGTCACTGATTCTAAGCCGACCACCGATCACCCATTCACTCTAGTTCTGTGTTATCCCACTTTCTCATCCACTCCCTACACACTAGGAGTTGTATCTCTAAAGTCTACAGTCTAAAATCCAAACACCTCAACAGAGAGGGAGGCCAGCATGTGAATGCCAAATAGATGAGTGTTTGCAACCGTTTTCATCCAGAATTTTAAAGTGGATAATTCATCTCAGCCATCACCGAGGCAATTTTTTAGCCGTTTTTTGTCGTTCGACGTGAAATTGAAAAATCTTTGAGAACACCGGATCCAATCTATGGGATTGAGAGTGATCAGAGCTACAGTGCTGCATATTAGTGTCCCTTCACTTGACGTTCCAGCTAAAGTGGTTCAAAATGATCATAACTCAAACACCTGACAAGAGGGGAAAAGAATCACGAGTCCCCTGTTTAACTAAAGTGGCTCAAACGTAAATTAACAGGTTACTACCCTGCCATCTATTCTTGTTCAGCGGCACGGTGGCACAGCGGTAGAGTCACTGCCTTACAGCGTCAGAGAACCGGGTTCGATCCTGGCTGCGGGTGCTGTCTGTACGGAGTTTGTACGTTCTCCCTGTGTTCACGTGGGTTTTCTCCGGGTGCTCCGGTTTCCTCCCACTCTCCAAAGGCATACAGATTTGGAGATTAATTTGGCTTGATAAAATTGTAAATTGTAAATTGTCCCTAGTGTGTGTAGGATGGATAGGACTAGTGTACGGGGTGATCGCTGGTTGGCGAGGACAGTGGGCCGAAGGGCCTGTTTCTGAGCTGTTTCTCTAAATTCTGTACTCACCGGAGTGTAGAAGCACACAGAACAGACAGAAACATACAGAATAGTGAAAGTCTTGGATAGAGTGGATGTGAAGAGGATGTTTCCGCTAGTAGGAGAGTCGGACTAGAGGTCATAGCATCAGAATTAAAGGACTTTCTGTTAGGAAGGAGATGAGAAGGAATGTCTTTAGTCAGAGATTGGTGAATCTGTGGAATTCATTGCCACAGAAGGCTGTGAAGGCCAAGTCAGTAGATAATTTTAAGGCAGCGATAGATACTGTAGATTCTTAATCAGTACGGGTGTTGGGGTTATGGGGAGAAGGTAGGAGAATGGGGTTAGGAGGGAGATATAGATCAGCCATGATTGAATGGTGGAGTAGACTAGGTGGGCCGAATGGCCGAATTCTACTCCTATTCCTTATGACCTTATGACCTTAAGTCCAAAATATAAAGTCTAAAAGGAACAAGGCAAAGTAAAAGCAAAAAAAAACATTGACTTCAAGCAGAGTTTCACTGAGTAGAGTGGAGGGGAACCTTTGCAAAATGGAGCTCAAGAGGAAAACATGCCAATGGCCAAAGACCCATGAGAGCAGATGAAGGTGATCACAACGACCGGAGGGCCAAACATCTCGGGCCTATGACTGCAATAGCTCCTCAGGATATTGTCCTTGGTCCAAACATCTGAAGCTGCTCTATCTGTGACCTTCCTTCCAGCGTTCCAGCAAGATGTCAGAAGGAGAGGGATTTGCTAGACTGTGCTACCTTCAAGTTCTATTAGGAAGGAGATGAGAAGACATTTATTTAATCAGAGAATGGTGAATCTGTGGAATTCTTTGCCACAGAAGGCTGTGGAGGACGTCAGTGGATATATTTAAGGGTGAGATAGATAGAAACATAGAAACATAGAAAATAGGTGCAGGAGTAGGCCATTCGGCCCTTCGAGCCTGCACCGCCATTCAATATGATCATGGCTGATCATCCAACTCAGTACCTGCTTTCTCTCCATACCCCCTGATCCCTTTAGCCACAAGGGCCACATCTAACTCCCTCTTAAATATAGCCAATGAACTGGCCTTGACTACCTTCTGTGGCAGAGAGTTCCAGAGATTCACCACTCTCTGTGTAAAAAATGTTTTTCTCATCTCGGTCCTAAAAGATTTCCCCCTTATCCTTAAACGGTGACCCCTTGTTCTGGACTTCCCCAACATCGGGAACAATCTTCCTGCATCTAGCCTACCCAACCCCTTAAGAATTTTGTAAGTTTCTATAAGATCCCCCCTCTTGATTAGTTACAGAGGTTACAGGGAGAATGGGGCTATGAGGGAGAGATCGATCAGCCGTGGTTGACTGGCGGAGTAGACGATACGCTGAATGGCCTAATTCTACTCCTACTCCTTATGACCTCATGACCGTATTTGCAGTAACAATTGCAAGTTGCATATAGTGTCTTGTCTATGGTCTTTGTCTATGTTCTGTTGGTGAGATTTGTGATTTGTGATGTGGTATGGATGCACTTTATTACTATGATCTGTGTTGTTATATGTGTTAATGTGACTAAAGCAGTGTACCATCATGTACCGAAGCCAAATCCCACCAACCCTGGTTGAGTGGCAAATAAAGGTTCTATCTGTCTATCTATAGCCATGGTCGAAAACTTCAAATTTCTAGGAGTCAATATCACCAACAACTTCTCCTACAACACCCATATTGAAGCAACGGCCAAGAAATGCCCCGACTTCCTTAGAAGACTTCGGAGGTTCGGCTTGTCCCCAACAACTCTCACCAACTTCTACAGATGCGCCATAGAAAGCATTTTATCAGGAAGCATCGCAGCTTGGTTTGGGAACAGCTCCATCCAAGATCACACGAAAATGCAGCAAATTGTAGATGCAGCACCAGACTATCGCACAAACCAACCTCCCACTCATTGACTCCATTTATATCTCACGCTGCCTCAGCAAGGCAACGGGTTCATGCCACCACAACTAGAGAACAGTCCTGAACCACTATCAACTACATGAACTCATGTATCTGTACACTGTAAATGGCTCAAATGTAATCACGTGTTGTCTTTCCGCTGACTGGTTAGCACGCAACAAAAGCTTTTCACTGGACCTCGGTACACGTGACAATAAACTAAACTGAACTCAGGTCCATAACAAATAACTGACAAGGATACCCAGAGAAGATACCCAGAGAGTTTGTGAATTTATGGAATTCCCTGCCACAGTGGGGCAGTGGATGGGGCCAAGTCACTGGATGGATTTAAGAGATCAGAGTTAGATAGAGCTCTAGGGGCTAGTGGAGTCAAGGGATATGGGGATTCCTGAAGGCAGGCACTTATGAAGGGTTATTGATTGGTTTATACGAATTCAGCCATGATCATAGAAATGAATGGCAGGGTGCTGGCTCCAAGGGCTGAATGGCCTCCTCCTGCACCTATTTTCTATGTTTCTATACAGTGCTGGAGTAACTCAGTGGGTCAGGCAGCATCTGTGGAGAGCATGGACAGGCAACGTTTTGGGTTGGGACTCTTCTCTAGAGATGCTGCCTAAAGGGCGCATGGCGTGCATTACGCGCGCAAGGCGCATGGTGAGACGTGGTGGTGTGTGCAGTGATGCGCAGTAGCACACGGCGCCCCAGAATTTTGGGATTCTCAAAATCAT